>NC_132916.1:72747480-73077480 GCF_047675955.1 Chlorocebus sabaeus | reverse complement strand
TTCTTGTGGAATTGGCAAAGGGATATTTGGAAGCCCATAGAGGGCTATGGTGAAAAAGGAAATATCTTCCGTTCAAAACTGGAAAGAAGCTTTCCGAGAAACTGCTCTGTGTTCTGTGAATTCATCTCACAGAGTTACATCTTTCCCTTCAAGTATCCTTTCGCTAAGGCTGTTCTTGTGGAATTGGAAAAGGGATATTTCGAAGCCCATAGAGGGCTACGGTGAAAAAGGAAATATCTTCCGTTCAAAACTGGAAACAAGCTTTCTGAGAAACTGCTCTGTGTTCTGTGAATTCATCTCACAGAGTTACATCTTTCCCTTCAAGAAGCCTTTCGCTAAGGCTGTTCTTGTGGAATTGGCAAAGGGATATTTGGAAGCCCTTAGAGGGCTATGGTGAAAAAGGAAATATCTTCCGTTCAAAACTGGAAAGAAGCTTTCCGAGAAACTGATCTGTGTTCTGTTAATTCATCTCACAGAGTTACATCTTTCCCTTGCAGAAGCCTTTCGCTATACCTGTTCTTGTGGAATTGGCAAAGGGATATTTGGAAGCCCTTAGAGGGCTATGGTGAAAAAGGAAATATCTTCCGTTCAAAACTGGAAAGAAGCTTTCTGAGAAACTGCTCTGTGTTCTGTGAATTCATCTCACAGAGTCACATCTTTCCCTTCAAGAAGCCTTTCGCTAAGGCTGTTCTTGTGGAATTGGCAAAGGGATATTTGGAAGCCCATAGAGGGCTATGGTGAAAAAGGAAATATCTTCCGTTCAAAACTGGAAAGAAGCTTTCTGAGAAACTGCTCTGTGTTCTGTGAATTCATCTCACAGAGATACATCTTTCCCTTCAAGAATCCTTTCGCTAAGGCTGTTCTTGTGGAATTGGCAGAGGGATATTTGGAAGCCCATAGAGGGCTATGGTGAAAAAGGAAATATCTTCCGTTCAAAACTGGAAAGAAGCTTTCTGAGAAACTGCTCTGTGTTCTGTTAATTCATCTCACAGAGTTACATCTTTCCCTTGCAGAAGCCTTTCGCTAAACCTGTTCTTGTGGAATTGGCAAAGGGATATTTGGAAGCCCATAGAGGGCTATGTTGAAAAAGGAAATACCTTCCGTTGAAAACTGGAAAGAAGCTTTCTTAGAAACTGCTCTGTGTTCTGTGAATTCATCTCACAGAGTTACATCTTTCCCTTCAAGAAGCCTTTCGCTAAGGCTGTTCTTGTGGAATTGGCAAAGGGATATTTGGAAGCCCATAGAGGGCTATGGTGAAAAAGGAAATATCTTCCGTTCAAAACTGGGAAGAAGCTTTCTGAGAAACTGCTCTGTGTTCTGTGAATTCATCTCACAGAGTTACATCTTTCCCTTCAAGAATCCTTTCGCTAAGGCTGTTCTTGTGGAATTGGCAAAGGGATATTTGGAAGCCCATAGAGGGCTATGGTGAAAAAGGAAATATCTTCCGTTCCAAAATGGAAAGAAGCTTTCTGAGAAACTGCTCTGTGTTCTGTTAATTCATCTCACAGAGTTACATCTTTCCCTTCAAGAAGCCTTTCGCTAAGGCTGTTCTTGTGGAATTGGCAAAGGGATATTTGGAAGCCCTTAGTGGGCTATGGTGAAAAAGGAAATATCTTCCGTTCAAAACTGGAAAGAAGCTTTCTGAGAAACTGCTCTGTCTTCTGTTAATTCATCTCACAGAGTTACATCTTTCCCTTCAAGAAGCCTTTCGCTAAGGCTGTTCTTGTGGAATTGGCAAAGGGATATTTGGAAGCCATTAGAGGGCTATGGTGAAAAAGGAAATATCTTCCGTTCAAAACTGGAAAGAAGCATTCTGAGAAACTGCTCTGTGTTCTGTTAATTCATCTCACAGAGTTACATTTTTCCCTTCAAGAAGCCTTTCGCTAAGGCTGTTCTTGGGGAATTGGCAAAGGGATATTTCGAAGCCCATAGAGGGCTACGGTGAAAAAGGAAATATCTTCCGTTCAAAACTGGAAAGAAGCTTTCTGAGAAACTGCTCTGTGTTCTGTAAATTAATCTCACAGAGTTACATCTTTCCCTTCAAGAAGCCTTTCGCTAAGGCTGTTCTTGTGGAATTGGCAAAGGGATATTTGGAAGCCCTTAGAGGGCTATGGTGAAAAAGGAAATATCTTCCGTTCAAAACTGGAAAGAAGCTTTCTGAGAAACCGCTCTGTGTTCTGTTAATTCATCTCACAGAGTTACATCTTTCCCTTCAAGAAGCCTTTCGCTAAGGCTGTTCTTGTGGAATTGGCAGAGGGATATTTGGAAGCCCATAGAGGGCTATGGTGAAAAAGGAAATATCTTCCGTTCAAAACTGGAAAGAAGCTTTCTGAGAAACTGCTCTGTGTTCTGTTAATTCATCTCACAGAGTTACATCTTTCCCTTGCAGAAGCCTTTCGCTATACCTGTTCTTGTGGAATTGGCAAAGGGATATTTGGAAGCCCTTAGAGGGCTATGGTGAAAAAGGAAATATCTTCCGTTCAAAACTGGAAAGAAGCTTTCTGAGAAACTGCTCTGTGTTCTGTGAATTCATCTCACAGAGTCACATCTTTCCCTTCAAGAAGCCTTTCGCTAAGGCTGTTCTTGTGGAATTGGCAAAGGGATATTTGGAAGCCCATAGAGGGCTATGGTGAAAAAGGAAATATCTTCCGTTCAAAACTGGAAAGAAGCTTTCTGAGAAACTGCTCTGTGTTCTGTGAATTCATCTCACAGAGATACATCTTTCCCTTCAAGAATCCTTTCGCTAAGGCTGTTCTTGTGGAATTGGCAGAGGGATATTTGGAAGCCCATAGAGGGCTATGGTGAAAAAGGAAATATCTTCCGTTCAAAACTGGAAAGAAGCTTTCTGAGAAACTGCTCTGTGTTCTGTTAATTCATCTCACAGAGTTACATCTTTCCCTTGCAGAAGCCTTTCGCTAAACCTGTTCTTGTGGAATTGGCAAAGGGATATTTGGAAGCCCATAGAGGGCTATGTTGAAAAAGGAAATACCTTCCGTTGAAAACTGGAAAGAAGCTTTCTTAGAAACTGCTCTGTGTTCTGTGAATTCATCTCACAGAGTTACATCTTTCCCTTCAAGAAGCCTTTCGCTAAGGCTGTTCTTGTGGAATTGGCAAAGGGATATTTGGAAGCCCATAGAGGGCTATGGTGAAAAAGGAAATATCTTCCGTTCAAAACTGGGAAGAAGCTTTCTGAGAAACTGCTCTGTGTTCTGTGAATTCATCTCACAGAGTTACATCTTTCCCTTCAAGAATCCTTTCGCTAAGGCTGTTCTTGTGGAATTGGCAAAGGGATATTTGGAAGCCCATAGAGGGCTATGGTGAAAAAGGAAATATCTTCCGTTCCAAAATGGAAAGAAGCTTTCTGAGAAACTGCTCTGTGTTCTGTTAATTCATCTCACAGAGTTACATCTTTCCCTTCAAGAAGCCTTTCGCTAAGGCTGTTCTTGTGGAATTGGCAAAGGGATATTTGGAAGCCCTTAGTGGGCTATGGTGAAAAAGGAAATATCTTCCGTTCAAAACTGGAAAGAAGCTTTCTGAGAAACTGCTCTGTCTTCTGTTAATTCATCTCACAGAGTTACATCTTTCCCTTCAAGAAGCCTTTCGCTAAGGCTGTTCTTGTGGAATTGGCAAAGGGATATTTGGAAGCCATTAGAGGGCTATGGTGAAAAAGGAAATATCTTCCGTTCAAAACTGGAAAGAAGCATTCTGAGAAACTGCTCTGTGTTCTGTTAATTCATCTCACAGAGTTACATTTTTCCCTTCAAGAAGCCTTTCGCTAAGGCTGTTCTTGGGGAATTGGCAAAGGGATATTTCGAAGCCCATAGAGGGCTACGGTGAAAAAGGAAATATCTTCCGTTCAAAACTGGAAAGAAGCTTTCTGAGAAACTGCTCTGTGTTCTGTAAATTAATCTCACAGAGTTACATCTTTCCCTTCAAGAAGCCTTTCGCTAAGGCTGTTCTTGTGGAATTGGCAAAGGGATATTTGGAAGCCCTTAGAGGGCTATGGTGAAAAAGGAAATATCTTCCGTTCAAAACTGGAAAGAAGCTTTCTGAGAAACCGCTCTGTGTTCTGTTAATTCATCTCACAGAGTTACATCTTTCCCTTCAAGAAGCCTTTCGCTAAGGCTGTTCTTGTGGAATTGGCAGAGGGATATTTGGAAGCCCATAGAGGGCTATGGTGAAAAAGGAAATATCTTCCGTTCAAAACTGGAAAGAAGCTTTCTGAGAAACTGCTCTGTGTTCTGTTAATTCATCTCACAGAGTTACATCTTTCCCTTGCAGAAGCCTTTCGCTATACCTGTTCTTGTGGAATTGGCAAAGGGATATTTGGAAGCCCTTAGAGGGCTATGGTGAAAAAGGAAATATCTTCCGTTCAAAACTGGAAAGAAGCTTTCTGAGAAACTGCTCTGTGTTCTGTGAATTCATCTCACAGAGTCACATCTTTCCCTTCAAGAAGCCTTTCGCTAAGGCTGTTCTTGTGGAATTGGCAAAGGGATATTTGGAAGCCCATAGAGGGCTATGGTGAAAAAGGAAATATCTTCCGTTCAAAACTGGAAAGAAGCTTTCTGAGAAACTGCTCTGTGTTCTGTGAATTCATCTCACAGAGATACATCTTTCCCTTCAAGAATCCTTTCGCTAAGGCTGTTCTTGTGGAATTGGCAGAGGGATATTTGGAAGCCCATAGAGGGCTATGGTGAAAAAGGAAATATCTTCCGTTCAAAACTGGAAAGAAGCTTTCTGAGAAACTGCTCTGTGTTCTGTTAATTCATCTCACAGAGTTACATCTTTCCCTTGCAGAAGCCTTTCGCTAAACCTGTTCTTGTGGAATTGGCAAAGGGATATTTGGAAGCCCATAGAGGGCTATGTTGAAAAAGGAAATACCTTCCGTTGAAAACTGGAAAGAAGCTTTCTTAGAAACTGCTCTGTGTTCTGTGAATTCATCTCACAGAGTTACATCTTTCCCTTCAAGAAGCCTTTCGCTAAGGCTGTTCTTGTGGAATTGGCAAAGGGATATTTGGAAGCCCATAGAGGGCTATGGTGAAAAAGGAAATATCTTCCGTTCAAAACTGGGAAGAAGCTTTCTGAGAAACTGCTCTGTGTTCTGTGAATTCATCTCACAGAGTTACATCTTTCCCTTCAAGAATCCTTTCGCTAAGGCTGTTCTTGTGGAATTGGCAAAGGGATATTTGGAAGCCCATAGAGGGCTATGGTGAAAAAGGAAATATCTTCCGTTCCAAAATGGAAAGAAGCTTTCTGAGAAACTGCTCTGTGTTCTGTTAATTCATCTCACAGAGTTACATCTTTCCCTTCAAGAAGCCTTTCGCTAAGGCTGTTCTTGTGGAATTGGCAAAGGGATATTTGGAAGCCCTTAGTGGGCTATGGTGAAAAAGGAAATATCTTCCGTTCAAAACTGGAAAGAAGCTTTCTGAGAAACTGCTCTGTCTTCTGTTAATTCATCTCACAGAGTTACATCTTTCCCTTCAAGAAGCCTTTCGCTAAGGCTGTTCTTGTGGAATTGGCAAAGGGATATTTGGAAGCCATTAGAGGGCTATGGTGAAAAAGGAAATATCTTCCGTTCAAAACTGGAAAGAAGCATTCTGAGAAACTGCTCTGTGTTCTGTTAATTCATCTCACAGAGTTACATTTTTCCCTTCAAGAAGCCTTTCGCTAAGGCTGTTCTTGGGGAATTGGCAAAGGGATATTTCGAAGCCCATAGAGGGCTACGGTGAAAAAGGAAATATCTTCCGTTCAAAACTGGAAAGAAGCTTTCTGAGAAACTGCTCTGTGTTCTGTAAATTAATCTCACAGAGTTACATCTTTCCCTTCAAGAAGCCTTTCGCTAAGGCTGTTCTTGTGGAATTGGCAAAGGGATATTTGGAAGCCCTTAGAGGGCTATGGTGAAAAAGGAAATATCTTCCGTTCAAAACTGGAAAGAAGCTTTCTGAGAAACCGCTCTGTGTTCTGTTAATTCATCTCACAGAGTTACATCTTTCCCTTCAAGAAGCCTTTCGCTAAGGCTGTTCTTGTGGAATTGGCAGAGGGATATTTTGAAGCCCATAGAGGGCTATGGTGAAAAAGGAAATATCTTCCGTTCAAAACTGGAAAGAAGCTTTCTGAGAAACTGCTCTGTGTTCTGTTAATTCATCTCACAGAGTTACATCTTTCCCTTGCAGAAGCCTTTCGCTAAACCTGTTCTTGTGGAATTGGCAAAGGGATATTTGGAAGCCCATAGAGGGCTATTGTGAGAAAGGAAATATCTTCCGTTCAAAACTGGAAAGAAGCTTTCTGAGAAACTGCTCTGTGTTCTGTGAATTCATCTCACAGAGTTACATCTTTCCATTCAAGAAGCCTTTCGCTAAGGCTGTTCTTGTGGAATTGGCAAAGGGATATTTGGAAGCCCATAGAGGGCTATGGTGAAAAAGGAAATATCTTCCGTTCAAAACTGGAAAGAAGCTTTCTGAGAAACTGCTCTGTGTTCTGTGAATTCATCTCACAGAGTTACATCTTTCCCTTCAAGAATCCTTTCGCTAAAGCTGTTCTTGTGGAATTGGCAAAGGGATATTTGGAAGCCCATAGAGGGCTATGGTGAAAAAGGAAATATCTTCCGTTCCAAAATGGAAAGAAGCTTTCTGAGAAACTGCTCTGTATTCTGTTAATTCATCTCACAGAGTTACATCTTTCCCTTCAAGAAGCCTTTCGCTAAGGCTGTTCTTGTGTAATTGGCAAAGGGATATTTGGAAGCCCCTAGACTGCTATGGTGAAAAAGGAAATATCTTCCGTTCAAAACTGGAAAGAAGTTTTTGACAAACTGCTCTGTGTTCTGTTAATTCATCTCACAGAGTTACATCTTTCCCTTCAAGAAGCCTTTCGCTAAGGCTGTTCTTGTGGAATTGGCAAAGGGATATTTGGAAGCCCATAGAGGGCTATGGTGAAAAAGGAAATATCTTCCGTTCAAAACTGGAAAGAAGCTTTCTGAGAAACTGCTCTGTGTTCTGTTAATTCATCTCACAGAGTTACATCTTTCCCTTCAAGAAGCCTTTCTCTAAGGCTGTTCTTGTGGAATTGGCAAAGGGATATTTGGAAGCCCATAGAGGGCTATGGTGAAAAAGGAAATATCTTCTGTTCAAAACTGGAAAGAAGCTTTCTGAGAAACTGCTCTGTGTTCTGTTAATTCATCTCACAGAGTTACATCTTTCCCTTCAAGAAGCCTTTCGCTAAGGCTGTTCTTGTGGAATTGGCAAAGGGATATTTGGAAGCCCATAGAGGGCTATGGTGTAAAAGGAAATATCTTCCGTTCAAAACTGGAAAGAAGCTTTCTGAGAAACTGCTCTGTGTTCTGTTTATTCATCTCACAGAATTACATCTTTCCCTTCAAGAAGCCTTTCGCTAAGGCTGTTCTTCGGGAATTGGCAAAGGGATATTTGGAAGCCCATAGAGGGCTATGGTGAAAAAGGAAATATCTTCCGTTCAAAACTGGAAACAAGCTTTCTGAGAAACTGCTCTGTGTTCTGTTAATTCATCTCACAGTGTTACATCTTTCCCTTCAAGACGCCTTTCGCTAAGGCTGTTCTTGGGGAATTGGCAAAGGGATATTTGGAAGCCCATAGAGGGCTACGGTGAAAAAGGAAATATCTTCCGTTCAAAGCTGGAAAGAAGCTTTCTGAGAAACTGCTCTGTGTTCTGTTAATTCATCTCAAAGAGTTACATCTTTCCCTTCAAGAAGCCTTTCGCTAAGGCTGTTCTTGTGGAATTGGCAAAGGGATATTTGGAAGCCCATAGAGGGCTACGGTGAAAAAGGAAATATCTTCCGTTCAAAACTGGAAAGAAGCTTTCTGAGAAACTGCTCTGTGTTCTGTTAATTCATCTCACAGAGTTACATCTTTCCCTTCAAGAAGATTTTCGCTAAGGCTGTTCTTGTGCAATTGGCAAAGGGATATTTGGAAGCCCATAGAGGGCTATGGTGAAAAAGGAAATATCTTCCGTTCAAAACTGGAAAGAAGCTTTCTGAGAAACTGCTCTGTGTTCTGTTAATTCATCTCACAGAGTTTCATCTTTCCCTTCAAGAAGCCTTTCGCTAAGGCTGTTCTTGTGGAATTGGAAAAGGGATATTTGGAAGCCCATAGAGGGCTATGGTGAAAAAGGAAATATCTTCCGTTCAAAACTGGAAGAAGCTTTCTGAGAAACTGCTCTGTGTTCTGTTAATTCATCTCACAGAGTTACATCTTTCCCTTCAAGAAGCCTTTCGCTAAGGCTGTTCTTGTGGAATTGGCAAAGGGATATTTGGAAGCCCATAGAGGGCTTTGGTGAAAAAGGAAATATCTTCCGTTCAAAACTGGAAAGAAGCTTTCTGAGAAACTGCTCTGTGTTCTGTTAATTCATCTCACAGAGTTACATCTTTCCCTTCAAGAAGCCTTTCGCTAAGGCTGTTCTTGTGGAATTGGCAAAGGGATATTTCGAAGCCCATAGAGGGCTACGGTGAAAAAGGAAATATCTTCCGTTCAAAACTGGAAAGAAGCTTTCTGAGAAACTGCTCTGTGTTCTGTTAATTCATCTCACAGAGTTACATCTTTCCCTTCAAGAAGCCTTTCGCTAAGGCTGTTCTTTGTGGAATTGGCAAAGGGATATTTGGAAGCCCATAGAGGGCTATGGTGAAAAAGGATATATCTTCCGTTCAAAACTGGAAAGAAGCTTTCTGAGAAACTGCTCTGTGTTCTGTTAATTCATCTCACAGAGTTACATCTTTCCCTTCAGGAAGCCTTTCGCTAAGGCTGTTCTTGTGGAATTGGCAAAGGGATATTTGGAAGCCCATAGAGGGCTATGGTCAAAAAGGAAATATCTTCCGTTCAAAACTGGAAAGAAGCTTTCTGAGAAACTGCTCTGTGTTCTGTTAATTCATCTCACAGAGTTACATCTTTCCCTTCAAGAAGCCTTTCGCTAAGGCTGTTCTTGTGGAATTGGTAAAGGGATATTTGGAAGCCCATAGAGGGCTATGGTGAAAAAGGAAATATCTTCCTTTCAAAACTGGAAAGAAGCTTTCTGAGAAACTGCTCTGTGTTCTGTGAATTCATCTCACAGAGTTACATCTTTCCCTTCAAGAAGCCTTTCGCTAAGGCTGTTCTTGTGGAATTGGCAAAGGGATATTTGGAAGCCCATAGAGGGCTACGGTGAAAAAGAAAATATCTTCCGTTCAAAACTGGAAAGATGCTTTCTGAGAAACTGTTCTGTGTTCTGTGAATTCATCTCACAGAGTTACATCTTTCCCTTCAAGAAGCCTTTCGCTAAGCCTGTTCTTGTGGAATTGGCAAAGGGATATTTGGAAGCCCATAGAGGGCTATGGTGAAAAAGGAAATATCTTCCGTTCAAAACTGGAAAGAAGCTTTCTGAGAAACTACTCTGTGTTCTCTGAATTCATCTCACAGAGTTACATCTTTCTCTTCAAGAAGCCTTTCGCTAAGGCTGTTCTTGTGGAATTGGCAAAGGGATATTTGGAAGCCCATAGAGGGCTATGGTGAAAAAGGAAATATCTTCCTTTCAAACCGGAAAGAAGCTTTCTGAGAAACTGCTCTGTGTTCTGTGAATTCACCTCACAGAGTTACATCTTTCCCTTCAAGAAGCCTTTCGCTAAGGCTGTTCTTGAGGAATTGGCAAAGGGATATTTGGAAGCCCATAGAGGGCTATGGTGAAAAAGGAAATTTCTTCCGTTCAAAACTGGAAAGAAGCTTTCTGAGAAACTGCTCTGTGTTCTGTGAATTCATCTCACAGAGTTACATCTTTCCCTTCAAGAATCCTTTCGCTAAGGCTGTTCTTGTGGAATTGGCAAAGGGATATTTGGAAGCCCATAGAGGGCTATGGTGAAAAAGGAAATATCTTCCGTTCCAAAATGGAAAGAAGCTTTCTGAGAAACTGCTCTGTGTTCTGTTAATTCATCTCACAGAGTTACATCTTTCCCTTCAAGAAGCCTTTCGCTAAGGCTGTTCTTGTGGAATTGGCAAAGGGATATTTGGAAGCCCATAGAGGGCTATGGTGAAAAAGGAAATATCTTCCGTTCCAAAATGGAAAGAAGCTTTCTGAGAAACTGCACTGTGTTCTGTTAATTCATCTCACAGAGTTACATCTTTCCCTTAAAGAAGCCTTTCGCTAAGGCTGTTCTTGTGGAATTGGCAAAGGGATATTTGGAAGCCCATAGAGGGCTATGGTGAAAAAGGAAATATCTTCCGTTCAAAACTGGAAAGAAGCTTTCTGAGAAACTGCTCTGTGTTCTGTTAATTCATCTCTCAGAATTACATCTTTCCCTTCAAGAAGCCTTTCGCTAAGGCTGTTCTTCGGGAATTGGCAAAGGGATATTTGGAAGCCCATAGAGGGCTATGGTGAAAAAGGAAATATCTTCCGTTCAAAACTGGAAAGAAGCTTTCTGAGAAACTGCTCTGTGTTCTGTTAATTCATCTCACAGAGTTACATCTTTCCCTTCAAGAAGCCTTTCGCTAAGGCTGTTCTTGTGGAATTGGCAAAGGGATATTTGGAAGCCCATAGACGGCTATGGTGAAAAAGGAAATACCTTCCGTTCAAAACTGGAAAGAAGCTTTCTGAGAAACTGCTCTGTGTTCTGTTAATTCATCTCACAGAGTTACATCTTTCCCTTCAAGAAGCCTTTCGCTAAGGCTGTTCTTGGGGAATTGGCAAAGGGATATTTGGAAGCCCCTAGAGGGCTACGGTGAAAAAGGAAATATCTTCCGTTCAAAACTGGAAAGAAGCTTTCTGAGAAACTGCTCTGTGTTCTGTTAATTCATCTCACAGAGTTTCATCTTTCCCTTCAAGAAGCCTTTCGCTAAGGCTGTTCTTGTGAAATTGGCAAAGGGATATTTGGAAGCCCTTAGAGGGCTATGGTGAAAAAGGAAATATCTTCCGTTCAAAACTGGAAAGAAGCTTTCTGAGAAACTGCTCTGTGTTCTGTTAATTCATCTCACAGAGTTACATCTTTCCCTTCAAGAAGCCTTTCGCTAAGGCTGTTCTTGTGGAATTGGCAAAGGGATATTTGGAAGCCCATAGAGGGCTATGGTGAAAAAGGAAATATCTTCCGTTCAAAACTGGAAAGAAGCTTTCTGAGAAACTGCTCTGTGTTCTGTTAATTCATCTCACAGAGTTACATCTTTCCCTTCAAGAAGCCTTTCGCTAAGGCTGTTCTTGTGGAATTGGAAAAGGGATATTTGGAAGCCCATAGAGGGCTAGGGTGAAATAGGAAATATCTTCCGTTCAAAACTGGAAAGAAGCTTTCTGAGAAACTGCTCTGTGTTCTGTTAATTCATCTCACAGAGTTACATCTTTCCCTTCAAGAAGCCTTTCGCTAAGTCTGTTCTTGTTGAATTGGCAGAGGGATATTTGGAAGCCCATAGAGGGCTATGGTGAAAAAGGAAATATCTTCCGTTCAAAACTGGAAAGAAGCTTTCTGAGAATCTGCTCTGTGTTCTGTTAATTCATCTCACAGAGTTACATCTTTCCCTTCAGGAAGCCTTTCGCTACGGCTGTTCTTGTGGAATTGGCAAAGGGATATTTGGAAGCCCATGGAGGGCTATGGTGAAAAAGGAAATATCTTCCGTTCAAAACTGGAAAGAAGCTTTCTGAGAAACTGCTCTGTGTTCTGTTAATTCATCTCACAGAGTTACATCTTTCCCTTCAAGAAGCCTTTCGCTAAGGCTGTTCTTGTGGAATTGGCAAAGGGATATTTGGAAGCCCATAGAGGGCTATGGTGAAAAAGGAAATATCTTCCGTTCAAAACTGGAAAGAAGCTTTCTGAGAAACTGCTCTGTGTTCTGTTAATTCATCTCACAGAGTTACATCTTTCCCTTCAAGAAGCCTTTCGCTAAGGCTGTTCTTGGGGAATTGGCAAAGGGATATTTGGAAGCCCATAGAGGGCTACGGTGAAAAAGGAAATATCTTCCGTTCAAAACTGGAAAGAAGCTTTCTGAGAAACTGCTCTGTGTTCTGTTAATTCATCTCACAGAGTTACATCTTTCCCTTCAAGAAGCCTTTCGCTACGCCTGTTCTTGTGGAATTGGCAAAGGGATATTTTGAAGCCCATAGAGGGCTATGGTGAAAAAGGAAATATCTTCCGTTCAAAACTGGAAGGAAGCTTTCTGAGAAACCGCTCTGTGTTCTGTTAATTATTTCACAGAGTTACATCTTTCCCTTCAAGAAGCCTTTCGCTAAGGCTGTTCTTGTGGAATTGGCAGAGGGATATTTGGAAGCCCACAGAGGGCTATGGTGAAAAAGGAAATATCTTCCGTTCAAAACTGGAAAGAAGCTTTCTGAGAAACTGCTCTGTGTTCTGTTAATTCATCTCACAGAGTTACATCTTTCCCTTGCAGAAGCCTTTCGCTAAACCTGTTCTTGTGGAATTGGCAAAGGGATATTTGGAAGCCCATAGAGGGCTATGGTGAAAAAGGAAATATCTTCCTTTCAAACCGGAAAGAAGCTTTCTGAGAAACTGCTCTGTGTTCGGTGAATTCATCTCACAGAGTTACATCTTTCCCTTTAAGAAGCCTTTCGCTAAGGCTGTCCTTGTGGAATTGGCAAAGGGATATTTGGAAGCCCATAGAGGGCTATGGTGAAAAAGGAAATATCTTCCGTTCAAAACTGGAAAGAAGCTTTCTGAGAAACTGCTCTGTGTTCTGTGAATTCATCTCACAGAGTTACATCTTTCCCTTCAAGAATCCTTTCGCTAAGGCTGTTCTTGTGGAATTGGCAAAGGGATATTTGGAAGCCCATAGAGGGCTATGGTGAAAAAGGAAATATCTTCCGTTCCAAAATGGAAAGAAGCTTTCTGAGAAACTGCTCTGTGTTCTGTTAATTCATCTCACAGTGTTACATCTTTCCCTTCAAGACGCCTTTCGCTAAGGCTGTTCTTGGGGAATTGGCAAAGGGATATTTGGAAGCCCCTAGACTGCTATGGTGAAAAAGGAAATATCTTCCGTTCAAAACTGGAAAGAAGTTTTTGACAAACTGCTCTGTGTTCTGTTAATTCATCTCACAGAGTTACATCTTTCCCTTCAAGAAGCCTTTCGCTAAGGCTGTTCTTGTGGAATTGGCAAAGGGATATTTGGAAGCCCATAGAGGGCTATGGTGAAAAAGGAAATATCTTCCGTTCAAAACTGGAAAGAAGCTTTCTGAGAAACTGCTCTGTGTTCTGTTAATTCATCTCACAGAGTTACATCTTTCCCTTCAAGAAGCCTTTCTCTAAGGCTGTTCTTGTGGAATTGGCAAAGGGATTTTGGAAGCCCATAGAGGGCTATGGTGAAAAAGGAAATATCTTCTGTTCAAAACTGGAAAGAAGCTTTCTGAGAAACTGCTCTGTGTTCTGTTAATTCATCTCACAGAGTTACATCTTTCCCTTCAAGAAGCCTTTCGCTAAGGCTGTTCTTGTGGAATTGGCAAAGGGATATTTGGAAGCCCATAGAGGGCTATGGTGTAAAAGGAAATATCTTCCGTTCAAAACTGGAAAGAAGCTTTCTGAGAAACTGCTCTGTGTTCTGTTTATTCATCTCACAGAATTACATCTTTCCCTTCAAGAAGCCTTTCGCTAAGGCTGTTCTTGGGGAATTGGCAAAGGGATATTTGGAAGCCCATAGAGGGCTATGGTGAAAAAGGAAATATCTTCCGTTCAAAACTGGAAACAAGCTTTCTGAGAAACTGCTCTGTGTTCTGTTAATTCATCTCACAGTGTTACATCTTTCCCTTCAAGACGCCTTTCGCTAAGGCTGTTCTTGGGGAATTGGCAAAGGGATATTTGGAAGCCCATAGAGGGCTACGGTGAAAAAGGAAATATCTTCCGTTCAAAGCTGGAAAGAAGCTTTCTGAGAAACTGCTCTGTGTTCTGTTAATTCATCTCAAAGAGTTACATCTTTCCCTTCAAGAAGCCTTTCGCTAAGGCTGTTCTTGTGGAATTGGCAAAGGGATATTTGGAAGCCCATAGAGGGCTATGGTGAAAAAGGAAATATCTTCCGTTCAAAACTGGAAAGAAGCTTTCTGAGAAACTGCTCTGTGTTCTGTTAATTCATCTCACAGAGTTACATCTTTCCCTTCAAGAAGATTTTCGCTAAGGCTGTTCTTGTGCAATTGGCAAAGGGATATTTGGAAGCCCATAGAGGGCTATGGTGAAAAAGGAAATATCTTCCGTTCAAAACTGGAAAGAAGCTTTCTGAGAAACTGCTCTGTGTTCTGTTAATTCATCTCACAGAGTTTCATCTTTCCCTTCAAGAAGCCTTTCGCTAAGGCTGTTCTTGTGGAATTGGAAAAGGGATATTTGGAAGCCCATAGAGGGCTATGGTGAAAAAGGAAATATCTTCCGTTCAAAACTGGAAGAAGCTTTCTGAGAAACTGCTCTGTGTTCTGTTAATTCATCTCACAGAGTTACATCTTTCCCTTCAAGAAGCCTTTCGCTAAGGCTGTTCTTGTGGAATTGGCAAAGGGATATTTGGAAGCCCATAGAGGGCTTTGGTGAAAAAGGAAATATCTTCCGTTCAAAACTGGAAAGAAGCTTTCTGAGAAACTGCTCTGTGTTCTGTTAATTCATCTCACAGAGTTACATCTTTCCCTTCAAGAAGCCTTTCGCTAAGGCTGTTCTTGTGGAATTGGCAAAGGGATATTTCGAAGCCCATAGAGGGCTACGGTGAAAAAGGAAATATCTTCCGTTCAAAACTGGAAAGAAGCTTTCTGAGAAACTGCTCTGTGTTCTGTTAATTCATCTCACAGAGTTACATCTTTCCCTTCAAGAAGCCTTTCGCTAAGGCTGTTCTTTGTGGAATTGGCAAAGGGATATTTGGAAGCCCATAGAGGGCTATGGTGAAAAAGGATATATCTTCCGTTCAAAACTGGAAAGAAGCTTTCTGAGAAACTGCTCTGTGTTCTGTTAATTCATCTCACAGAGTTACATCTTTCCCTTCAGGAAGCCTTTCGCTAAGGCTGTTCTTGTGGAATTGGCAAAGGGATATTTGGAAGCCCATAGAGGGCTATGGTCAAAAAGGAAATATCTTCCGTTCAAAACTGGAAAGAAGCTTTCTGAGAAACTGCTCTGTGTTCTGTTAATTCATCTCACAGAGTTACATCTTTCCCTTCAAGAAGCCTTTCGCTAAGGCTGTTCTTGTGGAATTGGTAAAGGGATATTTGGAAGCCCATAGAGGGCTATGGTGAAAAAGGAAATATCTTCCTTTCAAAACTGGAAAGAAGCTTTCTGAGAAACTGCTCTGTGTTCTGTGAATTCATCTCACAGAGTTACATCTTTCCCTTCAAGAAGCCTTTCGCTAAGGCTGTTCTTGTGGAATTGGCAAAGGGATATTTGGAAGCCCATAGAGGGCTACGGTGAAAAAGAAAATATCTTCCGTTCAAAACTGGAAAGATGCTTTCTGAGAAACTGTTCTGTGTTCTGTGAATTCATCTCACAGAGTTACATCTTTCCCTTCAAGAAGCCTTTCGCTAAGCCTGTTCTTGTGGAATTGGCAAAGGGATATTTGGAAGCCCATAGAGGGCTATGGTGAAAAAGGAAATATCTTCCGTTCAAAACTGGAAAGAAGCTTTCTGAGAAACTACTCTGTGTTCTCTGAATTCATCTCACAGAGTTACATCTTTCTCTTCAAGAAGCCTTTCGCTAAGGCTGTTCTTGTGGAATTGGCAAAGGGATATTTGGAAGCCCATAGAGGGCTATGGTGAAAAAGGAAATATCTTCCTTTCAAACCGGAAAGAAGCTTTCTGAGAAACTGCTCTGTGTTCTGTGAATTCACCTCACAGAGTTACATCTTTCCCTTCAAGAAGCCTTTCGCTAAGGCTGTTCTTGAGGAATTGGCAAAGGGATATTTGGAAGCCCATAGAGGGCTATGGTGAAAAAGGAAATTTCTTCCGTTCAAAACTGGAAAGAAGCTTTCTGAGAAACTGCTCTGTGTTCTGTGAATTCATCTCACAGAGTTACATCTTTCCCTTCAAGAATCCTTTCGCTAAGGCTGTTCTTGTGGAATTGGCAAAGGGATATTTGGAAGCCCATAGAGGGCTATGGTGAAAAAGGAAATATCTTCCGTTCCAAAATGGAAAGAAGCTTTCTGAGAAACTGCTCTGTGTTCTGTTAATTCATCTCACAGAGTTACATCTTTCCCTTCAAGAAGCCTTTCGCTAAGGCTGTTCTTGTGGAATTGGCAAAGGGATATTTGGAAGCCCATAGAGGGCTATGGTGAAAAAGGAAATATCTTCCGTTCCAAAATGGAAAGAAGCTTTCTGAGAGACTGCACTGTGTTCTGTTAATTCATCTCACAGAGTTACATCTTTCCCTTAAAGAAGCCTTTCGCTAAGGCTGTTCTTGTGGAATTGGCAAAGGGATATTTGGAAGCCCATAGAGGGCTATGGTGAAAAAGGAAATATCTTCCGTTCAAAACTGGAAAGAAGCTTTCTGAGAAACTGCTCTGTGTTCTGTTAATTCATCTCTCAGAATTACATCTTTCCCTTCAAGAAGCCTTTCGCTAAGGCTGTTCTTCGGGAATTGGCAAAGGGATATTTGGAAGCCCATAGAGGGCTATGGTGAAAAAGGAAATATCTTCCGTTCAAAACTGGAAAGAAGCTTTCTGAGAAACTGCTCTGTGTTCTGTTAATTCATCTCACAGAGTTACATCTTTCCCTTCAAGAAGCCTTTCGCTAAGGCTGTTCTTGTGCAATTGGCAAAGGGATATTTGGAAGCCCATAGAGGGCTATGGTGAAAAAGGAAATACCTTCCGTTCAAAACTGGAAAGAAGCTTTCTGAGAAACTGCTCTGTGTTCTGTTAATTCATCTCACAGAGTTACATCTTTCCCTTCAAGAAGCCTTTCGCTAAGGCTGTTCTTGTGGAATTGGCAAAGGGATATTTGGAAGCCCATAGAGGGCTTTGGTGAAAAAGGAAATATCTTCCGTTCAAAACTGGAAAGAAGCTTTCTGAGAAACTGCTCTGTGTTCTGTTAATTCATCTCACAGAGTTACATCTTTCCCTTCAAGAAGCCTTTCGCTAAGGCTGTTCTTGTGGAATTGGCAAAGGGATATTTCGAAGCCCATAGAGGGCTACGGTGAAAAAGGAAATATCTTCCGTTCAAAACTGGAAAGAAGCTTTCTGAGAAACTGCTCTGTGTTCTGTTAATTCATCTCACAGAGTTACATCTTTCCCTTCAAGAAGCCTTTCGCTAAGGCTGTTCTTTGTGGAATTGGCAAAGGGATATTTGGAAGCCCATAGAGGGCTATGGTGAAAAAGGATATATCTTCCGTTCAAAACTGGAAAGAAGCTTTCTGAGAAACTGCTCTGTGTTCTGTTAATTCATCTCACAGAGTTACATCTTTCCCTTCAGGAAGCCTTTCGCTAAGGCTGTTCTTGTGGAATTGGCAAAGGGATATTTGGAAGCCCATAGAGGGCTATGGTCAAAAAGGAAATATCTTCCGTTCAAAACTGGAAAGAAGCTTTCTGAGAAACTGCTCTGTGTTCTGTTAATTCATCTCACAGAGTTACATCTTTCCCTTCAAGAAGCCTTTCGCTAAGGCTGTTCTTGTGGAATTGGTAAAGGGATATTTGGAAGCCCATAGAGGGCTATGGTGAAAAAGGAAATATCTTCCTTTCAAAACTGGAAAGAAGCTTTCTGAGAAACTGCTCTGTGTTCTGTGAATTCATCTCACAGAGTTACATCTTTCCCTTCAAGAAGCCTTTCGCTAAGGCTGTTCTTGTGGAATTGGCAAAGGGATATTTGGAAGCCCATAGAGGGCTACGGTGAAAAAGAAAATATCTTCCGTTCAAAACTGGAAAGATGCTTTCTGAGAAACTGTTCTGTGTTCTGTGAATTCATCTCACAGAGTTACATCTTTCCCTTCAAGAAGCCTTTCGCTAAGCCTGTTCTTGTGGAATTGGCAAAGGGATATTTGGAAGCCCATAGAGGGCTATGGTGAAAAAGGAAATATCTTCCGTTCAAAACTGGAAAGAAGCTTTCTGAGAAACTACTCTGTGTTCTCTGAATTCATCTCACAGAGTTACATCTTTCTCTTCAAGAAGCCTTTCGCTAAGGCTGTTCTTGTGGAATTGGCAAAGGGATATTTGGAAGCCCATAGAGGGCTATGGTGAAAAAGGAAATATCTTCCTTTCAAACCGGAAAGAAGCTTTCTGAGAAACTGCTCTGTGTTCTGTGAATTCACCTCACAGAGTTACATCTTTCCCTTCAAGAAGCCTTTCGCTAAGGCTGTTCTTGAGGAATTGGCAAAGGGATATTTGGAAGCCCATAGAGGGCTATGGTGAAAAAGGAAATTTCTTCCGTTCAAAACTGGAAAGAAGCTTTCTGAGAAACTGCTCTGTGTTCTGTGAATTCATCTCACAGAGTTACATCTTTCCCTTCAAGAATCCTTTCGCTAAGGCTGTTCTTGTGGAATTGGCAAAGGGATATTTGGAAGCCCATAGAGGGCTATGGTGAAAAAGGAAATATCTTCCGTTCCAAAATGGAAAGAAGCTTTCTGAGAAACTGCTCTGTGTTCTGTTAATTCATCTCACAGAGTTACATCTTTCCCTTCAAGAAGCCTTTCGCTAAGGCTGTTCTTGTGGAATTGGCAAAGGGATATTTGGAAGCCCATAGAGGGCTATGGTGAAAAAGGAAATATCTTCCGTTCCAAAATGGAAAGAAGCTTTCTGAGAAACTGCACTGTGTTCTGTTAATTCATCTCACAGAGTTACATCTTTCCCTTAAAGAAGCCTTTCGCTAAGGCTGTTCTTGTGGAATTGGCAAAGGGATATTTGGAAGCCCATAGAGGGCTATGGTGAAAAAGGAAATATCTTCCGTTCAAAACTGGAAAGAAGCTTTCTGAGAAACTGCTCTGTGTTCTGTTAATTCATCTCTCAGAATTACATCTTTCCCTTCAAGAAGCCTTTCGCTAAGGCTGTTCTTCGGGAATTGGCAAAGGGATATTTGGAAGCCCATAGAGGGCTATGGTGAAAAAGGAAATATCTTCCGTTCAAAACTGGAAAGAAGCTTTCTGAGAAACTGCTCTGTGTTCTGTTAATTCATCTCACAGAGTTACATCTTTCCCTTCAAGAAGCCTTTCGCTAAGGCTGTTCTTGTGGAATTGGCAAAGGGATATTTGGAAGCCCATAGACGACTACGGTGAAAAAGGAAATACCTTCCGTTCAAAACTGGAAAGAAGCTTTCTGAGAAACTGCTCTGTGTTCTGTTAATTCATCTCACAGAGTTACATCTTTCCCTTCAAGAAGCCTTTCGCTAAGGCTGTTCTTGGGGAATTGGCAAAGGGATATTTGGAAGCCCCTAGAGGGCTACGGTGAAAAAGGAAATATCTTCCGTTCAAAACTGGAAAGAAGCTTTCTGAGAAACTGCTCTGTGTTCTGTTAATTCATCTCACAGAGTTTCATCTTTCCCTTCAAGAATCCTTTCGCTAAGGCTGTTCTTGTGAAATTGGCAAAGGGATATTTGGAAGCCCTTAGAGGGCTATGGTGAAAAAGGAAATATCTTCCGTTCAAAACTGGAAAGAAGCTTTCTGAGAAACTGCTCTGTGTTCTGTTAATTCATCTCACAGAGTTACATCTTTCCCTTCAAGAAGCCTTTCGCTAAGGCTGTTCTTGTGGAATTGGCAAAGGGATATTTGGAAGCCCATAGAGGGCTATGGTGAAAAAGGAAATATCTTCCGTTCAAAACTGGAAAGAAGCTTTCTGAGAAACTGCTCTGTGTTCTGTTAATTCATCTCACAGAGTTACATCTTTCCCTTCAAGAAGCCTTTCGCTAAGGCTGTTCTTGTGGAATTGGAAAAGGGATATTTGGAAGCCCATAGAGGGCTAGGGTGAAATAGGAAATATCTTCCGTTCAAAACTGGAAAGAAGCTTTCTGAGAAACTGCTCTGTGTTCTGTTAATTCATCTCACAGAGTTACATCTTTCCCTTCAAGAAGCCTTTCGCTAAGTCTGTTCTTGTTGAATTGGCAGAGGGATATTTGGAAGCCCATAGAGGGCTATGGTGAAAAAGGAAATATCTTCCGTTCAAAACTGGAAAGAAGCTTTCTGAGAATCTGCTCTGTGTTCTGTTAATTCATCTCACAGAGTTACATCTTTCCCTTCAGGAAGCCTTTCGCTACGGCTGTTCTTGTGGAATTGGCAAAGGGATATTTGGAAGCCCATGGAGGGCTATGGTGAAAAAGGAAATATCTTCCGTTCAAAACTGGAAAGAAGCTTTCTGAGAAACTGCTCTGTGTTCTGTTAATTCATCTCACAGAGTTACATCTTTCCCTTCAAGAAGCCTTTCGCTAAGGCTGTTCTTGTGGAATTGGCAAAGGGATATTTGGAAGCCCATAGAGGGCTATGGTGAAAAAGGAAATATCTTCCGTTCAAAACTGGAAAGAAGCTTTCTGAGAAACTGCTCTGTGTTCTGTTAATTCATCTCACAGAGTTACATCTTTCCCTTCAAGAAGCCTTTCGCTAAGGCTGTTCTTGGGGAATTGGCAAAGGGATATTTGGAAGCCCATAGAGGGCTACGGTGAAAAAGGAAATATCTTCCGTTCAAAACTGGAAAGAAGCTTTCTGAGAAACTGCTCTGTGTTCTGTTAATTCATCTCACAGAGTTACATCTTTCCCTTCAAGAAGCCTTTCGCTACGCCTGTTCTTGTGGAATTGGCAAAGGGATATTTTGAAGCCCATAGAGGGCTATGGTGAAAAAGGAAATATCTTCCGTTCAAAACTGGAAGGAAGCTTTCTGAGAAACCGCTCTGTGTTCTGTTAATTATTTCACAGAGTTACATCTTTCCCTTCAAGAAGCCTTTCGCTAAGGCTGTTCTTGTGGAATTGGCAGAGGGATATTTGGAAGCCCACAGAGGGCTATGGTGAAAAAGGAAATATCTTCCGTTCAAAACTGGAAAGAAGCTTTCTGAGAAACTGCTCTGTGTTCTGTTAATTCATCTCACAGAGTTACATCTTTCCCTTGCAGAAGCCTTTCGCTAAACCTGTTCTTGTGGAATTGGCAAAGGGATATTTGGAAGCCCATAGAGGGCTATGGTGAAAAAGGAAATATCTTCCTTTCAAACCGGAAAGAAGCTTTCTGAGAAACTGCTCTGTGTTCGGTGAATTCATCTCACAGAGTTACATCTTTCCCTTTAAGAAGCCTTTCGCTAAGGCTGTCCTTGTGGAATTGGCAAAGGGATATTTGGAAGCCCATAGAGGGCTATGGTGAAAAAGGAAATATCTTCCGTTCAAAACTGGAAAGAAGCTTTCTGAGAAACTGCTCTGTGTTCTGTGAATTCATCTCACAGAGTTACATCTTTCCCTTCAAGAATCCTTTCGCTAAGGCTGTTCTTGTGGAATTGGCAAAGGGATATTTGGAAGCCCATAGAGGGCTATGGTGAAAAAGGAAATATCTTCCGTTCCAAAATGGAAAGAAGCTTTCTGAGAAACTGCTCTGTGTTCTGTTAATTCATCTCACAGTGTTACATCTTTCCCTTCAAGACGCCTTTCGCTAAGGCTGTTCTTGGGGAATTGGCAAAGGGATATTTGGAAGCCCCTAGACTGCTATGGTGAAAAAGGAAATATCTTCCGTTCAAAACTGGAAAGAAGTTTTTGACAAACTGCTCTGTGTTCTGTTAATTCATCTCACAGAGTTACATCTTTCCCTTCAAGAAGCCTTTCGCTAAGGCTGTTCTTGTGGAATTGGCAAAGGGATATTTGGAAGCCCATAGAGGGCTATGGTGAAAAAGGAAATATCTTCCGTTCAAAACTGGAAAGAAGCTTTCTGAGAAACTGCTCTGTGTTCTGTTAATTCATCTCACAGAGTTACATCTTTCCCTTCAAGAAGCCTTTCTCTAAGGCTGTTCTTGTGGAATTGGCAAAGGGATTTTGGAAGCCCATAGAGGGCTATGGTGAAAAAGGAAATATCTTCTGTTCAAAACTGGAAAGAAGCTTTCTGAGAAACTGCTCTGTGTTCTGTTAATTCATCTCACAGAGTTACATCTTTCCCTTCAAGAAGCCTTTCGCTAAGGCTGTTCTTGTGGAATTGGCAAAGGGATATTTGGAAGCCCATAGAGGGCTATGGTGTAAAAGGAAATATCTTCCGTTCAAAACTGGAAAGAAGCTTTCTGAGAAACTGCTCTGTGTTCTGTTTATTCATCTCACAGAATTACATCTTTCCCTTCAAGAAGCCTTTCGCTAAGGCTGTTCTTGGGGAATTGGCAAAGGGATATTTGGAAGCCCATAGAGGGCTATGGTGAAAAAGGAAATATCTTCCGTTCAAAACTGGAAACAAGCTTTCTGAGAAACTGCTCTGTGTTCTGTTAATTCATCTCACAGTGTTACATCTTTCCCTTCAAGACGCCTTTCGCTAAGGCTGTTCTTGGGGAATTGGCAAAGGGATATTTGGAAGCCCATAGAGGGCTACGGTGAAAAAGGAAATATCTTCCGTTCAAAGCTGGAAAGAAGCTTTCTGAGAAACTGCTCTGTGTTCTGTTAATTCATCTCAAAGAGTTACATCTTTCCCTTCAAGAAGCCTTTCGCTAAGGCTGTTCTTGTGGAATTGGCAAAGGGATATTTGGAAGCCCATAGAGGGCTATGGTGAAAAAGGAAATATCTTCCGTTCAAAACTGGAAAGAAGCTTTCTGAGAAACTGCTCTGTGTTCTGTTAATTCATCTCACAGAGTTACATCTTTCCCTTCAAGAAGATTTTCGCTAAGGCTGTTCTTGTGCAATTGGCAAAGGGATATTTGGAAGCCCATAGAGGGCTATGGTGAAAAAGGAAATATCTTCCGTTCAAAACTGGAAAGAAGCTTTCTGAGAAACTGCTCTGTGTTCTGTTAATTCATCTCACAGAGTTTCATCTTTCCCTTCAAGAAGCCTTTCGCTAAGGCTGTTCTTGTGGAATTGGAAAAGGGATATTTGGAAGCCCATAGAGGGCTATGGTGAAAAAGGAAATATCTTCCGTTCAAAACTGGAAGAAGCTTTCTGAGAAACTGCTCTGTGTTCTGTTAATTCATCTCACAGAGTTACATCTTTCCCTTCAAGAAGCCTTTCGCTAAGGCTGTTCTTGTGGAATTGGCAAAGGGATATTTGGAAGCCCATAGAGGGCTTTGGTGAAAAAGGAAATATCTTCCGTTCAAAACTGGAAAGAAGCTTTCTGAGAAACTGCTCTGTGTTCTGTTAATTCATCTCACAGAGTTACATCTTTCCCTTCAAGAAGCCTTTCGCTAAGGCTGTTCTTGTGGAATTGGCAAAGGGATATTTCGAAGCCCATAGAGGGCTACGGTGAAAAAGGAAATATCTTCCGTTCAAAACTGGAAAGAAGCTTTCTGAGAAACTGCTCTGTGTTCTGTTAATTCATCTCACAGAGTTACATCTTTCCCTTCAAGAAGCCTTTCGCTAAGGCTGTTCTTTGTGGAATTGGCAAAGGGATATTTGGAAGCCCATAGAGGGCTATGGTGAAAAAGGATATATCTTCCGTTCAAAACTGGAAAGAAGCTTTCTGAGAAACTGCTCTGTGTTCTGTTAATTCATCTCACAGAGTTACATCTTTCCCTTCAGGAAGCCTTTCGCTAAGGCTGTTCTTGTGGAATTGGCAAAGGGATATTTGGAAGCCCATAGAGGGCTATGGTCAAAAAGGAAATATCTTCCGTTCAAAACTGGAAAGAAGCTTTCTGAGAAACTGCTCTGTGTTCTGTTAATTCATCTCACAGAGTTACATCTTTCCCTTCAAGAAGCCTTTCGCTAAGGCTGTTCTTGTGGAATTGGTAAAGGGATATTTGGAAGCCCATAGAGGGCTATGGTGAAAAAGGAAATATCTTCCTTTCAAAACTGGAAAGAAGCTTTCTGAGAAACTGCTCTGTGTTCTGTGAATTCATCTCACAGAGTTACATCTTTCCCTTCAAGAAGCCTTTCGCTAAGGCTGTTCTTGTGGAATTGGCAAAGGGATATTTGGAAGCCCATAGAGGGCTACGGTGAAAAAGAAAATATCTTCCGTTCAAAACTGGAAAGATGCTTTCTGAGAAACTGTTCTGTGTTCTGTGAATTCATCTCACAGAGTTACATCTTTCCCTTCAAGAAGCCTTTCGCTAAGCCTGTTCTTGTGGAATTGGCAAAGGGATATTTGGAAGCCCATAGAGGGCTATGGTGAAAAAGGAAATATCTTCCGTTCAAAACTGGAAAGAAGCTTTCTGAGAAACTACTCTGTGTTCTCTGAATTCATCTCACAGAGTTACATCTTTCTCTTCAAGAAGCCTTTCGCTAAGGCTGTTCTTGTGGAATTGGCAAAGGGATATTTGGAAGCCCATAGAGGGCTATGGTGAAAAAGGAAATATCTTCCTTTCAAACCGGAAAGAAGCTTTCTGAGAAACTGCTCTGTGTTCTGTGAATTCACCTCACAGAGTTACATCTTTCCCTTCAAGAAGCCTTTCGCTAAGGCTGTTCTTGAGGAATTGGCAAAGGGATATTTGGAAGCCCATAGAGGGCTATGGTGAAAAAGGAAATTTCTTCCGTTCAAAACTGGAAAGAAGCTTTCTGAGAAACTGCTCTGTGTTCTGTGAATTCATCTCACAGAGTTACATCTTTCCCTTCAAGAATCCTTTCGCTAAGGCTGTTCTTGTGGAATTGGCAAAGGGATATTTGGAAGCCCATAGAGGGCTATGGTGAAAAAGGAAATATCTTCCGTTCCAAAATGGAAAGAAGCTTTCTGAGAAACTGCTCTGTGTTCTGTTAATTCATCTCACAGAGTTACATCTTTCCCTTCAAGAAGCCTTTCGCTAAGGCTGTTCTTGTGGAATTGGCAAAGGGATATTTGGAAGCCCATAGAGGGCTATGGTGAAAAAGGAAATATCTTCCGTTCCAAAATGGAAAGAAGCTTTCTGAGAAACTGCACTGTGTTCTGTTAATTCATCTCACAGAGTTACATCTTTCCCTTAAAGAAGCCTTTCGCTAAGGCTGTTCTTGTGGAATTGGCAAAGGGATATTTGGAAGCCCATAGAGGGCTATGGTGAAAAAGGAAATATCTTCCGTTCAAAACTGGAAAGAAGCTTTCTGAGAAACTGCTCTGTGTTCTGTTAATTCATCTCTCAGAATTACATCTTTCCCTTCAAGAAGCCTTTCGCTAAGGCTGTTCTTCGGGAATTGGCAAAGGGATATTTGGAAGCCCATAGAGGGCTATGGTGAAAAAGGAAATATCTTCCGTTCAAAACTGGAAAGAAGCTTTCTGAGAAACTGCTCTGTGTTCTGTTAATTCATCTCACAGAGTTACATCTTTCCCTTCAAGAAGCCTTTCGCTAAGGCTGTTCTTGTGGAATTGGCAAAGGGATATTTGGAAGCCCATAGAGGGCTATGGTGAAAAAGGAAATACCTTCCGTTCAAAACTGGAAAGAAGCTTTCTGAGAAACTGCTCTGTGTTCTGTTAATTCATCTCACAGAGTTACATCTTTCCCTTCAAGAAGCCTTTCGCTAAGGCTGTTCTTGTGGAATTGGCAAAGGGATATTTGGAAGCCCATAGAGGGCTATGGTGAAAAAGGAAATATCTTCCGTTCAAAACTGGAAAGAAGCTTTCTGAGAAACTGCTCTGTGTTCTGTTAATTCATCTCACAGAGTTACATCTTTCCCTTCAAGAAGCCTTTCGCTAAGGCTGTTCTTGTGGAATTGGAAAAGGGATATTTGGAAGCCCATAGAGGGCTAGGGTGAAATAGGAAATATCTTCCGTTCAAAACTGGAAAGAAGCTTTCTGAGAAACTGCTCTGTGTTCTGTTAATTCATCTCACAGAGTTACATCTTTCCCTTCAAGAAGCCTTTCGCTAAGTCTGTTCTTGTTGAATTGGCAGAGGGATATTTGGAAGCCCATAGAGGGCTATGGTGAAAAAGGAAATATCTTCCGTTCAAAACTGGAAAGAAGCTTTCTGAGAATCTGCTCTGTGTTCTGTTAATTCATCTCACAGAGTTACATCTTTCCCTTCAGGAAGCCTTTCGCTACGGCTGTTCTTGTGGAATTGGCAAAGGGATATTTGGAAGCCCATGGAGGGCTATGGTGAAAAAGGAAATATCTTCCGTTCAAAACTGGAAAGAAGCTTTCTGAGAAACTGCTCTGTGTTCTGTTAATTCATCTCACAGAGTTACATCTTTCCCTTCAAGAAGCCTTTCGCTAAGGCTGTTCTTGTGGAATTGGCAAAGGGATATTTGGAAGCCCATAGAGGGCTATGGTGAAAAAGGAAATATCTTCCGTTCAAAACTGGAAAGAAGCTTTCTGAGAAACTGCTCTGTGTTCTGTTAATTCATCTCACAGAGTTACATCTTTCCCTTCAAGAAGCCTTTCGCTAAGGCTGTTCTTGGGGAATTGGCAAAGGGATATTTGGAAGCCCATAGAGGGCTACGGTGAAAAAGGAAATATCTTCCGTTCAAAACTGGAAAGAAGCTTTCTGAGAAACTGCTCTGTGTTCTGTTAATTCATCTCACAGAGTTACATCTTTCCCTTCAAGAAGCCTTTCGCTACGCCTGTTCTTGTGGAATTGGCAAAGGGATATTTTGAAGCCCATAGAGGGCTATGGTGAAAAAGGAAATATCTTCCGTTCAAAACTGGAAGGAAGCTTTCTGAGAAACCGCTCTGTGTTCTGTTAATTATTTCACAGAGTTACATCTTTCCCTTCAAGAAGCCTTTCGCTAAGGCTGTTCTTGTGGAATTGGCAGAGGGATATTTGGAAGCCCACAGAGGGCTATGGTGAAAAAGGAAATATCTTCCGTTCAAAACTGGAAAGAAGCTTTCTGAGAAACTGCTCTGTGTTCTGTTAATTCATCTCACAGAGTTACATCTTTCCCTTGCAGAAGCCTTTCGCTAAACCTGTTCTTGTGGAATTGGCAAAGGGATATTTGGAAGCCCATAGAGGGCTATGGTGAAAAAGGAAATATCTTCCTTTCAAACCGGAAAGAAGCTTTCTGAGAAACTGCTCTGTGTTCGGTGAATTCATCTCACAGAGTTACATCTTTCCCTTTAAGAAGCCTTTCGCTAAGGCTGTCCTTGTGGAATTGGCAAAGGGATATTTGGAAGCCCATAGAGGGCTATGGTCAAAAAGGAAATATCTTCCGTTCAAAACTGGAAAGAAGCTTTCTGAGAAACTGCTCTGTGTTCTGTTAATTCATCTCACAGAGTTACATCTTTCCCTTCAAGAAGCCTTTCGCTAAGGCTGTTCTTGTGGAATTGGTAAAGGGATATTTGGAAGCCCATAGAGGGCTATGGTGAAAAAGGAAATATCTTCCTTTCAAAACTGGAAAGAAGCTTTCTGAGAAACTGCTCTGTGTTCTGTGAATTCATCTCACAGAGTTACATCTTTCCCTTCAAGAAGCCTTTCGCTAAGGCTGTTCTTGTGGAATTGGCAAAGGGATATTTGGAAGCCCATAGAGGGCTACGGTGAAAAAGAAAATATCTTTCGTTCAAAACTGGAAAGATGCTTTCTGAGAAACTGTTCTGTGTTCTGTGAATTCATCTCACAGAGTTACATCTTTCCCTTCAAGAAGCCTTTCGCTAAGCCTGTTCTTGTGGAATTGGCAAAGGGATATTTGGAAGCCCATAGAGGGCTATGGTGAAAAAGGAAATATCTTCCGTTCAAAACTGGAAAGAAGCTTTCTGAGAAACTACTCTGTGTTCTCTGAATTCATCTCACAGAGTTACATCTTTCTCTTCAAGAAGCCTTTCGCTAAGGCTGTTCTTGTGGAATTGGCAAAGGGATATTTGGAAGCCCATAGAGGGCTATGGTGAAAAAGGAAATATCTTCCTTTCAAACCGGAAAGAAGCTTTCTGAGAAACTGCTCTGTGTTCTGTGAATTCACCTCACAGAGTTACATCTTTCCCTTCAAGAAGCCTTTCGCTAAGGCTGTTCTTGAGGAATTGGCAAAGGGATATTTGGAAGCCCATAGAGGGCTATGGTGAAAAAGGAAATATCTTCCGTTCAAAACTGGAAAGAAGCTTTCTGAGAAACTGCTCTGTGTTCTGTGAATTCATCTCACAGAGTTACATCTTTCCCTTCAAGAATCCTTTCGCTAAGGCTGTTCTTGTGGAATTGGCAAAGGGATATTTGGAAGCCCATAGAGGGCTATGGTGAAAAAGGAAATATCTTCCGTTCCAAAATGGAAAGAAGCTTTCTGAGAAACTGCTCTGTGTTCTGTTAATTCATCTCACAGAGTTACATCTTTCCCTTCAAGAAGCCTTTCTCTAAGGCTGTTCTTGTGGAATTGGCAAAGGGATATTTGGAAGCCCATAGAGGGCTATGGTGAAAAAGGAAATATCTTCCGTTCCAAAATGGAAAGAAGCTTTCTGAGAAACTGCACTGTGTTCTGTTAATTCATCTCACAGAGTTACATCTTTCCCTTAAAGAAGCCTTTCGCTAAGGCTGTTCTTGTGGAATTGGCAAAGGGATATTTGGAAGCCCATAGAGGGCTATGGTGAAAAAGGAAATATCTTCCGTTCAAAACTGGAAAGAAGCTTTCTGAGAAACTGCTCTGTGTTCTGTTAATTCATCTCTCAGAATTACATCTTTCCCTTCAAGAAGCCTTTCGCTAAGGCTGTTCTTGTGGAATTGGCAAAGGGATATTTGGAAGCCCATAGAGGGCTACGGTGAAAAAGAAAATATCTTTCGTTCAAAACTGGAAAGATGCTTTCTGAGAAACTGTTCTGTGTTCTGTGAATTCATCTCACAGAGTTACATCTTTCCCTTCAAGAAGCCTTTCGCTAAGCCTGTTCTTGTGGAATTGGCAAAGGGATATTTGGAAGCCCATAGAGGGCTATGGTGAAAAAGGAAATATCTTCCGTTCAAAACTGGAAAGAAGCTTTCTGAGAAACTACTCTGTGTTCTCTGAATTCATCTCACAGAGTTACATCTTTCTCTTCAAGAAGCCTTTCGCTAAGGCTGTTCTTGTGGAATTGGCAAAGGGATATTTGGAAGCCCATAGAGGGCTATGGTGAAAAAGGAAATATCTTCCTTTCAAACCGGAAAGAAGCTTTCTGAGAAACTGCTCTGTGTTCTGTGAATTCACCTCACAGAGTTACATCTTTCCCTTCAAGAAGCCTTTCGCTAAGGCTGTTCTTGAGGAATTGGCAAAGGGATATTTGGAAGCCCATAGAGGGCTATGGTGAAAAAGGAAATATCTTCCGTTCAAAACTGGAAAGAAGCTTTCTGAGAAACTGCTCTGTGTTCTGTGAATTCATCTCACAGAGTTACATCTTTCCCTTCAAGAATCCTTTCGCTAAGGCTGTTCTTGTGGAATTGGCAAAGGGATATTTGGAAGCCCATAGAGGGCTATGGTGAAAAAGGAAATATCTTCCGTTCCAAAATGGAAAGAAGCTTTCTGAGAAACTGCTCTGTGTTCTGTTAATTCATCTCACAGAGTTACATCTTTCCCTTCAAGAAGCCTTTCTCTAAGGCTGTTCTTGTGGAATTGGCAAAGGGATATTTGGAAGCCCATAGAGGGCTATGGTGAAAAAGGAAATATCTTCCGTTCCAAAATGGAAAGAAGCTTTCTGAGAAACTGCACTGTGTTCTGTTAATTCATCTCACAGAGTTACATCTTTCCCTTAAAGAAGCCTTTCGCTAAGGCTGTTCTTGTGGAATTGGCAAAGGGATATTTGGAAGCCCATAGAGGGCTATGGTGAAAAAGGAAATATCTTCCGTTCAAAACTGGAAAGAAGCTTTCTGAGAAACTGCTCTGTGTTCTGTTAATTCATCTCTCAGAATTACATCTTTCCCTTCAAGAAGCCTTTCGCTAAGGCTGTTCTTGTGGAATTGGCAAAGGGATATTTGGAAGCCCATAGAGGGCTATGGTGAAAAAGGAAATACCTTCCGTTCAAAACTGGAAAGACGCTTTCTGAGAAACTGCTCTGTGTTCTGTTAATTCATCTCACAGAGTTACATCTTTCCCTTCAAGAAGCCTTTCGCTAAGGCTGTTCTTGGGGAATTGGCAAAGGGATATTTGGAAGCCCCTAGAGGGCTACGGTGAAAAAGGAAATATCTTCCGTTCAAAACTGGAAAGAAGCTTTCTGAGAAACTGCTCTGTGTTCTGTTAATTCATCTCACAGAGTTTCATCTTTCCCTTCAAGAAGCCTTTCGCTAAGGCTGTTCTTGTGAAATTGGCAAAGGGATATTTGGAAGCCCTTAGAGGGCTATGGTGAAAAAGGAAATATCTTCCGTTCAAAACTGGAAAGAAGCTTTCTGAGAATCTGCTCTGTGTTCTGTGAATTCATCTCACAGAGTTACATCTTTCCCTTCAAGAATCCTTTCGCTAAGGCTGTTCTTGTCGAATTGGAAAAGGGATATTTGGAAGCCCATAGAGGGCTAGGGTGAAATAGGAAATATCTTCCGTTCAAAACTGGAAAGAAGCTTTCTGAGAAACTGCTCTGTGTTCTGTTAATTCATCTCACAGAGTTACATCTTTCCCTTCAAGAAGCCTTTCGCTAAGTCTGTTCTTGTTGAATTGGCAGAGGGATATTTGGAAGCCCATAAAGGGCTATGGTGAAAAAGGAAATATCTTCCGTTCAAAACTGGAAAGAAGCTTTCTGAGAATCTGCTCTGTGTTCTGTTAATTCATCTCACAGAGTTACATCTTTCCCTTCAGGAAGCCTTTCGCTACGGCTGTTCTTGTGGAATTGGCAAAGGGATATTTTGAAGCCCATAGAGGGCTATGGTGAAAAAGGAAATATCTTCCGTTCAAAACTGGAAAGAAGCTTTCTGAGAAACCGCTCTGTGTTCTGTTAATTCATTCACAGAGTTACATCTTTCCCTTCAAGAAGCCTTTCGCTAAGGCTGTTCTTGTGGAATTGGCAGAGGGATATTTGGAAGCCCACAGAGGGCTATGGTCAAAAAGGAAATATCTTCCGTTCAAAACTGGAAAGAAGCTTTCTGAGAAACTGCTCTGTGTTCTGTTAATTCATCTCACAGAGTTACATCTTTCCCTTCAAGAAGCCTTTCGCTAAGGCTGTTCTTGTGGAATTGGTAAAGGGATATTTGGAAGCCCATAGAGGGCTATGGTGAAAAAGGAAATATCTTCCTTTCAAAACTGGAAAGAAGCTTTCTGAGAAACTGCTCTGTGTTCTGTGAATTCATCTCACAGAGTTACATCTTTCCCTTCAAGAAGCCTTTCGCTAAGGCTGTTCTTGTGGAATTGGCAAAGGGATATTTGGAAGCCCATAGAGGGCTACGGTGAAAAAGAAAATATCTTCCGTTCAAAACTGGAAAGATGCTTTCTGAGAAACTGTTCTGTGTTCTGTGAATTCATCTCACAGAGTTACATCTTTCCCTTCAAGAAGCCTTTCGCTAAGCCTGTTCTTGTGGAATTGGCAAAGGGATATTTGGAAGCCCATAGAGGGCTATGGTGAAAAAGGAAATATCTTCCGTTCAAAACTGGAAAGAAGCTTTCTGAGAAACTACTCTGTGTTCTCTGAATTCATCTCACAGAGTTACATCTTTCTCTTCAAGAAGCCTTTCGCTAAGGCTGTTCTTGTGGAATTGGCAAAGGGATATTTGGAAGCCCATAGAGGGCTATGGTGAAAAAGGAAATATCTTCCTTTCAAACCGGAAAGAAGCTTTCTGAGAAACTGCTCTGTGTTCTGTGAATTCACCTCACAGAGTTACATCTTTCCCTTCAAGAAGCCTTTCGCTAAGGCTGTTCTTGAGGAATTGGCAAAGGGATATTTGGAAGCCCATAGAGGGCTATGGTGAAAAAGGAAATATCTTCCGTTCAAAACTGGAAAGAAGCTTTCTGAGAAACTGCTCTGTGTTCTGTGAATTCATCTCACAGAGTTACATCTTTCCCTTCAAGAATCCTTTCGCTAAGGCTGTTCTTGTGGAATTGGCAAAGGGATATTTGGAAGCCCATAGAGGGCTATGGTGAAAAAGGAAATATCTTCCGTTCCAAAATGGAAAGAAGCTTTCTGAGAAACTGCTCTGTGTTCTGTTAATTCATCTCACAGAGTTACATCTTTCCCTTCAAGAAGCCTTTCTCTAAGGCTGTTCTTGTGGAATTGGCAAAGGGATATTTGGAAGCCCATAGAGGGCTATGGTGAAAAAGGAAATATCTTCCGTTCCAAAATGGAAAGAAGCTTTCTGAGAAACTGCACTGTGTTCTGTTAATTCATCTCACAGAGTTACATCTTTCCCTTAAAGAAGCCTTTCGCTAAGGCTGTTCTTGTGGAATTGGCAAAGGGATATTTGGAAGCCCATAGAGGGCTATGGTGAAAAAGGAAATATCTTCCGTTCAAAACTGGAAAGAAGCTTTCTGAGAAACTGCTCTGTGTTCTGTTAATTCATCTCTCAGAATTACATCTTTCCCTTCAAGAAGCCTTTCGCTAAGGCTGTTCTTGTGGAATTGGCAAAGGGATATTTGGAAGCCCATAGAGGGCTATGGTGAAAAAGGAAATACCTTCCGTTCAAAACTGGAAAGAAGCTTTCTGAGAAACTGCTCTGTGTTCTGTTAATTCATCTCACAGAGTTACATCTTTCCCTTCAAGAAGCCTTTCGCTAAGGCTGTTCTTGGGGAATTGGCAAAGGGATATTTGGAAGCCCCTAGAGGGCTACGGTGAAAAAGGAAATATCTTCCGTTCAAAACTGGAAAGAAGCTTTCTGAGAAACTGCTCTGTGTTCTGTTAATTCATCTCACAGAGTTTCATCTTTCCCTTCAAGAAGCCTTTCGCTAAGGCTGTTCTTGTGAAATTGGCAAAGGGATATTTGGAAGCCCTTAGAGGGCTATGGTGAAAAAGGAAATATCTTCCGTTCAAAACTGGAAAGAAGCTTTCTGAGAAACTGCTCTGTGTTCTGTTAATTCATCTCACAGAGTTACATCTTTCCCTTCAAGAAGCCTTTCGCTAAGGCTGTTCTTGTGGAATTGGCAAAGGGATATTTGGAAGCCCATAGAGGGCTATGGTGAAAAAGGAAATATCTTCCGTTCAAAACTGGAAAGAAGCTTTCTGAGAAACTGCTCTGTGTTCTGTTAATTCATCTCACAGAGTTACATCTTTCCCTTCAAGAAGCCTTTCGCTAAGGCTGTTCTTGTGGAATTGGAAAAGGGATATTTGGAAGCCCATAGAGGGCTAGGGTGAAATAGGAAATATCTTCCGTTCAAAACTGGAAAGAAGCTTTCTGAGAAACTGCTCTGTGTTCTGTTAATTCATCTCACAGAGTTACATCTTTCCCTTCAAGAAGCCTTTCGCTAAGTCTGTTCTTGTTGAATTGGCAGAGGGATATTTGGAAGCCCATAAAGGGCTATGGTGAAAAAGGAAATATCTTCCGTTCAAAACTGGAAAGAAGCTTTCTGAGAATCTGCTCTGTGTTCTGTTAATTCATCTCACAGAGTTACATCTTTCCCTTCAGGAAGCCTTTCGCTACGGCTGTTCTTGTGGAATTGGCAAAGGGATATTTTGAAGCCCATAGAGGGCTATGGTGAAAAAGGAAATATCTTCCGTTCAAAACTGGAAAGAAGCTTTCTGAGAAACCGCTCTGTGTTCTGTTAATTCATTCACAGAGTTACATCTTTCCCTTCAAGAAGCCTTTCGCTAAGGCTGTTCTTGTGGAATTGGCAGAGGGATATTTGGAAGCCCACAGAGGGCTATGGTGAAAAAGGAAATATCTTCCGTTCAAAACTGGAAAGAAGCTTTCTGAGAAACTGCTCTGTGTTCTGTTAATTCATCTCACAGAGTTACATCTTTCCCTTGCAGAAGCCTTTCGCTAAACCTGTTCTTGTGGAATTGGCAAAGGGATATTTGGAAGCCCATAGAGGGCTATGGTGAAAAAGGAAATATCTTCCTTTCAAACCGGAAAGAAGCTTTCTGAGAAACTGCTCTGTGTTCGGTGAATTCATCTCATAGAGTTACATCTTTCCCTTTAAGAAGCCTTTCTCTAAGGCTGTCCTTGTGGAATTGGCAAAGGGATATTTGGAAGCCCATAGAGGGCTATGGTGAAAAAGGAAATATCTTCCGTTCAAAACTGGAAAGAAGCTTTCTGAGAAACTGCTCTGTGTTCTGTGAATTCATCTCACAGAGTTACATCTTTCCCTTCAAGAATCCTTTCGCTAAGGCTGTTCTTGTGGAATTGGCAAAGGGATATTTGGAAGCCCATAGAGGGCTATGGTGAAAAAGGAAATATCTTCCGTTCCAAAATGGAAAGAAGCTTTCTGAGAAACTGCTCTGTGTTCTGTTAATTCATCTCACAGGGTTACATCTTTCCCTTCAAGAAGCCTTTCGCTAAGGCTGTTCTTGTGGAATTGGCAAAGGGATATTTGGAAGCCCATAGAGGGCTACGGTGAAAAAGGAAATATCTTCCGTTCCAAAATGGAAAGAAGCTTTCTGAGAAACTGCTCTGTGTTCTGTTAATTCATCTCACAGAGTTACATCTTTCCCTTCAAGAAGCCTTTCGCTAAGGCTGTTCTTGTGGAATTGGCAAAGGGATATTTGGAAGCCCATAGAGGGCTATGGTGAAAAAGGAAATATCTTCCGTTCAAAACTGGAAAGAAGCTTTCTGAGAAACTGCTCTGTGTTCTGTTAATTCATCTCACAGTGTTACATCTTTCCCTTCAAGACGCCTTTCGCTAAGGCTGTTCTTGGGGAATTGGCAAAGGGATATTTGGAAGCCCATAGAGGGCTATGGTGAAAAAGGAAATATCTTCCGTTCAAAACTGGAAGAAGCTTTCTGAGAAACTGCTCTGTGTTCTGTTAATTCATCTCACAGTGTTACATCTTTCCCTTCAAGAAGCCTTTCGCTAAGGCTGTTCTTGTGGAATTGGCAAAGGGATATTTGGAAGCCCATAGAGGGCTACGGTGAAAAAGGAAATATCTTCCGTTCAAAACTGGAAAGAAGCTTTCTGAGAAACTGCTCTGTGTTCTGTTAATTCATATCACAGAGTTACATCTTTCCCTTCAAGAAGCCTTTCGCTAAGGCTGTTCTTGTGGAATTGGCAAAGGGATATTTGGAAGCCCATAGAGGGCTACGGTGAAAAAGGAAATATCTTCCGTTCAAAACTGTAAAGAAGCTTTCTGAGAAACTGCTCTGTGTTCTGTTAATTCATCTCACAGTGTTACATCTTTCCCTTCAAGAAGCCTTTCGCTAAGGCTGTTCTTGTGGAATTGGCAAAGGGATATTTGGAAGCCCATAGAGGGCTATGGTGAAAAAGGAAATATCTTCCGTTCAAAACTGGAAAGAAGCTTTCTGAGAAACTGCTCTGTGTTCTGTTAATTCATCTCACAGAGTTACATCTTTCCCTTCAAGAAGCCTTTCTCTAAGGCTGTTCTTGTGGAATTGGCAGAGGGATATTTGGAAGCCCATAGAGGGCTATGTTGAAAAAGGAAATATCTTCCGTTCAAAACTGGAAAGAAGCTTTCTGAGAAACTGCTCTGTGTTCTGTTAATTCATCTCACAGAGTTACATCTTTCCCTTGCAGAAGCCTTTCGCTAAACCTGTTCTTGTGGAATTGGCAAAGGGATATTTGGAAGCCCATAGAGGGCTATGGTGAAAAAGGAAATACCTTCCGTTGAAAACTGGAAAGAAGCTTTCTAAGAAACTGCTCTGTGTTCTGTGAATTCATCTCACAGAGTTACATCTTTCCCTTCAAGAAGCCTTTCGCTAAGGCTGTTCTTGTGGAATTGGCAAAGGGATATTTGGAAGCCCATAGAGGGCTATGGTGAAAAAGGAAATATCTTCCGTTCAAAACTGGAAAGAAGCTTTCCGAGAAACTGCTCTGTGTTCTGTGAATTCATCTCACAGAGTTACATCTTTCCCTTCAAGAATCCTTTCGCTAAGGCTGTTCTTGTGGAATTGGCAAAGGGATATTTGGAAGCCCATAGAGGGCTATGGTGAAAAAGGAAATATCTTCCGTTCAAAACTGGAAAGAAGATTTCTGAGAAACTGCTCTGTGTTCTGTTAATTCATCTCACAGAGTTACATCTTTCCCTTCAAGAAGCCTTTCGCTAAGGCTGTTCTTGTGGAATTGGCAAAGGGATATTTGGAAGCCCTTAGAGGGCTATGGTGAAAAAGGAAATATCTTCCGTTCAAAACTGGAAAGAAGCTTTCTGAGAAACTGCTCTGTGTTCTGTTAATTCATCTCACAGAGTTACATCTTTCCCTTCAAGAAGCCTTTCGCTAAGGCTGTTCTTGTGGAATTGGCAAAGGGATATTTGGAAGCCCATAGAGGGCTATGGTGAAAAAGGAAATATCTTCCGTTCAAAACTGGAAAGAAGCTTTCTGAGAAACTGCTCTGTGTTCTGTTAATTCATCTAACAGAGTTACATCTTTCCCTTCAAGAAGCCTTTCGCTAAGGCTGTTCTTGGGGAATTGGCAAAGGGATATTTCGAAGCCCATAGAGGGCTACGGTGAAAAAGGAAATATCTTCCGTTCAAAACTGGAAAGAAGCTTTCTGAGAAACTGCTCTGTGTTCTGTTAATTCATCTCACAGAGTTACATCTTTCCCTTCAAGAAGCCTTTCGCTAAGGCTGTTCTTTGTGGAATTGGCAAAGGGATATTTGGAAGCCCATAGAGGACTATGGTGAAAAAGGATATATCTTCCGTTCAAAACTGGAAAGAAGCTTTCTGAGAAACTGCTCTGTGTTCTGTTAATTCATCTCACAGAGTTACATCTTTCCCTTCAGGAAGCCTTTCGCTAAGGCTGTTCTTGTGGAATTGGCAAAGGGATATTTGGAAGCCCATAGAGGGCTATGGTCAAAAAGGAAATATCTTCCGTTCAAAACTGGAAAGAAGCTTTCTGAGAAACTGCTCTGTGTTCTGTTAATTCATCTCACAGAGTTACATCTTTCCCTTCAAGAAGCCTTTCGCTAAGGCTGTTCTTGTGGAATTGGTAAAGGGATATTTGGAAGCCCATAGAGGGCTATGGTGAAAAAGGAAATATCTTCCTTTCAAAACTGGAAAGAAGCTTTCTGAGAAACTGCTCTGTGTTCTGTGAATTCATCTCACAGAGTTACATCTTTCCCTTCAAGAAGCCTTTCGCTAAGGCTGTTCTTGTGGAATTGGCAAAGGGATATTTGGAAGCCCATAGAGGGCTACGGTTAAAAAGAAAATATCTTCCGTTCAAAACTGAAAAGATGCTTTCTGAGAAACTGTTCTGTGTTCTGTGAATTCATCTCACAGAGTTACATCTTTCCCTTCAAGAAGCCTTTCGCTAAGCCTGTTCTTGTGGAATTGGCAAAGGGATATTTGGAAGCCCATAGAGGGCTATGGTGAAAAAGGAAATATCTTCCGTTCAAAACTGGAAAGAAGCTTTCTGAGAAACTACTCTGTGTTCTCTGAATTCATCTCACAGAGTTACATCTTTCCCTTCAAGAAGCCTTTCGCTAAGGCTGTTCTTGTGGAATTGGCAAAGGGATATTTGGAAGCCCATAGAGGGCTATGGTGAAAAAGGAAATATCTTCCTTTCAAACCGGAAAGAAGCTTTCTGAGAAACTGCTCTGTGTACTGTGAATTCATCTCACAGAGTTACATCTTTCCCTTCAAGAATCCTTTCGCTAAGGCTGTTCTTGTGGAATTGGCAAAGGGATATTTGGAAGCCCATAGAGGGCTATGGTGAAAAAGGAAATATCTTCCGTTCCAAAATGGAAAGAAGCTTTCTGAGAAACTGCTCTGTGTTCTGTTAATTCATCTCACAGAGTTACATCTTTCCCTTCAAGAAGCCTTTCACTAAGGCTGTTCTTGTGGAATTGGCAAAGGGATATTTGGAAGCCCATAGAGGGCTATGGTGAAAAAGGAAATATCTTCCGTTCCAAAATGGAAAGAAGCTTTCTGAGAAACTGCACTGTGTTCTGTTAATTCATCTCACAGAGTTACATCTTTCCCTTAAAGAAGCCTTTCGCTAAGGCTGTTCTTGTGGAATTGGCAAAGGGATATTTGGAAGCCCATAGAGGGCTATGGTGAAAAAGGAAATATCTTCCGTTCAAAACTGGAAAGAAGCTTTGTGAGAAACTGCTCTGTGTTCTGTTAATTCATCTCTCAGAATTACATCTTTCCCTTCAAGAAGCCTTTCGCTAAGGCTGTTCTTCGGGAATTGGCAAAGGGATATTTGGAAGCCCATAGAGGGCTATGGTGAAAAAGGAAATATCTTCCGTTCAAAACTGGAAAGAAGCTTTCTGAGAAACTGCTCTGTGTTCTGTTAATTCATCTCACAGAGTTACATCTTTCCCTTCAAGAAGCGTTTCGCTAAGGCTGTTCTTGTGGAATTGGCAAAGGGATATTTGGAAGCCCATAGAGGGCTATGGTGAAAAAGGAAATACCTTCCGTTCAAAACTGGAAAGAAGCTTTCTGAGAAACTGCTCTGTGTTCTGTTAATTCATCTCACAGAGTTACATCTTTCCCTTCAAGAAGCCTTTCGCTAAGGCTGTTCTTGGGGAATTGGCAAAGGGATATTTGGAAGCCCATAGAGGGCTATGGTGAAAAAGGAAATATCTTCCGTTCAAAACTGGAAAGAAGCTTTATGAGAAACTGCTCTGCGTTCTGTTAATTCATCTCAAAGAGTTACATCTTTCCCTTCAAGAAGATTTTCGCTAAGGCTGTTCTTGTGGAATTGGCAAAGGGATATTTGGAAGCCCATAGAGGGCTACGGTGAAAAAGGAAATATCTTCCGTTCCAAAATGGAAAGAAGCTTTCTGAGAAACTGCTCTGTGTTCTGTTAATTCATCTCACAGAGTTACATCTTTCCCTTCAAGAAGCCTTTCGCTAAGGCTGTTCTTGTGGAATTGGCAAAGGGATATTTGGAAGCCCATAGAGGGCTATGGTGAAAAAGGAAATATCTTCCGTTCCAAAATGGAAAGAAGCTTTCTGAGAAACTGCTCTGTGTTCTGTTAATTCATCTCACAGAATTACATCTTTCCCTTCAAGAAGCCTTTCGCTAAGGCTGTTCTTGGGGAATTGGCAAAGGGATATTTGGAAGCCCTTAGAGGGCTATGGTGAAAAAGGAAATATCTTCCGTTCAAAACTGGAAAGAAGCTTTCTGAGAAACTGCTCTGTGTTCTGTTAATTCATCTCACAGAGTTACATCTTTCCCTTCAAGAAGCCTTTCGCTAAGGCTGTTCTTGTGGAATTGGCAAAGGGATATTTGGAAGCCCATAGAGGGCTATGGTGAAAAAGGAAGTACCTTCCGTTCAAAACTGGAAAGAAGCTTTCTGAGAAACTGCTCTGTGTTCTGTTAATTCATCTCACAGAGTTACATCTTTCCCTTCAAGAAGCCTTTCGCTAAGGCTGTTCTTGGGGAATTGGCAAAGGGATATTTGGAAGGCCATAGAGGGCTACGGTGAAAAAGGAAATATCTTCCGTTCAAAACTGGAAAGAAGCTTTCTGAGAAACTGCTCTGCGTTCTGTTAATTCATCTCACAGAGTTACATCTTTCCCTTCAAGAAGATTTTCGCTAAGGCTGTTCTTGTGGAATTGGCAAAGGGATATTTGGAAGCCCATAGAGGGCTATGGTGAAAAAGGAAATATCTTCCGTTCAAAACTGGAAAGAAGCTTTCTGAGGAACTGCTCTGTGTTCTGTTAATTCATCTCACAGAGTTTCATCTTTCCCTTCAAGAAGCCTTTCGCTAAGGCTGTTCTTGTGGAATTGGCAAAGGGATATTTGGAAGCCCTTAGAGGGCTATGGTGAAAAAGGAAATATCTTCCGTTCAAAACTGGAAAGAAGCTTTCTGAGAAACTGCTCTGTGTTCTGTTAATTCATCTCACAGAGTTACATCTTTCCCTTCAAGAAGCCTTTCGCTAAGGCTGTTCTTGAGGAATTGGCAAAGGGATATTTGGAAGCCCATAGAGGGCTATGGTGAAAAAGGAAATATCTTCCGTTCAAAACTGGAAAGAAGCTTTCTGAGAAACTGCTCTGTGTTCTGTTAATTCATCTCACAGAGTTACATCTTTCCCTTCAAGAAGCCTTTCGCTAAGGCTGTTCTTGTGGAATTGGAAAAGGGATATTTGGAAGCCCATAGAGGGCTAGGGTGAAATAGGAAATATCTTCCGTTCAAAACTGGAAAGAAGCTTTCTGAGAAACTGCTCTGTGTTCTGTTAATTCATCTCACAGAGTTACATCTTTCCCTTCAAGAAGCCTTTCGCTAAGTCTGTTCTTGTTGAATTGGCAGAGGGATATTTGGAAGCCCATAGAGGGCTATGGTGAAAAAGGAAATATCTTCCGTTCAAAACTGGAAAGAAGCTTTCTGAGAATCTGCTCTGTGTTCTGTTAATTCATCTCACAGAGTTACATCTTTCCCTTCAGGAAGCCTTTCGCTAAGACTGTTCTTGTGGAATTGGCAAAGGGATATTTGGAAGCCCATGGAGGGCTATGGTGAAAAAGGAAATATCTTCCGTTCAAAACTGGAAAGAAGCTTTCTGAGAAACTGCTCTGTGTTCTGTTAATTCATCTCACAGAGTTACATCTTTCCCTTCAAGAAGCCTTTCGCTAAGGCTGTTCTTGTGGAATTGGCAAAGGGATATTTGGAAGCCCATAGAGGGCTATGGTGAAAAAGGAAATATCTTCCGTTCAAAACTGGAAAGAGGCTTTCTGAGAAACTGCTCTGTGTTCTGTTAATTCATCTCACAGAGTTACATCTTTCCCTTCAAGAAGCCTTTCGCTAAGGCTGTTCTTGGGGAATTGGCAAAGGGATATTTGGAAGCCCATAGAGGGCTACGGTGAAAAAGGAAATATCTTCCGTTCAAAACTGGAAAGAACCTTTCTGAGAAACTGCTCTGTGTTCTGTTAATTCATCTCACAGAGTTACATCTTTCCCTTCAAGAAGCCTTTCGCTACGCCTGTTCTTGTGGAATTGGCAAAGGGATATTTTGAAGCCCATAGAGGGCTATGGTGAAAAAGGAAATATCTTCCGTTCAAAACTGGAAAGAAGCTTTCTGAGAAACCGCTCTGTGTTCTGTTAATTCATCTCACAGAGTTACATCTTTCCCTTCAAGAAGCCTTTCGCTAAGGCTGTTCTTGTGGAATTGGCAGAGGGATATTTGGAAGCCCATAGAGGGCTATGGTGAAAAAGGAAATATCTTCCGTTCAAAACTGGAAAGAAGCTTTCTGAGAAACTGCTCTGTGTTCTGTTAATTCATCTCACAGAGTTACATCTTTCCCTTGCAGAAGCCTTTCGCTAAACCTGTTCTTGTGGAATTGGCAAAGGGATATTTGGAAGCCCATAGAGGGCTATGGTGAAAAAGGAAATATCTTCCTTTCAAACCGGAAAGAAGCTTTCTGAGAAACTGCTCTGTGTTCGGTGAATTCATCTCACAGAGTTACATCTTTCCCTTTAAGAAGCCTTTCGCTAAGGCTGTTCTTGTGGAATTGGCAAAGGGATATTTGGAAGCCCATAGAGGGCTATGGTGAAAAAGGAAATATCTTCCGTTCAAAACTGGAAAGAAGCTTTCTGAGAAACTGCTCTGTGTTCTGTGAATTCATCTCACAGAGTTACATCTTTCCCTTCAAGAATCCTTTCGCTAAGGCTGTTCTTGTGGAATTGGCAATGGGATATTTGGAAGCCCATAGAGGGCTATGGTGAAAAAGGAAATATCTTCCGTTCCAAAATGGAAAGAAGCTTTCTGAGAAACTGCTCTGTGTTCTGTTAATTCATCTCACAGGGTTACATCTTTCCCTTCAAGAATCCTTTCGCTAAGGCTGTTCTTGTGGAATTGGCAAAGGGATATTTGGAAGCCCATAGAGGGCTACGGTGAAAAAGGAAATATCTTCCGTTCCAAAATGGAAAGAAGCTTTCTGAGAAACTGCTCTGTGTTCTGTTAATTCATCTCACAGAGTTACATCTTTCCCTTCAAGAAGCCTTTCGCTAAGGCTGTTCTTGTGGAATTGGCAAAGGGATATTTGGAAGCCCATAGAGGGCTATGGTGAAAAAGGAAATATCTTCCGTTCAAAACTGGAAAGAAGCTTTCTGAGAAACTGCTCTGTGTTCTGTTAATTCATCTCACAGAATTACATCTTTCCCTTCAAGAAGCCTTTCGCTAAGGCTGTTCTTGGGGAATTGGCAAAGGGATATTTGGAAGCCCATAGAGGGCTATGGTGAAAAAGGAAATATCTTCCGTTCCAAAATGGAAAGAAGCTTTCTGAGAAACTGCACTGTGTTCTGTTAATTCATCTCACAGAGTTACATCTTTCCCTTAAAGAAGCCTTTCGCTAAGGCTGTTCTTGTGGAATTGGCAAAGGGATATTTGGAAGCCCATAGAGGGCTATGGTGAAAAAGGAAATATCTTCCGTTCAAAACTGGAAAGAAGCTTTCTGAGAAACTGCTCTGTGTTCTGTTAATTCATCTCACAGAATTACATCTTTCCCTTCAAGAAGCCTTTCGCTAAGGCTGTTCTTGGGGAATTGGCAAAGGGATATTTGGAAGCCCTTAGAGGGCTATGGTGAAAAAGGAAATATCTTCCGTTCAAAACTGGAAAGAAGCTTTCTGAGAAACTGCTCTGTGTTCTGTTAATTCATCTCACAGAGTTACATCTTTCCCTTCAAGAAGCCTTTCGCTAAGGCTGTTCTTGTGGAATTGGCAAAGGGATATTTGGAAGCCCATAGAGGGCTATGGTGAAAAAGGAAATACCTTCCGTTCAAAACTGGAAAGAAGCTTTCTGAGAAACTGCTCTGTGTTCTGTTAATTCATCTCACAGAGTTACATCTTTCCCTTCAAGAAGCCTTTCGCTAAGGCTGTTCTTGGGGAATTGGCAAAGGGATATTTGGAAGGCCATAGAGGGCTACGGTGAAAAAGGAAATATCTTCCGTTCAAAACTGGAAAGAAGCTTTCTGAGAAACTGCTCTGCGTTCTGTTAATTCATCTCACAGAGTTACATCTTTCCCTTCAAGAAGATTTTCGCTAAGGCTGTTCTTGTGGAATTGGCAAAGGGATATTTGGAAGCCCATAGAGGGCTATGGTGAAAAAGGAAATATCTTCCGTTCAAAACTGGAAAGAAGCTTTCTGAGGAACTGCTCTGTGTTCTGTTAATTCATCTCACAGAGTTTCATCTTTCCCTTCAAGAAGCCTTTCGCTAAGGCTGTTCTTGTGGAATTGGCAAAGGGATATTTGGAAGCCCTTAGAGGGCTATGGTGAAAAAGGAAATATCTTCCGTTCAAAACTGGAAAGAAGCTTTCTGAGAAACTGCTCTGTGTTCTGTTAATTCATCTCACAGAGTTACATCTTTCCCTTCAAGAAGCCTTTCGCTAAGGCTGTTCTTGAGGAATTGGCAAAGGGATATTTGGAAGCCCATAGAGGGCTATGGTGAAAAAGGAAATATCTTCCGTTCAAAACTGGAAAGAAGCTTTCTGAGAAACTGCTCTGTGTTCTGTTAATTCATCTCACAGAGTTACATCTTTCCCTTAAAGAAGCCTTTCGCTAAGGCTGTTCTTGTGGAATTGGAAAAGGGATATTTGGAAGCCCATAGAGGGCTAGGGTGAAATAGGAAATATCTTCCGTTCAAAACTGGAAAGAAGCTTTCTGAGAAACTGCTCTGTGTTCTGTTAATTCATCTCACAGAGTTACATCTTTCCCTTCAAGAAGCCTTTCGCTAAGTCTGTTCTTGTTGAATTGGCAGAGGGATATTTGGAAGCCCATAGAGGGCTATGGTGAAAAAGGAAATATCTTCCGTTCAAAACTGGAAAGAAGCTTTCTGAGAATCTGCTCTGTGTTCTGTTAATTCATCTCACAGAGTTACATCTTTCCCTTCAGGAAGCCTTTCGCTAAGACTGTTCTTGTGGAATTGGCAAAGGGATATTTGGAAGCCCATGGAGGGCTATGGTGAAAAAGGAAATATCTTCCGTTCAAAACTGGAAAGAAGCTTTCTGAGAAACTGCTCTGTGTTCTGTTAATTCATCTCACAGAGTTACATCTTTCCCTTCAAGAAGCCTTTCGCTAAGGCTGTTCTTGTGGAATTGGCAAAGGGATATTTGGAAGCCCATAGAGGGCTATGGTGAAAAAGGAAATATCTTCCGTTCAAAACTGGAAAGAGGCTTTCTGAGAAACTGCTCTGTGTTCTGTTAATTCATCTCACAGAGTTACATCTTTCCCTTCAAGAAGCCTTTCGCTAAGGCTGTTCTTGGGGAATTGGCAAAGGGATATTTGGAAGCCCATAGAGGGCTACGGTGAAAAAGGAAATATCTTCCGTTCAAAACTGGAAAGAAGCTTTCTGAGAAACTGCTCTGTGTTCTGTTAATTCATCTCACAGAGTTACATCTTTCCCTTCAAGAAGCCTTTCGCTACGCCTGTTCTTGTGGAATTGGCAAAGGGATATTTTGAAGCCCATAGAGGGCTATGGTGAAAAAGGAAATATCTTCCGTTCAAAACTGGAAAGAAGCTTTCTGAGAAACCGCTCTGTGTTCTGTTAATTCATCTCACAGAGTTACATCTTTCCCTTCAAGAAGCCTTTCGCTAAGGCTGTTCTTGTGGAATTGGCAGAGGGATATTTGGAAGCCCATAGAGGGCTATGGTGAAAAAGGAAATATCTTCCGTTCAAAACTGGAAAGAAGCTTTCTGAGAAACTGCTCTGTGTTCTGTTAATTCATCTCACAGAGTTACATCTTTCCCTTGCAGAAGCCTTTCGCTAAACCTGTTCTTGTGGAATTGGCAAAGGGATATTTGGAAGCCCATAGAGGGCTATGGTGAAAAAGGAAATATCTTCCTTTCAAACCGGAAAGAAGCTTTCTGAGAAACTGCTCTGTGTTCGGTGAATTCATCTCACAGAGTTACATCTTTCCCTTTAAGAAGCCTTTCGCTAAGGCTGTTCTTGTGGAATTGGCAAAGGGATATTTGGAAGCCCATAGAGGGCTATGGTGAAAAAGGAAATATCTTCCGTTCAAAACTGGAAAGAAGCTTTCTGAGAAACTGCTCTGTGTTCTGTGAATTCATCTCACAGAGTTACATCTTTCCCTTCAAGAATCCTTTCGCTAAGGCTGTTCTTGTGGAATTGGCAATGGGATATTTGGAAGCCCATAGAGGGCTATGGTGAAAAAGGAAATATCTTCCGTTCCAAAATGGAAAGAAGCTTTCTGAGAAACTGCTCTGTGTTCTGTTAATTCATCTCACAGGGTTACATCTTTCCCTTCAAGAAGCCTTTCGCTAAGGCTGTTCTTGTGGAATTGGCAAAGGGATATTTGGAAGCCCATAGAGGGCTATGGTGAAAAAGGAAATATCTTCCGTTCAAAACTGGAAAGAAGCTTTCTGAGAAACTGCTCTGTGTTCTGTTAATTCATCTCACAGAATTACATCTTTCCCTTCAAGAAGCCTTTCGCTAAGGCTGTTCTTGGGGAATTGGCAAAGGGATATTTGGAAGCCCATAGAGGGCTATGGTGAAAAAGGAAATATCTTCCGTTCAAAACTGGAAAGAAGCTTTCTGAGAAACTGCTCTGTGTTCTGTTAATTCATCTCACAGAGTTACATCTTTCCCTTCAAGAAGCCTTTCGCTAAGGCTGTTCTTGGGGAATTGGCAAAGGGATATTTGGAAGCCCGTAGAGGGCTACGGTGAAAAAGGAAATATCTTCCGTTCAAAACTGGAAAGAAGCTTTCTGAGAAACTGCTCTGTGTTCTGTTAATTCATCTCACAGAGTTACATATTTCCCTTCAAGAAGCCTTTCGCTAAGGCTGTTCTTGTGGAATTGGCAAAGGGATATTTGGAAGCCCATAGAGGGCTATGGTGAAAAAGGAAATACCTTCCGTTCAAAACTGGAAAGAAGCTTTCTGAGAAACTGCTCTGTGTTCTGTTAATTCATCTCACAGAGTTACATCTTTCCCTTCAAGAAGCCTTTCGCTAAGGCTGTTCTTGGGGAATTGGCAAAGCGATATTTGGAAGCTCATAGAGGGCTACGGTGAAAAAGGAAATATCTTCCGTTCAAAACTGGAAAGAAGCTTTATGAGAAACTGCTCTGCGTTCTGTTAATTCATCTCACAGAGTTACATCTTTCCCTTCAAGAAGATTTTCGCTAAGGCTGTTCTTGTGGAATTGGCAAAGGGATATTTGGAAGCCCATAGAGGGCTATGGTGAAAAAGGAAATATCTTCCGTTCAAAACTGGAAGGAAGCTTTCTGAGAAACTGCTCTGTGTTCTGTTAATTCATCTCACAGAATTACATCTTTCCCTTCAAGAAGCCTTTCGCTAAGGCTGTTCTTGGGGAATTGGCAAAGGGATATTTGGAAGCCCATAGAGGGCTATGGTGGAAAAGGAAATATCTTCCGTTCAAAACTGGAAAGAAGCTTTCTGAGAAACTGCTCTGTGTTCTGTTAATTCATCTCACAGAGTTACATCTTTCCCTTCAAGAAGCCTTTCGCTAAGGCTGTTCTTGGGGAATTGGCAAAGGGATATTTGGAAGCCCGTAGAGGGCTACGGTGAAAAAGGAAATATCTTCCGTTCAAAACTGGAAAGAAGCTTTCTGAGAAACTGCTCTTTGTTCTGTTAATTCATCTCACAGAGTTACATCTTTCCCTTCAAGAAGCCTTTCGCTAATGCTGTTCTTGTGGAATTGGCAAAGGGATATTTGGAAGCCCATAGAGGGCTATGGGGAAAAAGGAAATATCTTCCGTTGAAAACTGGAAGGAAGCTTTCTGAGAAACTGCTCTGTGTTCTGTTAATTCATCTCACAGAGTTACATCTTTCCCTTCAGGAAGCCTTTCGCTAAGGCTGTTCTTGTGGAATTGGCAAAGGGATATTTGGAAGCCCATAGAGGGCTATGGTGAAAAAGGAAATATCTTCCGTTCCAAACTGGAAAGAAGCTTTCTGAGAAACTGCTCTGTGTTCTGTGAATTCATCTCACAGAGTTACATCTTTCCCTTCAAGAAGCCTTTCGCTAATGCTGTTCTTGTGGAATTGGCAAAGGGATATTTGGAAGCCCATAGAGGGCTATGGGGAAAAAGGAAATATCTTCCGTTGAAAACTGGAAGGAAACTTTCTGAGAAACTGCTCTGTGTTCTGTTAATTCATCTCACAGAGTTACATCTTTCCCTTCAGGAAGCCTTTCGCTAAGGCTGTTCTTGTGGAATTGGCAAAGGGATATTTGGAAGCCCATAGAGGGCTATGGTGAAAAAGGAAATATCTTCCGTTCAAAACTGGAAAGAAGCTTTCTGAGAAACTGCTCTGTGTTCTGTTAATTCATCTCACAGAGTTACATCTTTCCCTTCAGGAAGCCTTTCGCTAAGGCTGTTCTTGTGGAATTGGCAAAGGGATATTTGGAAGCCCATAGAGTGCTATGGTGAAAAAGGAAATATCTTCCGTTCAAAACTGGAAAGAAGCTTTCTGAGAAACTGCTCTGTGTTCTGTTAATTCATCTCACAGAGTTACATCTTTCCCTTCAAGAAGCCTTTCGCTAAGGCTGTGCTTGTGGAATTGGCAAAGGGATATTTGGAAGCCCATAGAGGGCTATGGTGAAAAAGGAAATATCTTCCGTTCAAAACTGGAAAGAAGCTTTCTGAGAAACTGCTCTGTGTTCTGTTAATTCATCTCACAGAGTTACATCTTTCCCTTCAAGAAGCCTTTCGCTAAGGCTGTTCTTGTGGAGTTGGCAAAGGGATATTTGGAAGCCCATAGAGGGCTATGGTGAAAAAGGAAATATCTTCCGTTCCAAAATGGAAAGAAGCTTTCTGAGAAACTGCTCTGTGTTCTGTTAATTCATCTCACAGAGTTACATCTTTCCCTTCAAGAAGCATTTCGCTAAGGCTGTTCTTGTGGAATTGGCAAAGGGATATTTGGAAGCCCATAGAGGGCTATGGTGAAAAAGGAAATATCTTCCGTTCAAAACTGGAAAGAAGCTTTCTGAGAAACTGCTCTGTGTTCTGTTAATTCATCTCACAGAGTTACATCTTTCCCTTCAAGAAGCCTTTCGCTAAGTCTGTTCTTGTGGAATTGGCAAAGGGATATTTGGAAGCCCATAGAGGGCTATGGTGAAAAAGGAAATATCTTCCGTTCAAAACTGGAAAGAAGCTTTCTTAGAAACTGCTCTGTGTTCTGTTAATTCATCTCACAGAGTTACATCTTTCCCTTCAAGAAGCCTTTCTCTAATGCTGTTCTTGTGAAATTGGCAAAGGGATATTTGGAAGCCCATAGAGGGCTATGGTGAAAAAGGAAATATCTTCTGTTCAAAACTGGAAAGAAGCTTTCTGAGAAACTGCTCTGTGTTCTGTTAATTCACTTCACAGAGTTACATCTTTCCCTTCAAGAAGCCTTTCGCTAAGGCTGTTCTTGTGGAATTGGCAAAGGGATATTTGGAAGCCCATAGAGGGCTATGGTGAAAAAGGAAATATCTTCCGTTCAAAACTGGAAGGAAGCTTTCTGAGAAACTGCTCTGTGTTCTGTTAATTCATCTCACAGAATTACATCTTTCCCTTCAAGAAGCCTTTCGCTAAGGCTGTTCTTGGGGAATTGGCAAAGGGATATTTGGAAGCCCATAGAGGGCTATGGTGAAAAAGGAAATATCTTCCGTTCAAAACTGGAAAGAAACTTTCTGAGAAACTGCTCTGTGTTCTGTTAATTCATCTCACAGAGTTACATCTTTCCCTTCAAGAAACCTTTCGCTAAGGCTGTTCTTGGGGAATTGGCAAAGGGATATTTGGAAGCCCGTAGAGGGCTACGGTGAAAAAGGAAATATCTTCCGTTCAAAACTGGAAAGAAGCTTTCTGAGAAACTGCTCTGTGTTCTGTTAATTCATCTCACAGAGTTACATCTTTCCCTTCAAGAAGCCTTTCGCTAATGCTGTTCTTGTGGAATTGGCAAAGGGATATTTGGAAGCCCATAGAGGGCTATGGGGAAAAAGGAAATATCTTCCGTTGAAAACTGGAAGGAAGATTTCTGAGAAACTGCTCTGTGTTCTGTTAATTCATCTCACAGAGTTACATCTTTCCCTTCAGGAAGCCTTTCGCTAAGGCTGTTCTTGTGGAATTGGCAAAGGGATATTTGGAAGCCCATAGAGGGCTATGGTGAAAAAGGAAATATCTTCCGTTCAAAACTGGAAAGAAGCTTTCTGAGAAACTGCTCTGTGTTCTGTTAATTCATCTCACAGAGTTACATCTTTCCCTTCAAGAAGCCTTTCGCTAAGGCTGTTCTTGTGGAATTGGCAAAGGGATATTTGGAAGCCCATAGAGGGCTACAGTGAAAAAGGAAATATCTTCCGTTCAAAACTGGAAAGAAGCTTTCTGAGAAACTGCTCTGTGTTCTGTGAATTCATCTCACAGAGTTACATCTATCCCTTCAAGAAGCCTTTCGCTAAGGCTGTTCTTGTGGAATTGGCAAAGGGATATTTGGAAGCCCATAGAGGGCTATGGTGAAAAAGGAAATATCTTCCGTTCCAAAATGGAAAGAAGCTTTCTGAGAAACTGCTCTGTGTTCTGTTAATTCATCTCACAGAGTTACATCTTTCCCTTCAAGAAGCCTTTCGCTAAGGCTGTTCTTGTGGAATTGGCAAAGGGATATTTGGAAGCCCATAGAGGGCTATGGTGAAAAAGGAAATATCTTCCGTTCAAAACTGGAAAGAAGCTTCCTGAGAAACTGCTCTGTGTTCTGTGAATTCATCTCACAGAGTTACATCTTTCCCTTCAAGAAGCCTTTCGCTAAGGCTGTTCTTGTGTAATTGGCAGAGGGATATTTGGAAGCCCATAGAGGGCTATGGTGAAAAAGGAAATATCTTCCGTTCAAAACTGGAAAGAAGCTTTCTGAGAAACTGCTCTGTGTTCTGTTAATTCATCTCACAGAGTTACATCTTTCCCTTCAAGAAGCCTTTCGCTAAGGCTGTTCTTGTGTAATTGGCAGAGGGATATTTGGAAGCCCATAGAGGGCTATGGTGAAAAAGGAAATATCTTCCGTTCAAAACTGGAAAGAAGCTTTCTGAGAAACTGCTCTGTGTTCTGTTAATTCATCTCACAGAGTTACATCTTTCCCTTCAAGAAGCCTTTCGCTAAGGCTGTTCTTGTGGAATTGGCAAAGGGATATTTGGAAGCCCTTAGAGGGCTATGGTGAAAAAGGAAATATCTTCCGTTCAAAACTGGAAAGAAGCTTTCTGAGAAACCGCTCTGTGTTCTGTTAATTCATCTCACAGAGATACATCTTTCCCTTCAAGAAGCCTTTCGCTAAGGCTGTTCTTGTGGAATTGGCAAAGGGATATTTGGAAGCCCATAGAGGGCTATGGTGAAAAAGGAAATATCTTCCGTTCAAAACTGGAAAGAAGCTTTCTGAGAAACTGCTCTGTGTTCTGTGAATTCATCTCACAGAGTTACAACTTTCCCTTCAAGAAGCCTTTCGCTAAGGCTGTTCTTGTGGAATTGGCAAAGGGATATTTGGAAGCCCTTAGAGGGCTATGGTGAAAAAGGAAATATGTTCCGTTCAAAACTGGAAAGAAGCTTTCTGAGAAACTGCTCTGTGTTCTGTTAATTCATCTCACAGAGTTACATCTTTCCCTTCAAGAAGCCTTTCGCTATGTCTGTTCTTGTGGAATTGGAAAAGGGATATTTGGAAGCCGTTAGAGGGCTATGGTGAAAAAGGAAATATCTTCCGTTCAAAACTGGAAAGAAGCTTTCTGAGAAACTGCTCTGTGTTCTGTTAATTCATCTCACAGAGTTACATCTTTCCCTTCAAGAAGCCTTTCGCTAATGCTGTTCTTGTGGAATTGGCAAAGGGATATTTGGAAGCCCATAGAGGGCTATGGGGAAAAAGGAAATATCTTCCGTTGAAAACTGGAAGGAAGCTTTCTGAGAAACTGCTCTGTGTTCTGTTAATTCATCTCACAGAGTTACATCTTTCCCTTCAGGAAGCCTTTCGCTAAGGCTGTTCTTGTGGAATTGGCAAAGGGATATTTTGAAGCCCATAGAGGGCTATGGTGAAAAAGGAAATATCTTCCGTTCAAAACTGGAAGGAAGCTTTCTGAGAAACCGCTCTGTGTTCTGTTAATTATTTCACAGAGTTACATCTTTCCCTTCAAGAAGCCTTTCGCTAAGGCTGTTCTTGTGGAATTGGCAGAGGGATATTTGGAAGCCCACAGAGGGCTATGGTGAAAAAGGAAATATCTTCCGTTCAAAACTGGAAAGAAGCTTTCTGAGAAACTGCTCTGTGTTCTGTTAATTCATCTCACAGAGTTACATCTTTCCCTTGCAGAAGCCTTTCGCTAAACCTGTTCTTGTGGAATTGGCAAAGGGATATTTGGAAGCCCATAGAGGGCTATGGTGAAAAAGGAAATATCTTCCTTTCAAACCGGAAAGAAGCTTTCTGAGAAACTGCTCTGTGTTCGGTGAATTCATCTCACAGAGTTACATCTTTCCCTTTAAGAAGCCTTTCGCTAAGGCTGTCCTTGTGGAATTGGCAAAGGGATATTTGGAAGCCCATAGAGGGCTATGGTCAAAAAGGAAATATCTTCCGTTCAAAACTGGAAAGAAGCTTTCTGAGAAACTGCTCTGTGTTCTGTTAATTCATCTCACAGAGTTACATCTTTCCCTTCAAGAAGCCTTTCGCTAAGGCTGTTCTTGTGGAATTGGTAAAGGGATATTTGGAAGCCCATAGAGGGCTATGGTGAAAAAGGAAATATCTTCCTTTCAAAACTGGAAAGAAGCTTTCTGAGAAACTGCTCTGTGTTCTGTGAATTCATCTCACAGAGTTACATCTTTCCCTTCAAGAAGCCTTTCGCTAAGGCTGTTCTTGTGGAATTGGCAAAGGGATATTTGGAAGCCCATAGAGGGCTACGGTGAAAAAGAAAATATCTTCCGTTCAAAACTGGAAAGATGCTTTCTGAGAAACTGTTCTGTGTTCTGTGAATTCATCTCACAGAGTTACATCTTTCCCTTCAAGAAGCCTTTCGCTAAGCCTGTTCTTGTGGAATTGGCAAAGGGATATTTGGAAGCCCATAGAGGGCTATGGTGAAAAAGGAAATATCTTCCGTTCAAAACTGGAAAGAAGCTTTCTGAGAAACTACTCTGTGTTCTCTGAATTCATCTCACAGAGTTACATCTTTCTCTTCAAGAAGCCTTTCGCTAAGGCTGTTCTTGTGGAATTGGCAAAGGGATATTTGGAAGCCCATAGAGGGCTATGGTGAAAAAGGAAATATCTTCCTTTCAAACCGGAAAGAAGCTTTCTGAGAAACTGCTCTGTGTTCTGTGAATTCACCTCACAGAGTTACATCTTTCCCTTCAAGAAGCCTTTCGCTAAGGCTGTTCTTGAGGAATTGGCAAAGGGATATTTGGAAGCCCATAGAGGGCTATGGTGAAAAAGGAAATATCTTCCGTTCAAAACTGGAAAGAAGCTTTCTGAGAAACTGCTCTGTGTTCTGTGAATTCATCTCACAGAGTTACATCTTTCCCTTCAAGAATCCTTTCGCTAAGGCTGTTCTTGTGGAATTGGCAAAGGGATATTTGGAAGCCCATAGAGGGCTATGGTGAAAAAGGAAATATCTTCCGTTCCAAAATGGAAAGAAGCTTTCTGAGAAACTGCTCTGTGTTCTGTTAATTCATCTCACAGAGTTACATCTTTCCCTTCAAGAAGCCTTTCTCTAAGGCTGTTCTTGTGGAATTGGCAAAGGGATATTTGGAAGCCCATAGAGGGCTATGGTGAAAAAGGAAATATCTTGCGTTCCAAAATGGAAAGAAGCTTTCTGAGAAACTGCACTGTGTTCTGTTAATTCATCTCACAGAGTTACATCTTTCCCTTAAAGAAGCCTTTCGCTAAGGCTGTTCTTGTGGAATTGGCAAAGGGATATTTGGAAGCCCATAGAGGGCTATGGTGAAAAAGGAAATATCTTCCGTTCAAAACTGGAAAGAAGCTTTCTGAGAAACTGCTCTGTGTTCTGTTAATTCATCTCTCAGAATTACATCTTTCCCTTCAAGAAGCCTTTCGCTAAGGCTGTTCTTGTGGAATTGGCAAAGGGATATTTGGAAGCCCATAGAGGGCTATGGTGAAAAAGGAAATACCTTCCGTTCAAAACTGGAAAGAAGCTTTCTGAGAAACTGCTCTGTGTTCTGTTAATTCATCTCACAGAGTTACATCTTTCCCTTCAAGAAGCCTTTCGCTAAGGCTGTTCTTGGGGAATTGGCAAAGGGATATTTGGAAGCCCCTAGAGGGCTACGGTGAAAAAGGAAATATCTTCCGTTCAAAACTGGAAAGAAGCTTTCTGAGAAACTGCTCTGTGTTCTGTTAATTCATCTCACAGAGTTTCATCTTTCCCTTCAAGAAGCCTTTCGCTAAGGCTGTTCTTGTGAAATTGGCAAAGGGATATTTGGAAGCCCTTAGAGGGCTATGGTGAAAAAGGAAATATCTTCCGTTCAAAACTGGAAAGAAGCTTTCTGAGAAACTGCTCTGTGTTCTGTTAATTCATCTCACAGAGTTACATCTTTCCCTTCAAGAAGCCTTTCGCTAAGGCTGTTCTTGTGGAATTGGCAAAGGGATATTTGGAAGCCCATAGAGGGCTATGGTGAAAAAGGAAATATCTTCCGTTCAAAACTGGAAAGAAGCTTTCTGAGAAACTGCTCTGTGTTCTGTTAATTCATCTCACAGAGTTACATCTTTCCCTTCAAGAAGCCTTTCGCTAAGGCTGTTCTTGTGGAATTGGAAAAGGGATATTTGGAAGCCCATAGAGGGCTAGGGTGAAATAGGAAATATCTTCCGTTCAAAACTGGAAAGAAGCTTTCTGAGAAACTGCTCTGTGTTCTGTTAATTCATCTCACAGAGTTACATCTTTCCCTTCAAGAAGCCTTTCGCTAAGTCTGTTCTTGTTGAATTGGCAGAGGGATATTTGGAAGCCCATAAAGGGCTATGGTGAAAAAGGAAATATCTTCCGTTCAAAACTGGAAAGAAGCTTTCTGAGAATCTGCTCTGTGTTCTGTTAATTCATCTCACAGAGTTACATCTTTCCCTTCAGGAAGCCTTTCGCTACGGCTGTTCTTGTGGAATTGGCAAAGGGATATTTTGAAGCCCATAGAGGGCTATGGTGAAAAAGGAAATATCTTCCGTTCAAAACTGGAAAGAAGCTTTCTGAGAAACCGCTCTGTGTTCTGTTAATTCATTCACAGAGTTACATCTTTCCCTTCAAGAAGCCTTTCGCTAAGGCTGTTCTTGTGGAATTGGCAGAGGGATATTTGGAAGCCCACAGAGGGCTATGGTGAAAAAGGAAATATCTTCCGTTCAAAACTGGAAAGAAGCTTTCTGAGAAACTGCTCTGTGTTCTGTTAATTCATCTCACAGAGTTACATCTTTCCCTTGCAGAAGCCTTTCGCTAAACCTGTTCTTGTGGAATTGGCAAAGGGATATTTGGAAGCCCATAGAGGGCTATGGTGAAAAAGGAAATATCTTCCTTTCAAACCGGAAAGAAGCTTTCTGAGAAACTGCTCTGTGTTCGGTGAATTCATCTCATAGAGTTACATCTTTCCCTTTAAGAAGCCTTTCTCTAAGGCTGTCCTTGTGGAATTGGCAAAGGGATATTTGGAAGCCCATAGAGGGCTATGGTGAAAAAGGAAATATCTTCCGTTCAAAACTGGAAAGAAGCTTTCTGAGAAACTGCTCTGTGTTCTCTGAATTCATCTCACAGAGTTACATCTTTCCCTTCAAGAATCCTTTCGCTAAGGCTGTTCTTGTGGAATTGGCAAAGGGATATTTGGAAGCCCATAGAGGGCTATGGTGAAAAAGGAAATATCTTCCGTTCCAAAATGGAAAGAAGCTTTCTGAGAAACTGCTCTGTGTTCTGTTAATTCATCTCACAGGGTTACATCTTTCCCTTCAAGAAGCCTTTCGCTAAGGCTGTTCTTGTGGAATTGGCAAAGGGATATTTGGAAGCCCATAGAGGGCTACGGTGAAAAAGGAAATATCTTCCGTTCCAAAATGGAAAGAAGCTTTCTGAGAAACTGCTCTGTGTTCTGTTAATTCATCTCACAGAGTTACATCTTTCCCTTCAAGAAGCCTTTCGCTAAGGCTGTTCTTGTGGAATTGGCAAAGGGATATTTGGAAGCCCATAGAGGGCTATGGTGAAAAAGGAAATATCTTCCGTTCAAAACTGGAAAGAAGCTTTCTGAGAAACTGCTCTGTGTTCTGTTAATTCATCTCACAGTGTTACATCTTTCCCTTCAAGACGCCTTTCGCTAAGGCTGTTCTTGGGGAATTGGCAAAGGGATATTTGGAAGCCCATAGAGGGCTATGGTGAAAAAGGAAATATCTTCCGTTCAAAACTGGAAGAAGCTTTCTGAGAAACTGCTCTGTGTTCTGTTAATTCATCTCACAGTGTTACATCTTTCCCTTCAAGAAGCCTTTCGCTAAGGCTGTTCTTGTGGAATTGGCAAAGGGATATTTGGAAGCCCATAGAGGGCTACGGTGAAAAAGGAAATATCTTCCGTTCAAAACTGGAAAGAAGCTTTCTGAGAAACTGCTCTGTGTTCTGTTAATTCATATCACAGAGTTACATCTTTCCCTTCAAGAAGCCTTTCGCTAAGGCTGTTCTTGTGGAATTGGCAAAGGGATATTTGGAAGCCCATAGAGGGCTACGGTGAAAAAGGAAATATCTTCCGTTCAAAACTGTAAAGAAGCTTTCTGAGAAACTGCTCTGTGTTCTGTTAATTCATCTCACAGTGTTACATCTTTCCCTTCAAGAAGCCTTTCGCTAAGGCTGTTCTTGTGGAATTGGCAAAGGGATATTTGGAAGCCCATAGAGGGCTATGGTGAAAAAGGAAATATCTTCCGTTCAAAACTGGAAAGAAGCTTTCTGAGAAACTGCTCTGTGTTCTGTTAATTCATCTCACAGAGTTACATCTTTCCCTTCAAGAAGCCTTTCTCTAAGGCTGTTCTTGTGGAATTGGCAGAGGGATATTTGGAAGCCCATAGAGGGCTATGTTGAAAAAGGAAATATCTTCCGTTCAAAACTGGAAAGAAGCTTTCTGAGAAACTGCTCTGTGTTCTGTTAATTCATCTCACAGAGTTACATCTTTCCCTTGCAGAAGCCTTTCGCTAAACCTGTTCTTGTGGAATTGGCAAAGGGATATTTGGAAGCCCATAGAGGGCTATGGTGAAAAAGGAAATACCTTCCGTTGAAAACTGGAAAGAAGCTTTCTAAGAAACTGCTCTGTGTTCTGTGAATTCATCTCACAGAGTTACATCTTTCCCTTCAAGAAGCCTTTCGCTAAGGCTGTTCTTGTGGAATTGGCAAAGGGATATTTGGAAGCCCATAGAGGGCTATGGTGAAAAAGGAAATATCTTCCGTTCAAAACTGGAAAGAAGCTTTCCGAGAAACTGCTCTGTGTTCTGTGAATTCATCTCACAGAGTTACATCTTTCCCTTCAAGAATCCTTTCGCTAAGGCTGTTCTTGTGGAATTGGCAAAGGGATATTTGGAAGCCCATAGAGGGCTATGGTGAAAAAGGAAATATCTTCCGTTCAAAACTGGAAAGAAGATTTCTGAGAAACTGCTCTGTGTTCTGTTAATTCATCTCACAGAGTTACATCTTTCCCTTCAAGAAGCCTTTCGCTAAGGCTGTTCTTGTGGAATTGGCAAAGGGATATTTGGAAGCCCTTAGAGGGCTATGGTGAAAAAGGAAATATCTTCCGTTCAAAACTGGAAAGAAGCTTTCTGAGAAACTGCTCTGTGTTCTGTTAATTCATCTCACAGAGTTACATCTTTCCCTTCAAGAAGCCTTTCGCTAAGGCTGTTCTTGTGGAATTGGCAAAGGGATATTTGGAAGCCCATAGAGGGCTATGGTGAAAAAGGAAATATCTTCCGTTCAAAACTGGAAAGAAGCTTTCTGAGAAACTGCTCTGTGTTCTGTTAATTCATCTAACAGAGTTACATCTTTCCCTTCAAGAAGCCTTTCGCTAAGGCTGTTCTTGGGGAATTGGCAAAGGGATATTTCGAAGCCCATAGAGGGCTACGGTGAAAAAGGAAATATCTTCCGTTCAAAACTGGAAAGAAGCTTTCTGAGAAACTGCTCTGTGTTCTGTTAATTCATCTCACAGAGTTACATCTTTCCCTTCAAGAAGCCTTTCGCTAAGGCTGTTCTTTGTGGAATTGGCAAAGGGATATTTGGAAGCCCATAGAGGACTATGGTGAAAAAGGATATATCTTCCGTTCAAAACTGGAAAGAAGCTTTCTGAGAAACTGCTCTGTGTTCTGTTAATTCATCTCACAGAGTTACATCTTTCCCTTCAGGAAGCCTTTCGCTAAGGCTGTTCTTGTGGAATTGGCAAAGGGATATTTGGAAGCCCATAGAGGGCTATGGTCAAAAAGGAAATATCTTCCGTTCAAAACTGGAAAGAAGCTTTCTGAGAAACTGCTCTGTGTTCTGTTAATTCATCTCACAGAGTTACATCTTTCCCTTCAAGAAGCCTTTCGCTAAGGCTGTTCTTGTGGAATTGGTAAAGGGATATTTGGAAGCCCATAGAGGGCTATGGTGAAAAAGGAAATATCTTCCTTTCAAAACTGGAAAGAAGCTTTCTGAGAAACTGCTCTGTGTTCTGTGAATTCATCTCACAGAGTTACATCTTTCCCTTCAAGAAGCCTTTCGCTAAGGCTGTTCTTGTGGAATTGGCAAAGGGATATTTGGAAGCCCATAGAGGGCTACGGTTAAAAAGAAAATATCTTCCGTTCAAAACTGAAAAGATGCTTTCTGAGAAACTGTTCTGTGTTCTGTGAATTCATCTCACAGAGTTACATCTTTCCCTTCAAGAAGCCTTTCGCTAAGCCTGTTCTTGTGGAATTGGCAAAGGGATATTTGGAAGCCCATAGAGGGCTATGGTGAAAAAGGAAATATCTTCCGTTCAAAACTGGAAAGAAGCTTTCTGAGAAACTACTCTGTGTTCTCTGAATTCATCTCACAGAGTTACATCTTTCCCTTCAAGAAGCCTTTCGCTAAGGCTGTTCTTGTGGAATTGGCAAAGGGATATTTGGAAGCCCATAGAGGGCTATGGTGAAAAAGGAAATATCCTCCTTTCAAACCGGAAAGAAGCTTTCTGAGAAACTGCTCTGTGTTCTGTGAATTCATCTCACAGAGTTACATCTTTCCCTTCAAGAAGCCTTTCGCTAAGGCTGTTCTTGAGGAATTGGCAAAGGGATATTTGGAAGCCCATAGAGGGCTATGGTGAAAAAGGAAATATCTTCCGTTCAAAACTGGAAAGAAGCTTTCTGAGAAACTGCTCTGTGTACTGTGAATTCATCTCACAGAGTTACATCTTTCCCTTCAAGAATCCTTTCGCTAAGGCTGTTCTTGTGGAATTGGCAAAGGGATATTTGGAAGCCCATAGAGGGCTATGGTGAAAAAGGAAATATCTTCCGTTCCAAAATGGAAAGAAGCTTTCTGAGAAACTGCTCTGTGTTCTGTTAATTCATCTCACAGAGTTACATCTTTCCCTTCAAGAAGCCTTTCACTAAGGCTGTTCTTGTGGAATTGGCAAAGGGATATTTGGAAGCCCATAGAGGGCTATGGTGAAAAAGGAAATATCTTCCGTTCCAAAATGGAAAGAAGCTTTCTGAGAAACTGCACTGTGTTCTGTTAATTCATCTCACAGAGTTACATCTTTCCCTTAAAGAAGCCTTTCGCTAAGGCTGTTCTTGTGGAATTGGCAAAGGGATATTTGGAAGCCCATAGAGGGCTATGGTGAAAAAGGAAATATCTTCCGTTCAAAACTGGAAAGAAGCTTTGTGAGAAACTGCTCTGTGTTCTGTTAATTCATCTCTCAGAATTACATCTTTCCCTTCAAGAAGCCTTTCGCTAAGGCTGTTCTTCGGGAATTGGCAAAGGGATATTTGGAAGCCCATAGAGGGCTATGGTGAAAAAGGAAATATCTTCCGTTCAAAACTGGAAAGAAGCTTTCTGAGAAACTGCTCTGTGTTCTGTTAATTCATCTCACAGAATTACATCTTTCCCTTCAAGAAGCGTTTCGCTAAGGCTGTTCTTGTGGAATTGGCAAAGGGATATTTGGAAGCCCATAGAGGGCTATGGTGAAAAAGGAAATACCTTCCGTTCAAAACTGGAAAGAAGCTTTCTGAGAAACTGCTCTGTGTTCTGTTAATTCATCTCACAGAGTTACATCTTTCCCTTCAAGAAGCCTTTCGCTAAGGCTGTTCTTGGGGAATTGGCAAAGGGATATTTGGAAGCCCATAGAGGGCTATGGTGAAAAAGGAAATATCTTCCGTTCAAAACTGGAAAGAAGCTTTATGAGAAACTGCTCTGCGTTCTGTTAATTCATCTCAAAGAGTTACATCTTTCCCTTCAAGAAGATTTTCGCTAAGGCTGTTCTTGTGGAATTGGCAAAGGGATATTTGGAAGCCCATAGAGGGCTACGGTGAAAAAGGAAATATCTTCCGTTCCAAAATGGAAAGAAGCTTTCTGAGAAACTGCTCTGTGTTCTGTTAATTCATCTCACAGAGTTACATCTTTCCCTTCAAGAAGCCTTTCGCTAAGGCTGTTCTTGTGGAATTGGCAAAGGGATATTTGGAAGCCCATAGAGGGCTATGGTGAAAAAGGAAATATCTTCCGTTCCAAAATGGAAAGAAGCTTTCTGAGAAACTGCACTGTGTTCTGTTAATTCATCTCACAGAGTTACATCTTTCCCTTAAAGAAGCCTTTCGCTAAGGCTGTTCTTGTGGAATTGGCAAAGGGATATTTGGAAGCCCATAGAGGGCTATGGTGAAAAAGGAAATATCTTCCGTTCAAAACTGGAAAGAAGCTTTCTGAGAAACTGCTCTGTGTTCTGTTAATTCATCTCACAGAATTACATCTTTCCCTTCAAGAAGCCTTTCGCTAAGGCTGTTCTTGTGGAATTGGCAAAGGGATATTTGGAAGCCCTTAGAGGGCTATGGTGAAAAAGGAAATATCTTCCGTTCAAAACTGGAAAGAAGCTTTCTGAGAAATTGCTCTGTGTTCTGTTAATTCATCTCACAGAGTTACATCTTTCCCTTCAAGAAGCCTTTCGCTAAGGCTGTTCTTGTGGAATTGGCAAAGGGATATTTGGAAGCCCATAGAGGGCTATGGTGAAAAAGGAAATACCTTCCGTTCAAAACTGGAAAGAAGCTTTCTGAGAAACTGCTCTGTGTTCTGTTAATTCATCTCACAGAGTTACATCTTTCCCTTCAAGAAGCCTTTCGCTAAGGCTGTTCTTGGGGAATTGGCAAAGGGATATTTGGAAGGCCATAGAGGGCTACGGTGAAAAAGGAAATATCTTCCGTTCAAAACTGGAAAGAAGCTTTCTGAGAAACTGCTCTGCGTTCTGTTAATTCATCTCACAGAGTTACATCTTTCCCTTCAAGAAGATTTTCGCTAAGGCTGTTCTTGTGGAATTGGCAAAGGGATATTTGGAAGCCCATAGAGGGCTATGGTGAAAAAGGAAATATCTTCCGTTCAAAACTGGAAAGAAGCTTTCTGAGGAACTGCTCTGTGTTCTGTTAATTCATCTCACAGAGTTTCATCTTTCCCTTCAAGAAGCCTTTCGCTAAGGCTGTTCTTGTGGAATTGGCAAAGGGATATTTGGAAGCCCTTAGAGGGCTATGGTGAAAAAGGAAATATCTTCCGTTCAAAACTGGAAAGAAGCTTTCTGAGAAACTGCTCTGTGTTCTGTTAATTCATCTCACAGAGTTACATCTTTCCCTTCAAGAAGCCTTTCGCTAAGGCTGTTCTTGAGGAATTGGCAAAGGGATATTTGGAAGCCCATAGAGGGCTATGGTGAAAAAGGAAATATCTTCCGTTCAAAACTGGAAAGAAGCTTTCTGAGAAACTGCTCTGTGTTCTGTTAATTCATCTCACAGAGTTACATCTTTCCCTTAAAGAAGCCTTTCGCTAAGGCTGTTCTTGTGGAATTGGAAAAGGGATATTTGGAAGCCCATAGAGGGCTAGGGTGAAATAGGAAATATCTTCCGTTCAAAACTGGAAAGAAGCTTTCTGAGAAACTGCTCTGTGTTCTGTTAATTCATCTCACAGAGTTACATCTTTCCCTTCAAGAAGCCTTTCGCTAAGTCTGTTCTTGTTGAATTGGCAGAGGGATATTTGGAAGCCCATAGAGGGCTATGGTGAAAAAGGAAATATCTTCCGTTCAAAACTGGAAAGAAGCTTTCTGAGAATCTGCTCTGTGTTCTGTTAATTCATCTCACAGAGTTACATCTTTCCCTTCAGGAAGCCTTTCGCTAAGACTGTTCTTGTGGAATTGGCAAAGGGATATTTGGAAGCCCATGGAGGGCTATGGTGAAAAAGGAAATATCTTCCGTTCAAAACTGGAAAGAAGCTTTCTGAGAAACTGCTCTGTGTTCTGTTAATTCATCTCACAGAGTTACATCTTTCCCTTCAAGAAGCCTTTCGCTAAGGCTGTTCTTGTGGAATTGGCAAAGGGATATTTGGAAGCCCATAGAGGGCTATGGTGAAAAAGGAAATATCTTCCGTTCAAAACTGGAAAGAGGCTTTCTGAGAAACTGCTCTGTGTTCTGTTAATTCATCTCACAGAGTTACATCTTTCCCTTCAAGAAGCCTTTCGCTAAGGCTGTTCTTGGGGAATTGGCAAAGGGATATTTGGAAGCCCATAGAGGGCTACGGTGAAAAAGGAAATATCTTCCGTTCAAAACTGGAAAGAAGCTTTCTGAGAAACTGCTCTGTGTTCTGTTAATTCATCTCACAGAGTTACATCTTTCCCTTCAAGAAGCCTTTCGCTACGCCTGTTCTTGTGGAATTGGCAAAGGGATATTTTGAAGCCCATAGAGGGCTATGGTGAAAAAGGAAATATCTTCCGTTCAAAACTGGAAAGAAGCTTTCTGAGAAACCGCTCTGTGTTCTGTTAATTCATCTCACAGAGTTACATCTTTCCCTTCAAGAAGCCTTTCGCTAAGGCTGTTCTTGTGGAATTGGCAGAGGGATATTTGGAAGCCCATAGAGGGCTATGGTGAAAAAGGAAATATCTTCCGTTCAAAACTGGAAAGAAGCTTTCTGAGAAACTGCTCTGTGTTCTGTTAATTCATCTCACAGGGTTACATCTTTCCCTTGCAGAAGCCTTTCGCTAAACCTGTTCTTGTGGAATTGGCAAAGGGATATTTGGAAGCCCATAGAGGGCTATGGTGAAAAAGGAAATATCTTCCTTTCAAACCGGAAAGAAGCTTTCTGAGAAACTGCTCTGTGTTCGGTGAATTCATCTCACAGAGTTACATCTTTCCCTTTAAGAAGCCTTTCGCTAAGGCTGTTCTTGTGGAATTGGCAAAGGGATATTTGGAAGCCCATAGAGGGCTATGGTGAAAAAGGAAATATCTTCCGTTCAAAACTGGAAAGAAGCTTTCTGAGAAACTGCTCTGTGTTCTGTGAATTCATCTCACAGAGTTACATCTTTCCCTTCAAGAATCCTTTCGCTAAGGCTGTTCTTGTGGAATTGGCAATGGGATATTTGGAAGCCCATAGAGGGCTATGGTGAAAAAGGAAATATCTTCCGTTCCAAAATGGAAAGAAGCTTTCTGAGAAACTGCTCTGTGTTCTGTTAATTCATCTCACAGGGTTACATCTTTCCCTTCAAGAAGCCTTTCGCTAAGGCTGTTCTTGTGGAATTGGCAAAGGGATATTTGGAAGCCCATAGAGGGCTACGGTGAAAAAGGAAATATCTTCCGTTCCAAAATGGAAAGAAGCTTTCTGAGAAACTGCTCTGTGTTCTGTTAATTCATCTCACAGAGTTACATCTTTCCCTTCAAGAAGCCTTTCGCTAAGGCTGTTCTTGTGGAATTGGCAAAGGGATATTTGGAAGCCCATAGAGGGCTATGGTGAAAAAGGAAATATCTTCCGTTCAAAACTGGAAAGAAGCTTTCTGAGAAACTGCTCTGTGTTCTGTTAATTCATCTCACAGAATTACATCTTTCCCTTCAAGAAGCCTTTCGCTAAGGCTGTTCTTGGGGAATTGGCAAAGGGATATTTGGAAGCCCATAGAGGGCTATGGTGAAAAAGGAAATATCTTCCGTTCCAAAATGGAAAGAAGCTTTCTGAGAAACTGCACTGTGTTCTGTTAATTCATCTCACAGAGTTACATCTTTCCCTTAAAGAAGCCTTTCGCTAAGGCTGTTCTTGTGGAATTGGCAAAGGGATATTTGGAAGCCCATAGAGGGCTATGGTGAAAAAGGAAATATCTTCCGTTCAAAACTGGAAAGAAGCTTTCTGAGAAACTGCTCTGTGTTCTGTTAATTCATCTCACAGAATTACATCTTTCCCTTCAAGAAGCCTTTCGCTAAGGCTGTTCTTGGGGAATTGGCAAAGGGATATTTGGAAGCCCTTAGAGGGCTATGGTGAAAAAGGAAATATCTTCCGTTCAAAACTGGAAAGAAGCTTTCTGAGAAACTGCTCTGTGTTCTGTTAATTCATCTCACAGAGTTACATCTTTCCCTTCAAGAAGCCTTTCGCTAAGGCTGTTCTTGTGGAATTGGCAAAGGGATATTTGGAAGCCCATAGAGGGCTATGGTGAAAAAGGAAATACCTTCCGTTCAAAACTGGAAAGAAGCTTTCTGAGAAACTGCTCTGTGTTCTGTTAATTCATCTCACAGAGTTACATCTTTCCCTTCAAGAAGCCTTTCGCTAAGGCTGTTCTTGGGGAATTGGCAAAGGGATATTTGGAAGGCCATAGAGGGCTACGGTGAAAAAGGAAATATCTTCCGTTCAAAACTGGAAAGAAGCTTTCTGAGAAACTGCTCTGCGTTCTGTTAATTCATCTCACAGAGTTACATCTTTCCCTTCAAGAAGATTTTCGCTAAGGCTGTTCTTGTGGAATTGGCAAAGGGATATTTGGAAGCCCATAGAGGGCTATGGTGAAAAAGGAAATATCTTCCGTTCAAAACTGGAAAGAAGCTTTCTGAGGAACTGCTCTGTGTTCTGTTAATTCATCTCACAGAGTTTCATCTTTCCCTTCAAGAAGCCTTTCGCTAAGGCTGTTCTTGTGGAATTGGCAAAGGGATATTTGGAAGCCCTTAGAGGGCTATGGTGAAAAAGGAAATATCTTCCGTTCAAAACTGGAAAGAAGCTTTCTGAGAAACTGCTCTGTGTTCTGTTAATTCATCTCACAGAGTTACATCTTTCCCTTCAAGAAGCCTTTCGCTAAGGCTGTTCTTGAGGAATTGGCAAAGGGATATTTGGAAGCCCATAGAGGGCTATGGTGAAAAAGGAAATATCTTCCGTTCAAAACTGGAAAGAAGCTTTCTGAGAAACTGCTCTGTGTTCTGTTAATTCATCTCACAGAGTTACATCTTTCCCTTAAAGAAGCCTTTCGCTAAGGCTGTTCTTGTGGAATTGGAAAAGGGATATTTGGAAGCCCATAGAGGGCTAGGGTGAAATAGGAAATATCTTCCGTTCAAAACTGGAAAGAAGCTTTCTGAGAAACTGCTCTGTGTTCTGTTAATTCATCTCACAGAGTTACATCTTTCCCTTCAAGAAGCCTTTCGCTAAGTCTGTTCTTGTTGAATTGGCAGAGGGATATTTGGAAGCCCATAGAGGGCTATGGTGAAAAAGGAAATATCTTCCGTTCAAAACTGGAAAGAAGCTTTCTGAGAATCTGCTCTGTGTTCTGTTAATTCATCTCACAGAGTTACATCTTTCCCTTCAGGAAGCCTTTCGCTAAGACTGTTCTTGTGGAATTGGCAAAGGGATATTTGGAAGCCCATGGAGGGCTATGGTGAAAAAGGAAATATCTTCCGTTCAAAACTGGAAAGAAGCTTTCTGAGAAACTGCTCTGTGTTCTGTTAATTCATCTCACAGAGTTACATCTTTCCCTTCAAGAAGCCTTTCGCTAAGGCTGTTCTTGTGGAATTGGCAAAGGGATATTTGGAAGCCCATAGAGGGCTATGGTGAAAAAGGAAATATCTTCCGTTCAAAACTGGAAAGAGGCTTTCTGAGAAACTGCTCTGTGTTCTGTTAATTCATCTCACAGAGTTACATCTTTCCCTTCAAGAAGCCTTTCGCTAAGGCTGTTCTTGGGGAATTGGCAAAGGGATATTTGGAAGCCCATAGAGGGCTACGGTGAAAAAGGAAATATCTTCCGTTCAAAACTGGAAAGAAGCTTTCTGAGAAACTGCTCTGTGTTCTGTTAATTCATCTCACAGAGTTACATCTTTCCCTTCAAGAAGCCTTTCGCTACGCCTGTTCTTGTGGAATTGGCAAAGGGATATTTTGAAGCCCATAGAGGGCTATGGTGAAAAAGGAAATATCTTCCGTTCAAAACTGGAAAGAAGCTTTCTGAGAAACCGCTCTGTGTTCTGTTAATTCATCTCACAGAGTTACATCTTTCCCTTCAAGAAGCCTTTCGCTAAGGCTGTTCTTGTGGAATTGGCAGAGGGATATTTGGAAGCCCATAGAGGGCTATGGTGAAAAAGGAAATATCTTCCGTTCAAAACTGGAAAGAAGCTTTCTGAGAAACTGCTCTGTGTTCTGTTAATTCATCTCACAGAGTTACATCTTTCCCTTGCAGAAGCCTTTCGCTAAACCTGTTCTTGTGGAATTGGCAAAGGGATATTTGGAAGCCCATAGAGGGCTATGGTGAAAAAGGAAATATCTTCCTTTCAAACCGGAAAGAAGCTTTCTGAGAAACTGCTCTGTGTTCGGTGAATTCATCTCACAGAGTTACATCTTTCCCTTTAAGAAGCCTTTCGCTAAGGCTGTTCTTGTGGAATTGGCAAAGGGATATTTGGAAGCCCATAGAGGGCTATGGTGAAAAAGGAAATATCTTCCGTTCAAAACTGGAAAGAAGCTTTCTGAGAAACTGCTCTGTGTTCTGTGAATTCATCTCACAGAGTTACATCTTTCCCTTCAAGAATCCTTTCGCTAAGGCTGTTCTTGTGGAATTGGCAATGGGATATTTGGAAGCCCATAGAGGGCTATGGTGAAAAAGGAAATATCTTCCGTTCCAAAATGGAAAGAAGCTTTCTGAGAAACTGCTCTGTGTTCTGTTAATTCATCTCACAGGGTTACATCTTTCCCTTCAAGAAGCCTTTCGCTAAGGCTGTTCTTGTGGAATTGGCAAAGGGATATTTGGAAGCCCATAGAGGGCTACGGTGAAAAAGGAAATATCTTCCGTTCCAAAATGGAAAGAAGCTTTCTGAGAAACTGCTCTGTGTTCTGTTAATTCATCTCACAGAGTTACATCTTTCCCTTCAAGAAGCCTTTCGCTAAGGCTGTTCTTGTGGAATTGGCAAAGGGATATTTGGAAGCCCATAGAGGGCTATGGTGAAAAAGGAAATATCTTCCGTTCAAAACTGGAAAGAAGCTTTCTGAGAAACTGCTCTGTGTTCTGTTAATTCATCTCACAGAATTACATCTTTCCCTTCAAGAAGCCTTTCGCTAAGGCTGTTCTTGGGGAATTGGCAAAGGGATATTTGGAAGCCCGTAGAGGGCTACGGTGAAAAAGGAAATATCTTCCGTTCAAAACTGGAAAGAAGCTTTCTGAGAAACTGCTCTGTGTTCTGTTAATTCATCTCACAGAGTTACATCTTTCCCTTCAGGAAGCCTTTCGCTAAGGCTGTTCTTGTGGAATTGGCAAAGGGATATTTGGAAGCCCATAGAGGGCTATGGTGAAAAAGGAAATATCTTCCGTTCCAAACTGGAAAGAAGCTTTCTGAGAAACTGCTCTGTGTTCTGTGAATTCATCTCACAGAGTTACATCTTTCCCTTCAAGAAGCCTTTCGCTAATGCTGTTCTTGTGGAATTGGCAAAGGGATATTTGGAAGCCCATAGAGGGCTATGGGGAAAAAGGAAATATCTTCCGTTGAAAACTGGAAGGAAACTTTCTGAGAAACTGCTCTGTGTTCTGTTAATTCATCTCACAGAGTTACATCTTTCCCTTCAGGAAGCCTTTCGCTAAGTCTGTTCTTGTGGAATTGGCAAAGGGATATTTGGAAGCCCATAGAGGGCTATGGTGAAAAAGGAAATATCTTCCGTTCAAAACTGGAAAGAAGCTTTCTGAGAAACTGCTCTGTGTTCTGTTAATTCATCTCACAGAGTTACATCTTTCCCTTCAGGAAGCCTTTCGCTAAGGCTGTTCTTGTGGAATTGGCAAAGGGATATTTGGAAGCCCATAGAGTGCTATGGTGAAAAAGGAAATATCTTCCGTTCAAAACTGGAAAGAAGCTTTCTGAGAAACTGCTCTGTGTTCTGTTAATTCATCTCACAGAGTTACATCTTTCCCTTCAAGAAGCCTTTCGCTAAGGCTGTGCTTGTGGAATTGGCAAAGGGATATTTGGAAGCCCATAGAGGGCTATGGTGAAAAAGGAAATATCTTCCGTTCAAAACTGGAAAGAAGCTTTCTGAGAAACTGCTCTGTGTTCTGTTAATTCATCTCACAGAGTTACATCTTTCCCTTCAAGAAGCCTTTCGCTAAGGCTGTTCTTGTGGAATTGGCAAAGGGATATTTGGAAGCCCATAGAGGGCTATGGTGAAAAAGGAAATATCTTCCGTTCCAAAATGGAAAGAAGCTTTCTGAGAAACTGCTCTGTGTTCTGTTAATTCATCTCACAGAGTTACATCTTTCCCTTCAAGAAGCATTTCGCTAAGGCTGTTCTTGTGGAATTGGCAAAGGGATATTTGGAAGCCCATAGAGGGCTATGGTGAAAAAGGAAATATCTTCCGTTCAAAACTGGAAAGAAGCTTTCTGAGAAACTGCTCTGTGTTCTGTTAATTCATCTCACAGAGTTACATCTTTCCCTTCAAGAAGCCTTTCGCTAAGTCTGTTCTTGTGGAATTGGCAAAGGGATATTTGGAAGCCCATAGAGGGCTATGGTGAAAAAGGAAATATCTTCCGTTCAAAACTGGAAAGAAGCTTTCTTAGAAACTGCTCTGTGTTCTGTTAATTCATCTCACAGAGTTACATCTTTCCCTTCAAGAAGCCTTTCTCTAATGCTGTTCTTGTGAAATTGGCAAAGGGATATTTGGAAGCCCATAGAGGGCTATGGTGAAAAAGGAAATATCTTCTGTTCAAAACTGGAAAGAAGCTTTCTGAGAAACTGCTCTGTGTTCTGTTAATTCACCTCACAGAGTTACATCTTTCCCTTCAAGAAGCCTTTCGCTAAGGCTGTTCTTGTGGAATTGGCAAAGGGATATTTGGAAGCCCATAGAGGGCTATGGTGAAAAAGGAAATATCTTCCGTTCAAAACTGGAAGGAAGCTTTCTGAGAAACTGCTCTGTGTTCTGTTAATTCATCTCACAGAATTACATCTTTCCCTTCAAGAAGCCTTTCGCTAAGGCTGTTCTTGGGGAATTGGCAAAGGGATATTTGGAAGCCCATAGAGGGCTATGGTGAAAAAGGAAATATCTTCCGTTCAAAACTGGAAAGAAGCTTTCTGAGAAACTGCTCTGTGTTCTGTTAATTCATCTCACAGAGTTACATCTTTCCCTTCAAGAAACCTTTCGCTAAGGCTGTTCTTGGGGAATTGGCAAAGGGATATTTGGAAGCCCGTAGAGGGCTACGGTGAAAAAGGAAATATCTTCCGTTCAAAACTGGAAAGAAGCTTTCTGAGAAACTGCTCTGTGTTCTGTTAATTCATCTCACAGAGTTACATCTTTCCCTTCAAGAAGCCTTTCGCTAATGCTGTTCTTGTGGAATTGGCAAAGGGATATTTGGAAGCCCATAGAGGGCTATGGGGAAAAAGGAAATATCTTCCGTTGAAAACTGGAAGGAAGATTTCTGAGAAACTGCTCTGTGTTCTGTTAATTCATCTCACAGAGTTACATCTTTCCCTTCAGGAAGCCTTTCGCTAAGGCTGTTCTTGTGGAATTGGCAAAGGGATATTTGGAAGCCCATAGAGGGCTATGGTGAAAAAGGAAATATCTTCCGTTCCAAACTGGAAAGAAGCTTTCTGAGAAACTGCTCTGTGTTCTGTTAATTCATCTCACAGAGTTACATCTTTCCCTTCAAGAAGCCTTTCGCTAAGGCTGTTCTTGTGGAATTGGCAAAGGGATATTTGGAAGCCCATAGAGGGCTACGGTGAAAAAGGAAATATCTTCCGTTCAAAACTGGAAAGAAGCTTTCTGAGAAACTGCTCTGTGTTCTGTGAATTCATCTCACAGAGTTACATCTATCCCTTCAAGAAGCCTTTCGCTAAGGCTGTTCTTGTGGAATTGGCAAAGGGATATTTGGAAGCCCATAGAGGGCTATGATGAAAAAGGAAATATCTTCCGTTCAAAACTGGAAAGAAGCTTTCTGAGAAACTGCTCTGTGTTCTGTTAATTCATCTCACAGTGTTACATCTTTCCCTTCAAGAAGCCGTTCGCTAAGGCTGTTCTTGTGGAATTGGCTAAGGGATATTTGGAAGCCCATAGAGGGCTATGGTGAAAAAGGAAATATCTTCCGTTCCAAAATGGAAAGAAGCTTTCTGAGAAACTGCTCTGTGTTCTGTTAATTCATCTCACAGAGTTACATCTTTCCCTTCAAGAAGCCTTTCGCTAAGGCTGTTCTTGTGGAATTGGCAAAGGGATATTTGGAAGCCCATAGAGGGCTATGGTGAAAAAGGAAATATCTTCCGTTCAAAACTGGAAAGAAGCTTTCTGAGAAACTGCTCTGTGTTCTGTGAATTCATCTCACAGAGTTACATCTTTCCCTTCAAGAAGCCTTTCGCTAAGGCTGTTCTTGTGTAATTGGCAGAGGGATATTTGGAAGCCCATAGAGGGCTATGGTGAAAAAGGAAATATCTTCCGTTCAAAACTGGAAAGAAGCTTTCTGAGAAACTGCTCTGTGTTCTGTTAATTCATCTCACAGAGTTACATCTTTCCCTTCAAGAAGCCTTTCGCTAAGGCTGTTCTTGTGGAATTGGCAAAGGGATATTTGGAAGCCCTTAGAGGGCTATGGTGAAAAAGGAAATATCTTCCGTTCAAAACTGGAAAGAAGCTTTCTGAGAAACCGCTCTGTGTTCTGTTAATTCATCTCACAGAGATACATCTTTCCCTTCAAGAAGCCTTTCGCTAAGGCTGTTCTTGTGGAATTGGCAAAGGGATATTTGGAAGCCCATAGAGGGCTATGGTGAAAAAGGAAATATCTTCCGTTCAAAACTGGAAAGAAGCTTTCTGAGAAACTGCTCTGTGTTCTGTGAATTCATCTCACAGAGTTACAACTTTCCCTTCAAGAAGCCTTTCGCTAAGGCTGTTCTTGTGGAATTGGCAAAGGGATATTTGGAAGCCCTTAGAGGGCTATGGTGAAAAAGGAAATATGTTCCGTTCAAAACTGGAAAGAAGCTTTCTGAGAAACTGCTCTGTGTTCTGTTAATTCATCTCACAGAGTTACATCTTTCCCTTCAAGAAGCCTTTCGCTATGTCTGTTCTTGTGGAATTGGAAAAGGGATATTTGGAAGCCGTTAGAGGGCTATGGTGAAAAAGGAAATATCTTCCGTTCAAAACTGGAAAGAAGCTTTCTGAGAAACTGCTCTGTGTTCTGTTAATTCATCTCACAGAGTTACATCTTTCCCTTCAAGAAGCCTTTCGCTAATGCTGTTCTTGTGGAATTGGCAAAGGGATATTTGGAAGCCCATAGAGGGCTATGGGGAAAAAGGAAATATCTTCCGTTGAAAACTGGAAGGAAGCTTTCTGAGAAACTGCTCTGTGTTCTGTTAATTCATCTCACAGAGTTACATCTTTCCCTTCAGGAAGCCTTTCGCTAAGGCTGTTCTTGTGGAATTGGCAAAGGGATATTTGGAAGCCCATAGAGGGCTATGGTGAAAAAGGAAATATCTTCCGTTCAAAACTGGAAAGAAGCTTTCTGAGAAACTGCTCTGTGTTCTGTTAATTCATCTCACAGAGTTACATCTTTCCCTTCAAGAAGCCTTTCGCTAAGGCTGTTCTTGTGGAATTGGCAAAGGGATATTTGGAAGCCCATAGAGGGCTACGGTGAAAAAGGAAATATCTTCCGTTCAAAACTGGAAAGAAGCTTTCTGAGAAACTGCTCTGTGTTCTGTGAATTCAGCTCACAGAGTTACATCGTTCCCTTCAAGAAGCCTTTCGCTAAGGCTGTTCTTGAGGAATTGGCAAAGGGATATTTGGAAGCCCATAGAGGGCTATGGGGAAAAAGGAAATATCTTCCGTTCAAAACTGGAAGGAAGCTTTCTGAGAAACTGCTCTGTGTTCTGTTAATTCATCTCACAGAGTTACATCTTTCCCTTCAGGAAGCCTTTCGCTAAGACTGTTCTTGTGGAATTGGCAAAGGGATATTTGGAAGCCCATAGAGGGCTATGGTGAAAAAGGAAATATCTTCCGTTCAAAACTGGAAAGAAGCTTTCTGAGAAACTGCTCTGTGTTCTCTTAATTCATCTCACAGAGTTACATCGTTCCCTTCAAGAAGCCTTTCGCTAAGGCTGTTCTTGTGGAATTGGCAAAGGGATATTTGGAAGCCCATAGAGGGCTATGGTGAAAAAGGAAATATCTTCCGTTCAAAACTGGAAGGAAGCTTTCTGAGAAACTGCTCTGTGTTCTGTTAATTCATCTCACAGAGTTACATCTTTCCCTTCAGGAAGCCTTTCGCTAAGGCTGTTCTTGTGGAATTGGCAAAGGGATATTTGGAAGCCCATAGAGGGCTATGGTGAAAAAGGAAATATCTTCCGTTCAAAACTGGAAAGAAGCTTTCTGAGAAACTGCTCTGTGTTCTGTTAATTCATCTCACAGAGTTACATCTTTCCCTTCAAGAAGCCTTTCGCTAAGGCTGTTCTTGTGGAATTGGCAAAGGGATATTTAGAAGCCCATAGCGGGCTATGGTGAAAAAGGAAATATCTTCCGTTCAAAACTGGAAAGAAGCTTTCTGAGAAACTGCTCTGTGTTCTGCTAATTCATCTCACAGAGTTACATCTTTTGCTTCAAGAATCCTTTCGCTAAGGATGTTCTTGTGGAATTGGCAAAGGGATATTTGGAAGCCCATAGAGGGCTATGGTGAAAAAGGAAATATCTTCCGTTCCAAACTGGAAAGAAGCTTTCTGAGAAACTGCTCTGTGTTCTGTTAATTCATCTCACAGAGTTACATCTTTCCCTTCAAGAAGCCTTTCGCTAAGGCTGTTCTTGTGGAATTGGCAAAGGGATATTTGGAAGCCCTTAGAGGGCTGTGGTGAAAAAGAAAATATCTTCCGTTCAAAACTGGAAAGAAGCTTTCTGAGAAACTGCTCTGTGTTCTGTTAATTCATCTCACAGAGTTACATCTTTCCCTTCAAGAAGCCTTTCGCTAAGGCTGTTCTTTTGGAATTGGCAAAGGGATATTTGGAAGCCCATAGAGGGCTATGGTGAAAAAGGAAATATCTTCCGTTCAAAACTGGAAAGAAGCTTTCTTAGAAACTGCTCTGTGTTCTGTTAATTCATCTCACAGAGTTACATCTTTCCCTTCAAGAAGCCTTTCTCTAATGCTGTTCTTGTGAAATTGGCAAAGGGATATTTGGAAGCCCATAGAGGGCTATGGTGAAAAAGGAAATATCTTCTGTTCAAAACTGGAAAGAAGCTTTCTGAGAAACTGCTCTGTGTTCTGTTAATTCACCTCACAGAGTTACATCTTTCCCTTCAAGAAGCCTTTCGCTAAGGCTGTTCTTGTGGAATTGGCAAAGGGATATTTGGAAGCCCATAGAGGGCTATGGTGAAAAAGGAAATATCTTCCGTTCAAAACTGGAAGGAAGCTTTCTGAGAAACTGCTCTGTGTTCTGTTAATTCATCTCACAGAATTACATCTTTCCCTTCAAGAAGCCTTTCGCTAAGGCTGTTCTTGGGGAATTGGCAAAGGGATATTTGGAAGCCCATAGAGGGCTATGGTGAAAAAGGAAATATCTTCCGTTCAAAACTGGAAAGAAGCTTTCTGAGAAACTGCTCTGTGTTCTGTTAATTCATCTCACAGAGTTACATCTTTCCCTTCAAGAAGCCTTTCGCTAAGGCTGTTCTTGGGGAATTGGCAAAGGGATATTTGGAAGCCCGTAGAGGGCTACGGTGAAAAAGGAAATATCTTCCGTTCAAAACTGTAAAGAAGCTTTCTGAGAAACTGCTCTTTGTTCTGTTAATTCATCTCACAGAGATACATCTTTCCCTTCAAGAAGCCTTTCGCTAATGCTGTTCTTGTGGAATTGGCAAAGGGATATTTGGAAGCCCATAGAGGGCTATGGTGAAAAAGGAAATATCTTCCGTTCAAAACTGGAAAGAAGCTTTCTGAGAAACTGCTATGTGTTCTGTTATTTCATCTCACAGAGTTACATCTTTCCCTTCAAGAAGCCTTTCGCTAAGGCTGTTCTTGTGGAATTGGCAAAGGGATATTTGGAAGCCCATAGAGGGCTACGGTAAAAAAGGAAATATCTTCCGTTCCAAACTGGAAAGAAGCTTTCTGAGAAACTGCTCTGTGTTCTGTGAATTCATCTCACAGTGTTACATCTTTCCCTTCAAGAAGCCTTTCGCTAAGGCTGTTCTTGTGGAATTGGCAAAGGGATATTTGGAAGCCCTTAGAGGGCTATGGTGAAAAAGGAAATATCTTCCGTTCAAAACTGGAAAGAAGCTTTCTGAGAACCTGCTCTGTGTTCTGTTAATTCATCTCACAGAGTTACATCTTTCCTTTCAGGAAGCCTTTCGCTAAGGCTGTTCTTGTGGAATTGGCAAAGGGATATTTGGAAGCCCATAGAGGGCTATGGTGAAAAAGGAAATATCTTCCGTTCAAAACTGGAAAGAAGCTTTCTGAGGAACTGCTCTGTGTTCTGTTAATTCATCTCACAGAGTTACATCTTTCCCTTCAAGAAGCCTTTCGCTAAGGCTGTTCTTGTGGAATTGGCAAAGGGATATTTGGAATCCCATAGAGGGCTATGGTGAAAAAGGAAATATCGTCCGTTCAAAACTGGAAAGAAGCTTTCTGAGAAACTGCTCTGTGTTCTGTTAATTCATCTCACAGAGTTACATCTTTACCTTCAAGAAGCCTTTCGCTAAACCTGTTCTTGTGGAATTGGCAAAGGGATATTTGGAAGCCCATAGAGGGCTATGGTGAAAAAGGAAATATCTTCCGTTCAAAACTGGAAAGAAGCTTTCTGAGAAACTGCTCTGTGTTCTGTTAATTCATCTCACCGAGTTACATCTTTCCCTTCAGGAAGCCTTTCGCTAAGGCTGCTCTTGTGGAATTGGCAAAGGGATATTTGGAAGCCCATAGAGGGCCATGGTGAAAAAGGAAATATCTTCCGTTCAAAACTGGAAAGAAGCTTTCTGAGAAACCGCTCTATGTTCTGTTAATTCATCTCACAGAGTTACATCTTTCCCTTCAAGAAGCCTTTCGCTAAGGCTGTTCTTGTGGAATTGGCAAAGGGATATTTGGAAGCCCATAGAGGGCTATGGTGAAAAAGGAAATATCTTCCGTTCAAAACTGGAAAGAAGCTTTCTGAGAAACTGATCTGTGATCTGTTAATTCATCTCACAGAGTTACATCTTTCCCTTAAAGAAGCCTTTCGCTAAGGCTGTTCTTGTGGAATTGGCAAAGGGATATTTGGAAGCCCATTGAGGGCTATGGTGAAAAAGGAAATATCTTCCGTTCAAAACTGGAAAGAAGCTTTCTGAGAAACTGCTCTGTGTTCTGTTAATTCATCTCACAGAGTTACATCTTTTCCTTCAGGACGCCTTTCGCTAAGGCTGTTCTTGTGGAATTGGCAAAGGGATATTTGGAAGCCCATAGAGGGCTATGGTGAAAAAGGAAATATCTTCCGTTCAAAACTGGAAAGAAGCTTTCTGAGAAACAGCTCTGTGTTCTGTTAATTCATCTCACAGAGTTACATCTTTCCCTTCAAGAAGCCTTTCGCTAAGGCTGTTCTTGTGGAATTGGCAAAGGGATATTTGGAATCCCATAGAGGGCTATGGTGAAAAAGAAAATATCTTCCGTTCAAAACTGGAAAGAAGCTTTCTGAGAAACTGCTCTGTGTTCTGTGAATTCATCTCAGAGAGTTACATCTTTGCCTTCAAGAAGCCTTTCGCTAAGGCTGTTCTTGTGGAATTGGCAAAGGGATATTTGGAAGCCCATAGAGGGCTATGCTGAAAAAGGAAATATCTTCCGTTCAGAACCGGAAAGAAGCTTTCTGAGAAACTGCTCTGTGTTCTGTTAATTCATCTCACAGAGTTACATCTTTTCCTTCAAGAAGCCTTTCGCTAAGGCTGATCTTGTGGAATTGGCAAAGGGATATTTGGAAGCCCATAGAGGGCTATGGTGAAAAAGGAAATATCTTCCGTTCAAAACTGGAGAGAAGCTTTCTGAGAAACTGCTCTGTGTTCTGTTAATTCATCTCACAGAGTTACATCTTTTCCTTCAGGAAGCCTTTCGCTAAGGCTGTTCTTGTGGAATTGGAAAAGGGATATTTAGAAGCCCATAGAGGGCTATGGTGAAAAAGGAAATATCTTCCGTTCAAAACTGGAAAGAAGCTTTCTGAGAAACTGCTCTGTGTTCTGTTAATTCATCTCACAGAGTTACATCTTTCCCTTCAAGAAGCCTTTCGCTAAGGCTGTTCTTGTGGAATTGGCAAAGGGATATTTGGAATCCCATAGAGGGCTATGGTGAAAAAGAAAATATCTTCCGTTCAAAACTGGAAAGAAGCTTTCTGAGAAACTGCTCTGTGTTCTGTGAATTCATCTCAGAGAGTTACATCTTTCCCTTCAAGAAGCCTTTCGCTAAGGCTGTTCTTGTGGAATTGGCAAAGGGATATTTGGAAGCCCATAGAGGACTATGCTGAAAAAGGAAATATCTTCCGTTCAGAACCGGAAAGAAGCTTTCTGAGAAACTGCTCTGTGTTCTGTTAATTCATCTCACAGAGTTACATCTTTCCCTTCAAGAAGCCTTTCGCTAAGGCTGTTCTTGTGGAATTGGCAAAGGGATATTTGGAAGCCCTTAGAGGGCTATGGTGAAAAAGGAAATATCTTCCGTTCAAAACTGGAAAGAAGCTTTCTGAGAAACTGCTCTGTGTTCTGTTAATTCATCTCACAGAGTTTCATCTTTCCCTTCAAGAAGCCTTTCGCTAAGGCTGTTCTTGTGGAATTGTCAAAGGTATATTTGGAAGCCCATAGAGGGCTATGGTGAAAAAGGAAATATCTTCCGTTCAAAACTGGAAAGAACCTTTCTGGGAAACTGCTCTGTGTTCTGTTAATTCATCTCACAGAGTTACATCTTTCCCTTCAGGGAGCCTTTCGCTAAGGCTGTTCTTGTGGAATTGACAAAGGGATATTTGGAAGCCCATAGAGGGTTATGGTGAAAAAGGAAATATCTTCCGTTCAAAACTGGAAAGAAGCTTTCTGAGAAACTGCTCTGTGTTCTGTTAATTCATCTAACCGAGTTACATCTTTCCCTTCAGGAAGCCTTTCGCTAAGGCTGTTCTTGTGGAATTGGCAAAGGGATATTTGGAAGCCCATCGAGGGCTATGGTGAAAAAGGAAATATCTTCCGTTCAAAACTGGAAAGAAGCTTTCTGAGAAACTGCTCTGTGTTCTGTTAATTCATCTCACAGAGTTACATCTTTCCCTTCAAGAAGCCTTTCGCTAAGGCTGTTCTTGTGGAATTGGCAAAGGGATATTTGGAAGCCCATAGAGGGCTATGGTGAAAAAGGAAATATCTTCCGTTCAAAACTGGAAAGAAGCTTTCTGAGAAACTGCTGTGTGTTCTGTTATTTCATCTCACAGAGTTACATCTTTCCCTTCAAGAAGCCTTTCGCTAAGGCTGTACTTGTGGAATTGGCAAAGGGATATTTGGAAGCCCATAGAGGGCTACGGTGAAAAAGGAAATATCTTCCGTTCCAAACTGGAAAGAAGCTTTCTGAGAAACTGCTCTGTGTTCTGTGAATTCATCTCACAGTGTTACATCTTTCCCGTCAAGAAGCCTTTCGCTAAGGCTGTTCTTGTGGAATTGGCAAAGGATTATTTGGAAGCCCATAGAGGGCTATGGTGAAAAAGGAAATATCTTCCGTTCAAAACTGGAAAGAAGCTTTCTGAGAAACTGCTCTGTGTTCTGTTAATTCATCTCACAGAGTTACATCTTTCCTTTCAGGAAGCCTTTCGCTAAGGCTGTTCTTGTGGAATTGGCAGAGGGATATTTGGAAGCCCATAGAGTGCTATGCTGAAAAAGGAAATAACTTCCGTTCAAAACTGGAAAGAAGCTTTCTGAGAAACTGCTCTGTGTTCTGTTAATTCATCTCACCGAGTTACATCTTTCCCTTCAGGAAGCCTTTCGCTAAGGCTGCTCTTGTGGAATTGGCAAAGGGATATTTGGAAGCCCATAGAGGGCTATGGTGAAAAAGGAAATATCTTCCGTTCAAAACTGGAAAGAAGCTTTCTGAGAAACTGCTCTGTGTTCTGATAATTCATCTCACAGAGTTACATCTTTCCCTTCAAGAAGCCTTTCGCTAAGGCTCTTCTTGTGGAATTGACAAAGGGATATTTGAAAGCCCATAGAGTGCTACGGTGAAAAAGGAAATATCTTCCGTTCAAAACTGGAAAGAAGCTTTCTGAGAAACTGCTCTGTGTTCTGTTAATTCATCTCACAGAGTTACATCTTTCCCTTCAAGAAGCCATTCGCTAAGGCTGTTCTTGTGGAATTGGCAGAGGGATATTTGGAAGCCCATAGAGGGCTATGGTGAAAAAGGAAATATCTTCCGTTCAAAACTGGAAAGAAGCTTTCTGAGAAACTGCTCTGTGTTCTGTTAAGTCATCTCACAGAGTTACATCTTTCCCTTCAAGAAACCTTTCGCTAAGGCTGTTCTTGTGGAATTGGCAAAGGGATATTTGGAAGCCCATAGAGGGCTATGGAGAAAAAGGAAATATCTTCCGTTCAAAACTGGAAAGAAGCTTTCTGAGAAACTGCTCTGTGTTCTGTGAATTCATCTCACAGAGTTACATCTTTCCCTTCAAGAAGCCTTTCGCTAATGCTGTTCTTGTGGAATTGGCAAAGGGATATTTGGAAGCCCATAGAGGGCTATGGTGAAAAAGGAAATATCTTCCGTTCAAAACTGGAAAGAAGCTTTCTGAGAAACTGCTCTGTGTTCTGTTAATTCATCTCACAGAGTTACATCTTTCCCTTCAAGAAGCCTTTTGCTAAGGCTGTTCTTGTGGAATTGGCAAAGGGATATTTGGAAGCCCTTAGAGGACTATGGTGAAAAAGGAAATATCTTCCGTTCAAAACTGGAAAGAAGCTTTCTGAGAAACTGCTCTGTGTTCTGTTAATTCATCTCACAGAGTTACATCTTTCCCTTCAAGAAGCCTTTCGCTAAGGCTGTTCTTGTGGAATTGGCAAAGGGATATTTGGAAGCCCATAGAGGGCTATGGTGAAAAAGGAAATATCTTCCGTTCCAAACTGGAAAGAAGCTTTCTGAGAAACTGCTCTGTGTTCTGTTAATTCATCTCACAGAGTTACATCTTTCCCTTCAAGAAGCCTTTCGCTAAGGCTGTTCTTGTGGAATTGGCAAAGGGATATTTGGAATCCCATAGAGGGCTATGGTGAAAAAGGAAATATCTTCCGTTCAAAACTGGAAAGAAGCTTTCTGAGAAACTGCTCTGTGTTCTGTTAATTCATCTCACAGAGTTACAACTTTCCCTTCAAGAAGCCTTTCGCTAAGGCTGATCTTGTGGAATTGGCAAAGGGATATTTTGAAGCCCATAGAGGGCTATGGTGAAAAAGGAAATATCTTCCGTTCAAAACTGGAAAGAAGCTTTCTGAGAAACTGCTCTGTGTTCTGTTAATTCATCTCACAGAGTTACATCTTTCCCTGCAAGAAGCCTTACGCTAAGGCTGTTCTTGGGGAATTGGCAAAGGGATATTTGGAAGCCCATAGAGGGCTATGTTGAAAAAGGAAATATCTTCCGTTCAAAACTGGAAAGAAGCTTTCTGAGAAAATGCTCTGTGTTCTGTTAATTCATCTCACAGAGTTACATCTTTCCCTTCAAGAAGCCTTTCGCTAAGGCTGTTCTTGTGGAATTGGCAAAGGGATATTTGGAAGCCCATAGAGGGCTATGGTGAAAAAGGAAATATCTTCCGTTCAAAACTGGAAAGAAGCTTTCTGAGAAACTGCTCTGTGTTCTGTTAATTCATCTCACAGAGTTACATCTTTCCCTTCAAGAAGCCTTTCGCTAAGGCTGTTCTTGTGGATTTCGCAAAGGGATATTTTGAAGCCCATAGAGGGCTATGGTGAAAAAGGAAATATCTTCCTTTCAAAACTGGAAAGAAGCTTTCTGAGAAACTGCTCTGTGTTCTGTTAATTCATCTCACAGAGTTACATCTTTCCCTTCAAGAAGCCTTTCACTAAGGCTGTTCTTGTGTAATTGGCAAAGGGATATTTGGAAGCCCATAGAGGGCTATGGTGAAAAAGGAAATATCTTCCGTTCAAAATTGGAAAGAAGCTTTCTGAGAAACTGCTCTGTGTTCTGTTAATTCATCTCACAGAGTTACATCTTTCCCTTCAAGAAGCCTTTCGCTAAGGCTGTTCTTGTGGAATTGGCAAAGGGATATTTGGAAGCCCTTAGAGGGCTATGGTGAAAAAGGAAATATCTTCCGTTCAAAACTGGAAAGAAGCTTTCTGAGAAACTGCTCTGTGTTCTGTTAATTCATCTCACAGAGTTACATCTTTCCCTTCAAGAAGCCTTTCGCTAAGGCTGTTCTTGTGGAATTGGCAAAGGGATATTTGGAAGCCCATAGAGGGCTATGGTGAAAAAGGAAATATCTTCCGTTCAAAACTGGAAAGAAGCTTTCTGAGAAACTGCTCTGTGTTCTGTTAATTCATCTCACAGAGTTACATCTTTCCCTTCAAGAAGCCTTTCGCTAAGGCTGTTCTTGAGGAATTGGCAAAGGGATATTTGGAATCCCATAGAGGGCTATGGTGAAAAAGGAAATATCTTCCGTTCAAAACTGGAAAGAAGCTTTCTGAGAAACTGCTCTGTGTTCTGTGAATTCATCTCACAGAGTTACATCTTTCCCTTCAAGAAGCCGTTCGCTAAGGCTGTTCTTGTGGAATTGGCAAAGGGATATTTGGAAGCCCATAGAGGGCTATGGTGAAAAAGGAAATATCTTCCGTTCCAAACTGGAAAGAAGCTTTCTGAGAAACTGCTCTGTGTTCTGTTAATTCATCTCACCGAGTTACATCTTTCCCTTCAAGAAGCCTTTCGCTAAGGCTGTTCTTGTGGATTTGGCAAAGGGATATTTGGAATCCCATAGAGGGCTATGGTGAAAAAGGAAATATCTTCCGTTCAAAACTGGAAAGAAGCTTTCTGAGAAACTGCTCTGTGTTCTGTTAATTCATCTCACAGAGTTACAACTTTCCCTTCAAGAAGCCTTTCGCTAAGGCTGATCTTGTGGAATTGGCAAAGGGATATTTTGAAGCCCATAGAGGGCTATGGTGAAAAAGGAAATATCTTCCGTTCAAAACTGGAAAGAAGCTTTCTGAGAAAATGCTCTGTGTTCTGTTAATTCATCTCACAGAGTTACATCTTTCCCTTCAAGAAGCCTTTCTCTAAGGCTGTTCTTGTGGAATTGGCAAAGGGATATTTGGAAGCCCATAGAGGGCTATGGTGAAAAAGGAAATATCTTCCGTTCAAAACTGGAAAGAAGCTTTCTGAGAAACTGCTCTGTGTTCTGCTAATTCATCTCACAGAGTTACATCTTTCCCTTCAAGAAGCCTTTCGCTAAGGCTGTTCTTGTGGAATTGGCAAAGGGATATTTGGAAGCCCTTAGAGGGCTATGGTGAAAAAGGAAATATCTTCCGTTCAAAACTGGAAAGAAGCTTTCTGAGAAACTGCTCTGTGTTCTGTTAATTCATCTCACAGAGTTACATCTTTCCCTTCAAGAAGCCTTTCGCTAAGGCTGTTCTTGTGGAATTGGCAAAGGGATATTTGGAAGCCCATAGAGGGCTATGGTGAAAAAGGAAATATCTTCCGTTCAAAACTGGAAAGAAGCTTTCTGAGAAACTGCTCTGGGTTCTGTGAATTCATCTCACAGAGTTACATCTTTCCCTTCAAGAAGCCTTTCGCTAAGGCTGTTCTTGTGGAATTGGCAAAGGGATATTTGGAAGCCCATAGAGGGCTATGGTGAAAAAGGAAATATCTTCCGTTCAAAACTGGAAAGAAGCTTTCTGAGAAACTACTCTGTGTTCTGTGAATTCATCTCACAGAGTTACATCTTTCCCTTCAAGAAGCCTTTCGCTAAGGCTGTTCTTGTGGAATTGGCAAAGGGATATTTGGAAGCCCATAGAGGGCTATGGTGAAAAAGGAAATATCTTCCGTTCAAAACTGGAAAGAAGCTTTCTGAGAAACTGCTCTGTGTTCCGTTAATTCATCTCACAGAGTTACATCTTTCCCTTCAAGAAGCCTTTCGCTAAGGCTGTTCTTGTGGAATTGGCAGAGGGATATTTGGAAGCCCATAGAGGGCTATGGTGAAAAAGGAAATATCTTCCGTTCAAAACTGGAAAGAAGCTTTCTGAGAAACTGCTCTGTGTTCTGTTAATTCATCTCACAGAGTTACATCTTTCCCTTCAAGAAGCCTTTCGCTAAGGCTGTTCTTGTGGAATTGGCAAAGGGATATTTGGAATCCCATAGAGGGCTATGGTGAAAAAGGAAATATCTTCCGTTCAAAACTGGAAAGAAGCTTTCTGAGAAACTGCTCTGTGTTCTGTTAATTCATCTCACAGAGTTACAACTTTCCCTTCAAGAAGCCTTTCGCTAAGGCTGATCTTGTGGAATTGGCAAAGGGATATTTTGAAGCCCATAGAGGGCTATGGTGAAAAAGGAAATATCTTCCGTTCAAAACTGGAAAGAAGCTTTCTGAGAAACTGCTCTGTGTTCTGTTAATTCATCTCACAGAGTTACATCTTTCCCTGCAAGAAGCCTTACGCTAAGGCTATTCTTGGGGAATTGGCAAAGGGATATTTGGAAGCCCATAGAGGGCTATGGTGAAAAAGGAAATATCTTCCGTTCAAAACTGGAAAGAAGCTTTCTGAGAAAATGCTCTGTGTTCTGTTAATTCATCTCACAGAGTTACATCTTTCCCTTCAAGAAGCCTTTCGCTAAGGCTGTTCTTGTGGAATTGGCAAAGGGATATTTGGAAGCCCATAGAGGGCTATGGTGAAAAAGGAAATATCTTCCGTTCAACACTGGAAAGAAGCTTTCTGAGAAACTGCTCTGTGTTCTGTTAATTCATCTCACAGAGTTACATCTTTCCCTTCAAGAAGCCTTTCGCTAAGGCTGTTCTTGTGGAATTGGCAAAGGGATATTTGGAAGCCCATAGAGGGCTATGGTGAAAAAGGAAATATCTTCCGTTCAAAACTGGAAAGAAGCTTTCTGAGAAACTGCTCGGTGTTCTGTTAATTCATCTCACAGAGTTACATCTTTCCCTTCAAGAAGCCTTTCGCTAAGGCTGTTCTTGTGGAATTGGCAAAGGGATATTTGGAAGCCCTTAGAGGGCTATGGTGAAAAAGGAAATATCTTCCGTTCAAAACTGGAAAGAAGCTTTGTGAGAAACTGCTCTGTGTTCTGTTAATTCATCTCACAGAGTTACATCTTTCCCTTCAAGAAGCCTTTCGCTAAGGCTGTTCTTGTGGAATTCGCAAAGGGATATTTGGAAGCCCATAGAGGGCTATGGTGAAAAAGGAAATATCTTCCGTTCAAAACTGGAAAGAAGCTTTCTGAGAAACTGCTCGGTGTTCTGTTAATTCATCTCACAGAGTTACATCTTTCCCTTCAAGAATCCTTTCGCTAAGGCTGTTCTTGTGGAATTGGCAAAGGGATATTTGGAAGCCCTTAGAGGGCTATGGTGAAAAAGGAAATATCTTCCGTTCAAAACTGGAAAGAAGCTTTCTGAGAAACTGCTCTCTGTTCTGTTAATTCATCTCACAGAGTTACATCTTTCCCTTCAAGAAGCCTTTCGCTAAGGCTGTTCTTGTGGAATTGGCAAAGGGATATTTGGAAGCCCATAGAGGGCTATGGTGAAAAAGGAAATATCTTCCGTTCAAAACTGGATAGAAGCTTTCTGAGAAACTGCTCTGTGTTCTGTTAATTCATCTCACAGAGTTACATCTTTTCCTTCAGGAAGCCTTTCGCTAAGGCTGTTCTTGTGGAATTGGAAAAGGGATATTTAGAAGCCCATAGAGGGCTATGGTGAAAAAGGAAATATCTTCCGTTCAAAACTGGAAAGAAGCTTTCTGAGAAACTGCTCTGTGTTCTGTTAATTCATCTCACAGAGTTACATCTTTCCCTTCAAGAAGCCTTTCGCTAAGGCTGTTCTTGTGGAATTGGCAAAGGGATATTTGGAAGCCCATAGAGGGCTATGGTGAAAAAGGAAATATCTTCCGTTCAAAACTGGATAGAAGCTTTCTGAGAAACTGCTCTGTGTTCTGTTAATTCATCTCACAGAGTTACATCTTTCCCTTCAGGAAGCCTTTCGCTAAGGCTGTTCTTGTGGAATTGGCAAAGGGATATTTGGAAGCCCATAGAGGGTTATGGTGAAAAAGGAAATATCTTCCGTTCAAAACTGGAAAGAAGCTTTCTGAGAAACTGCTCTGTGTTCTGTTAATTCATACAACCGAGTTACATCTTTCCCTTCAGGAAGCCTTTCGCTAAGGCTGCTCTTGTGGAATTGGCAAAGGGATATTTGGAAGCCGATAGAGGGCTATGGTGAAAAAGGAAATATCTTCCGTTCAAAACTGGAAAGAAGCTTTCTGAGAAACTGCTCTGTGTTCTGTTAATTCATCTCACAGAGTTACATCTTTCCCTTCAAGAAGCCTTTCGCTAAGGCTGTTCTTGTGGAATTGGCAAAGGGATATTTGGAAGCCCATAGAGGGCTATGGTGAAAAAGGAAATATCTTCCGTTCAAAACTGGAAAGAAGCTTTCTGAGAAACTGCTCTGTGTTCTGTTAATTCATCTCACAGAGTTACATCTTTCCCTTCAAGAAGCCTTTCGCTAAGGCTGTTCTTGTGGAATTGGCAAAGGGATATTTGGAAGCCCATAGAGGGCTATGGTGAAAAAGGAAATATCTTCCGTTCAAAACTGGAAAGAAACTTTCTGAGAAACTGCTCTGGGTTCTGTGAATTCATCTCACAGAGTTACATCTTTCCCTTCAAGAAGCCTTTCGCTAAGGCTGTTCTTGTGGATTTGGCAAAGGGATATTTGGAAGCCCATAGAGGGCTATGGTGAAAAAGGAAATATCTTCCGTTCAAAACTGGAAAGAAGCTTTCTGAGAAACTACTCTGTGTTCTGTTAATTCATCTCACAGAGTTACATCTTTCCCTTCAAGAAGCCTTTCGCTAAGGCTGTTCTTGTGGAATTGGCAAAGGGATATTTGGAAGCCCATAGAGGGCTATGGTGAAAAAGGAAATATCTTCCGTTCAAAACTGGAAAGAAGCTTTCTGAGAAACTGCTCTGTGTTCCGTTAATTCATCTCACAGAGTTACATCTTTCCCTTAAAGAAGCCTTTCGCTAAGGCTGTTCTTGTGGAATTGGCAGAGGGATATTTGGAAGCCCATAGAGGGCTATGGTGAAAAAGGAAATATCTTCCGTTCAAAACTGGAAAGAAGCTTTCTGAGAAACTGCTCTGTGTTCTGTTAATTCATCTCACAGAGTTACATCTTTCCCTTCAAGAAGCCTTTCGCTAAGGCTGTTCTTGTGGAATTGGCAAAGGGATATTTGGAATCCCATAGAGGGCTATGGTGAAAAAGGAAATATCTTCCGTTCAAAACTGGAAAGAAGCTTTCTGAGAAACTGCTCTGTGTTCTGTTAATTCATCTCACAGAGTTACAACTTTCCCTTCAAGAAGCCTTTCGCTAAGGCTGATCTTGTGGAATTGGCAAAGGGATATTTTGAAGCCCATAGAGGGCTATGGTGAAAAAGGAAATATCTTCCGTTCAAAACTGGAAAGAAGCTTTCTGAGAAACTGCTCTGTGTTCTGTTAATTCATCTCACAGAGTTACATCTTTCCCTGCAAGAAGCCTTACGCTAAGGCTATTCTTGGGGAATTGGCAAAGGGATATTTGGAAGCCCATAGAGGGCTATGGTGAAAAAGGAAATATCTTCCGTTCAAAACTGGAAAGAAGCTTTCTGAGAAAATGCTCTGTGTTCTGTTAATTCATCTCACAGAGTTACATCTTTCCCTTCAAGAAGCCTTTCGCTAAGGCTGTTCTTGTGGAATTGGCAAAGGGATATTTGGAAGCCCATAGAGGGCTATGGTGAAAAAGGAAATATCTTCCGTTCAACACTGGAAAGAAGCTTTCTGAGAAACTGCTCTGTGTTCTGTTAATTCATCTCACAGAGTTACATCTTTCCCTTCAAGAAGCCTTTTGCTAAGGCTGTTCTTGTGGAATTGGCAAAGGGATATTTGGAAGCCCTTAGAGGGCTATGGTGAAAAAGGAAATATCTTCCGTTCAAAACTGGAAAGAAGCTTTCTGAGAAACTGCTCTGTGTTCTGTTAATTCATCTCACAGAGTTACATCTTTCCCTTCAAGAAGCCTTTCGCTAAGGCTGTTCTTGTGGAATTGGCAAAGGGATATTTGGAAGCCCATAGAGGGCTATGGTGAAAAAGGAAATATCTTCCGTTCAAAACTGGAAAGAAGCTTTCTGAGAAACTGCTCTGTGTTCTGTTAATTCATCTCACAGAGTTACATCTTTCCCTTCAAGAAGCCTTTCGCTAAGGCTGTTCTTGTGGAATTGGCAAAGGGATATTTGGAAGCCCATAGAGGGCTATGGTGAAAAAGGAAATATCTTCCGTTCAAAACTGGAAAGAAGCTTTCTGAGAAACTGCTCTGTGTTCTGTTAATTCATCTCACAGAGTTACATCTTTCCCTTTAAGAAGTCTTTCGCTAAGGCTGTTCTTGTGGAATTGGCAAAGGGATATTTGGAATCCCATAGAGGGCTATGGTGAAAAAGGAAATATCTTCCGTTCAAAACTGGAAAGAAGCTTTCTGAGAAACTGCTCTGTGTTCTGTGAATTCATCTCACAGAGTTACATCTTTCCCTTCAAGAAGCCTTTCGCTAAGGCTGTTCTTGTGGAATTGGCAAAGGGATATTTGGAAGCCCATAGAGGGCTATGGTGAAAAAGGAAATATCTTCCGTTCAAATCTGGAAAGAAGCTTTCTGAGAAACTACTCTGTGTTCTGTTAATTCATCTCACAGAGTTACATCTTTCCCTTCAAGAAGCCTTTCGCTAAGGCTGTTCTTGTGGAATTGGCAAAGGGATATTTGGAAGCCCATAGAGGGCTATGGTGAAAAAGGAAATATCTTCCGTTCAAAACTGGAAAGAAGCTTTCTGAGAAACTGCTCTGTGTTCCGTTAATTCATCTCACAGAGTTACATCTTTCCCTTCAAGAAGCCTTTCGCTAAGGCTGTTCTTGTGGAATTGGCAAAGGGATATTTGGAAGCCCATAGAGGGCTATGGTGAAAAAGGAAATATCTTCCGTTCAAAACTGGAAAGAAGCTTTCTGAGAAACTGCTCGGTGTTCTGTTAATTCATCTCACAGAGTTACATCTTTCCCTTCAAGAAGCCTTTCGCTAAGGCTGTTCTTGTGGAATTGGCAAAGGGATATTTGGAAGCCCTTAGAGGGCTATGGTGAAAATTGAAATATCTTCCGTTCAAAACTGGAAAGAAGCTTTCTGAGAAACTGCTCTGTGTTCTGTTAATTCATCTCACAGAGTTACATCTTTCCCTTCAAGAAGCCTTTCGCTAAGGCTGTTCTTGTGGAATTCGCAAAGGGATATTTGGAAGCCCATAGAGGGCTATGGTGAAAAAGGAAATATCTTCCGTTCAAAACTGGAAAGAAGCTTTCTGAGAAACTGCTCGGTGTTCTGTTAATTCATCTCACAGAGTTACATCTTTCCCTTCAAGAATCCTTTCGCTAAGGCTGTTCTTGTGGAATTGGCAAAGGGATATTTGGAAGCCCTTAGAGGGCTATGGTGAAAAAGGAAATATCTTCCGTTCAAAACTGGAAAGAAGCTTTCTGAGAAACTGCTCTGTGTTCTGTTAATTCATCTCACAGAGTTACATCTTTCCCTTCAAGAAGCCTTTCGCTAAGGCTGTTCTTGTGGAATTGGCAAAGGGATATTTGGAAGCCCATAGAGGGCTATGGTGAAAAAGGAAATATCTTCCGTTCAAAACTGGAAAGAAGCTTTCTGAGAAACTGCTCTGTGTTCTGTTAATTCATCTCACAGAGTTACATCTTTCCCTTTAAGAAGTCTTTCGCTAAGGCTGTTCTTGTGGAATTGGCAAAGGGATATTTGGAATCCCATAGAGGGCTATGGTGAAAAAGGAAATATCTTCCGTTCAAAACTGGAAAGAAGCTTTCTGAGAAACTGCTCTGTGTTCTGTGAATTCATCTCACAGAGTTACATCTTTCCCTTCAAGAAGCCTTTCGCTAAGGCTGTTCTTGTGGAATTGGCAAAGGGATATTTGGAAGCCCATAGAGGGCTATGGTGAAAAAGGAAATATCTTCCGTTCAAATCTGGAAAGAAGCTTTCTGAGAAACTACTCTGTGTTCTGTTAATTCATCTCACAGAGTTACATCTTTCCCTTCAAGAAGCCTTTCGCTAAGGCTGTTCTTGTGGAATTGGCAAAGGGATATTTGGAAGCCCATAGAGGGCTATGGTGAAAAAGGAAATATCTTCCGTTCAAAACTGGAAAGAAGCTTTCTGAGAAACTGCTCTGTGTTCCGTTAATTCATCTCACAGAGTTACATCTTTCCCTTCAAGAAGCCTTTCGCTAAGGCTGTTCTTGTGGAATTGGCAAAGGGATATTTGGAAGCCCATAGAGGGCTATGGTGAAAAAGGAAATATCTTCCGTTCAAAACTGGAAAGAAGCTTTCTGAGAAACTGCTCGGTGTTCTGTTAATTCATCTCACAGAGTTACATCTTTCCCTTCAAGAAGCCTTTCGCTAAGGCTGTTCTTGTGGAATTGGCAAAGGGATATTTGGAAGCCCTTAGAGGGCTATGGTGAAAATTGAAATATCTTCCGTTCAAAACTGGAAAGAAGCTTTCTGAGAAACTGCTCTGTGTTCTGTTAATTCATCTCACAGAGTTACATCTTTCCCTTCAAGAAGCCTTTCGCTAAGGCTGTTCTTGTGGAATTCGCAAAGGGATATTTGGAAGCCCATAGAGGGCTATGGTGAAAAAGGAAATATCTTCCGTTCAAAACTGGAAAGAAGCTTTCTGAGAAACTGCTCGGTGTTCTGTTAATTCATCTCACAGAGTTACATCTTTCCCTTCAAGAATCCTTTCGCTAAGGCTGTTCTTGTGGAATTGGCAAAGGGATATTTGGAAGCCCTTAGAGGGCTATGGTGAAAAAGGAAATATCTTCCGTTCAAAACTGGAAAGAAGCTTTCTGAGAAACTGCTCTGTGTTCTGTTAATTCATCTCACAGAGTTACATCTTTCCCTTCAGGAAGCCTTTCGCTAAGGCTGTTCTTGTGGAATTGGCAAAGGGATATTTGGAAGCCCATAGAGGGCTATGGTGAAAAAGGAAATATCTTCCGTTCAAAACTGGATAGAAGCTTTCTGAGAAACTGCTCTGTGTTCTGTTAATTCATCTCACAGAGTTACATCTTTTCCTTCAGGAAGCCTTTCGCTAAGGCTGTTCTTGTGGAATTGGAAAAGGGATATTTAGAAGCCCATAGAGGGCTATGGTGAAAAAGGAAATATCTTCCGTTCAAAACTGGAAAGAAGCTTTCTGAGAAACTGCTCTGTGTTCTGTTAATTCATCTCACAGAGTTACATCTTTCCCTTCAAGAAGCCTTTCGCTAAGGCTGTTCTTGTGGAATTGGCAAAGGGATATTTGGAAGCCCATAGAGGGCTATGGTGAAAAAGGAAATATCTTCCGTTCAAAACTGGATAGAAGCTTTCTGAGAAACTGCTCTGTGTTCTGTTAATTCATCTCACAGAGTTACATCTTTCCCTTCAGGAAGCCTTTCGCTAAGGCTGTTCTTGTGGAATTGGCAAAGGGATATTTGGAAGCCCATAGAGGGTTATGGTGAAAAAGGAAATATCTTCCGTTCAAAACTGGAAAGAAGGTTTCTGAGAAACTGCTCTGTGTTCTGTTAATTCATACAACCGAGTTACATCTTTCCCTTCAGGAAGCCTTTCGCTAAGGCTGCTCTTGTGGAATTGGCAAAGGGATATTTGGAAGCCCATAGAGGGCTATGGTGAAAAAGGAAATATCTTCCGTTCAAAACTGGAAAGAAGCTTTCTGAGAAACTGCTCTGTGTTCTGTTAATTCATCTCACAGAGTTACATCTTTCCCTTCAAGAAGCCTTTCGCTAAGGCTGTTCTTGTGGAATTGGCAAAGGGATATTTGGAAGCCCATAGAGGGCTATGGTGAAAAAGGAAATATCTTCCGTTCAAAACTGGAAAGAAGCTTTCTGAGAAACTGCTCTGTGTTCCATTAATTCATCTCACAGAATTACATCTTTCCCTTCAAGAAGCCTTTCGCTAAGGCTGTTCTTTTGGAATTGGCAAAGGGATATTTGGAAGCCCATAGAGGGCTATGGTGAAAAAGGAAATATCTTCCGTTCAAAACTGGAAAGAAGCTTTCTGAGAAACTGCTCGGTGTTCCGTTAATTCATCTCACAGAGTTACATCTTTCCCTTCAAGAAGCCTTTCGCTAAGGCTGTTCTTGTGGAATTGGCAAAGGGATATTTGGAAGCCCTTAGAGGTCTATGGTGAAAAAGGAAATATCTTCCGTTCAAAACTGAAAGAAGCCTTCTGAGAAACTGCTCTGTGTTCTGTTAATTCATCTCACAGAGTTACAACTTTCCCTTCAAGAAGCCTTTCGCTAAGGCTGATCTTGTGGAATTGGCAAAGGGATATTTGGAAGCCCATAGAGGGCTATGGTGAAAAAGGAAATATCTTCCGTTCAAAACTGGAAAGAAGCTTTCTGAGAAACTGCTCTGTGTTCTGTTAATTCATCTCACAGAGTTACATCTTTCCCTTCAAGAAGCCTTTCGCTAAGGCTGTTCTTGTGGAATTGGCAAAGGGATATTTGGAAGCCCATAGAGGGCTATGGTGAAAAAGGAAATATCTTCCGTTCAAAACTGAAAAGAAGCTTTCTGAGAAACTGCTCTGTGATCTGTTAATTCAACTCACAGAGTTACATCTTTCCCTTCAAGAAGCCTTTCGCTAAGGCTGTTCTTGTGGAATTGGCAAAGGGATATTTGGAAGCCCATAGAGGGCTATGGTGAAAAAGGAAATATCTTCCGTTTAAAACTGGAAAGAAGCATTCTGAGAACCTGCTCTGTGTTCTGTTAATTCATCTCACAGAGTTACATCTTTCCCTTCAAGAAGCCTTTCGCTAAGGCTGTTCTTGTGGAATTGGCAAAGGGATATTTGGAAGCCCATAGAGGGCTATGGTGAAAAAGGAAATATCTTCCGTTCAAAACTGGAAAGAACCTTTCTGGGAAACTGCTCTGTGTTCTGTTAATTCATCTCACAGAGTTACATCTTTCCCTTCAGGAAGCCTTTCGCTAAGGCTGTTCTTGTGGAATTGGCAAAGGGATATTTGGAAGCCCATAGAGGGTTATGGTGAAAAAGGAAATATCTTCCGTTCAAAACTGGAAAGAAGCTTTCTGAGAAACTGCTCTGTGTTCTGTTAATTCATCTCACAGAGTTACATCTTTCCCTTCAGGAAGCCTTTCGCTAAGGCTGCTCTTGTGGAATTGGCAAAGGGATATTTGGAAGCCCATAGAGGGCTATGGTAAAAAAGGAAATATCTTCCGTTCAAAACTGGAAAGAAGCTTTCTGAGAAACTGCTCTGTGTTCTGTTAATTCATCTCACAGAGTTACATCATTCCCTTCAAGAAGCCTTTCGCTAAGGCTGTTCTTGTGGAATTGGCAAAGGGATATTTGGAAGCCCATAGAGGGCTATGGTGAAAAAGGAAATATCTTCCGTTCAAAACTGGAAAGAAGTTTTCTGAGAACCTGCTCTGTGTTCTGTTAATTCATCTCACAGAGTTACATCTTTCCCTTCAAGAAGGCTTTCGCTAAGGCTGTTCTTGTGGAATTGGCAAAGGGATATTTGGAAGCCCATAGAGGGCTATGGTGAAAAAGGAAATATCTTCCGTTCCAAACTGGAAAGAAGCTTTCTGAGAAACTGCTCTGTGTTCTGTTAATTCATCTCACAGAGTTCCATCTTTCCCTTCAAGAAGCCTTTCGCTAAGGCTGTTCTTGTGGAATTGGCAAAGGGATATTTGGAAGCCCATAGAGGGCTATGGTGAAAAAGGAAATATCTTCCGTTCAAAACTGGAAAGAAGCTTTCTGAGAAACTGCTCTGTGTTCTGTTAATTCATCTCACAGATTTACATCTTTCCTTTCAAGAAGCCTTTCGCTAAGGCTGTTCTTGTGGAATTGGCAAAGGGATATTTGGAAGCCCATAGAGGGCTATGGTGAAAAAGGAAATATCTTCCGTTCAAAACTGGAAAGAAGCTTTGTGAGAAACTGCTCTGTGTTCTGTTAATTCATCTCAGAGAGTTACATCTTTCCCTTCAAGAAGCCTTTCGCTAAGGCTGTTCTTGTGGAATTGGCAAAGGGATATTTGGAAGCCCATAGAGGGCTATGGTGAAAAAGGAAATATCTTCCGTTCAAAACTGGAAAGAAGCTTTCTGAGAAACTGCTCTGTGTTCTGTTAATTCATCTCACAGGGTTACATCTTTTCCTTCAGGAAGCCTTTCGCTAAGGCTGTTCTTGTGGAATTGGCAAAGGGATATTTGGAAGCCCATAGAGGGCTATGGTGAAAAAGGAAATATCTTCCGTTCAAATCTGGAAAGAAGCTTTCTGAGAAACTACTCTGTGTTCTGTTAATTCATCTCACAGAGTTACATCTTTCCCTTCAAGAAGCCTTTCGCTAAGGCTGTTCTTGTGGAATTGGCAAAGGGATATTTGGAAGCCCATAGAGGGCTATGGTGAAAAAGGAAATATCTTCCGTTCAAAACTGGAAAGAAGCTTTCTGAGAAACTGCTCTGTGTTCCGTTAATTCATCTCACAGAGTTACATCTTTCCCTTCAAGAAGCCTTTCGCTAAGGCTGTTCTTGTGGAATTGGCAAAGGGATATTTGGAAGCCCATAGAGGGCTATGGTGAAAAAGGAAATATCTTCCGTTCAAAACTGGAAAGAAGCTTTCTGAGAAACTGCTCGGTGTTCTGTTAATTCATCTCACAGAGTTACATCTTTCCCTTCAAGAAGCCTTTCGCTAAGGCTGTTCTTGTGGAATTGGCAAAGGGATATTTGGAAGCCCTTAGAGGGCTATGGTGAAAATTGAAATATCTTCCGTTCAAAACTGGAAAGAAGCTTTCTGAGAAACTGCTCTGTGTTCTGTTAATTCATCTCACAGAGTTACATCTTTCCCTTCAAGAAGCCTTTCGCTAAGGCTGTTCTTGTGGAATTCGCAAAGGGATATTTGGAAGCCCATAGAGGGCTATGGTGAAAAAGGAAATATCTTCCGTTCAAAACTGGAAAGAAGCTTTCTGAGAAACTGCTCGGTGTTCTGTTAATTCATCTCACAGAGTTACATCTTTCCCTTCAAGAATCCTTTCGCTAAGGCTGTTCTTGTGGAATTGGCAAAGGGATATTTGGAAGCCCTTAGAGGGCTATGGTGAAAAAGGAAATATCTTCCGTTCAAAACTGGAAAGAAGCTTTCTGAGAAACTGCTCTGTGTTCTGTTAATTCATCTCACAGAGTTACATCTTTCCCTTCAGGAAGCCTTTCGCTAAGGCTGTTCTTGTGGAATTGGCAAAGGGATATTTGGAAGCCCATAGAGGGCTATGGTGAAAAAGGAAATATCTTCCGTTCAAAACTGGATAGAAGCTTTCTGAGAAACTGCTCTGTGTTCTGTTAATTCATCTCACAGAGTTACATCTTTTCCTTCAGGAAGCCTTTCGCTAAGGCTGTTCTTGTGGAATTGGAAAAGGGATATTTAGAAGCCCATAGAGGGCTATGGTGAAAAAGGAAATATCTTCCGTTCAAAACTGGAAAGAAGCTTTCTGAGAAACTGCTCTGTGTTCTGTTAATTCATCTCACAGAGTTACATCTTTCCCTTCAAGAAGCCTTTCGCTAAGGCTGTTCTTGTGGAATTGGCAAAGGGATATTTGGAAGCCCATAGAGGGCTATGGTGAAAAAGGAAATATCTTCCGTTCAAAACTGGATAGAAGCTTTCTGAGAAACTGCTCTGTGTTCTGTTAATTCATCTCACAGAGTTACATCTTTCCCTTCAGGAAGCCTTTCGCTAAGGCTGTTCTTGTGGAATTGGCAAAGGGATATTTGGAAGCCCATAGAGGGTTATGGTGAAAAAGGAAATATCTTCCGTTCAAAACTGGAAAGAAGGTTTCTGAGAAACTGCTCTGTGTTCTGTTAATTCATACAACCGAGTTACATCTTTCCCTTCAGGAAGCCTTTCGCTAAGGCTGCTCTTGTGGAATTGGCAAAGGGATATTTGGAAGCCCATAGAGGGCTATGGTGAAAAAGGAAATATCTTCCGTTCAAAACTGGAAAGAAGCTTTCTGAGAAACTGCTCTGTGTTCTGTTAATTCATCTCACAGAGTTACATCTTTCCCTTCAAGAAGCCTTTCGCTAAGGCTGTTCTTGTGGAATTGGCAAAGGGATATTTGGAAGCCCATAGAGGGCTATGGTGAAAAAGGAAATATCTTCCGTTCAAAACTGGAAAGAAGCTTTCTGAGAAACTGCTCTGTGTTCCATTAATTCATCTCACAGAATTACATCTTTCCCTTCAAGAAGCCTTTCGCTAAGGCTGTTCTTTTGGAATTGGCAAAGGGATATTTGGAAGCCCATAGAGGGCTATGGTGAAAAAGGAAATATCTTCCGTTCAAAACTGGAAAGAAGCTTTCTGAGAAACTGCTCGGTGTTCCGTTAATTCATCTCACAGAGTTACATCTTTCCCTTCAAGAAGCCTTTCGCTAAGGCTGTTCTTGTGGAATTGGCAAAGGGATATTTGGAAGCCCTTAGAGGTCTATGGTGAAAAAGGAAATATCTTCCGTTCAAAACTGAAAGAAGCCTTCTGAGAAACTGCTCTGTGTTCTGTTAATTCATCTCACAGAGTTACAACTTTCCCTTCAAGAAGCCTTTCGCTAAGGCTGATCTTGTGGAATTGGCAAAGGGATATTTGGAAGCCCATAGAGGGCTATGGTGAAAAAGGAAATATCTTCCGTTCAAAACTGGAAAGAAGCTTTCTGAGAAACTGCTCTGTGTTCTGTTAATTCATCTCACAGAGTTACATCTTTCCCTTCAAGAAGCCTTTCGCTAAGGCTGTTCTTGTGGAATTGGCAAAGGGATATTTGGAAGCCCATAGAGGGCTATGGTGAAAAAGGAAATATCTTCCGTTCAAAACTGAAAAGAAGCTTTCTGAGAAACTGCTCTGTGATCTGTTAATTCAACTCACAGAGTTACATCTTTCCCTTCAAGAAGCCTTTCGCTAAGGCTGTTCTTGTGGAATTGGCAAAGGGATATTTGGAAGCCCATAGAGGGCTATGGTGAAAAAGGAAATATCTTCCGTTTAAAACTGGAAAGAAGCATTCTGAGAACCTGCTCTGTGTTCTGTTAATTCATCTCACAGAGTTACATCTTTCCCTTCAAGAAGCCTTTCGCTAAGGCTGTTCTTGTGGAATTGGCAAAGGGATATTTGGAAGCCCATAGAGGGCTATGGTGAAAAAGGAAATATCTTCCGTTCAAAACTGGAAAGAACCTTTCTGGGAAACTGCTCTGTGTTCTGTTAATTCATCTCACAGAGTTACATCTTTCCCTTCAGGAAGCCTTTCGCTAAGGCTGTTCTTGTGGAATTGGCAAAGGGATATTTGGAAGCCCATAGAGGGTTATGGTGAAAAAGGAAATATCTTCCGTTCAAAACTGGAAAGAAGCTTTCTGAGAAACTGCTCTGTGTTCTGTTAATTCATCTCACAGAGTTACATCTTTCCCTTCAGGAAGCCTTTCGCTAAGGCTGCTCTTGTGGAATTGGCAAAGGGATATTTGGAAGCCCATAGAGGGCTATGGTAAAAAAGGAAATATCTTCCGTTCAAAACTGGAAAGAAGCTTTCTGAGAAACTGCTCTGTGTTCTGTTAATTCATCTCACAGAGTTACATCATTCCCTTCAAGAAGCCTTTCGCTAAGGCTGTTCTTGTGGAATTGGCAAAGGGATATTTGGAAGCCCATAGAGGGCTATGGTGAAAAAGGAAATATCTTCCGTTCAAAACTGGAAAGAAGTTTTCTGAGAACCTGCTCTGTGTTCTGTTAATTCATCTCACAGAGTTACATCTTTCCCTTCAAGAAGGCTTTCGCTAAGGCTGTTCTTGTGGAATTGGCAAAGGGATATTTGGAAGCCCATAGAGGGCTATGGTGAAAAAGGAAATATCTTCCGTTCCAAACTGGAAAGAAGCTTTCTGAGAAACTGCTCTGTGTTCTGTTAATTCATCTCACAGAGTTCCATCTTTCCCTTCAAGAAGCCTTTCGCTAAGGCTGTTCTTGTGGAATTGGCAAAGGGATATTTGGAAGCCCATAGAGGGCTATGGTGAAAAAGGAAATATCTTCCGTTCAAAACTGGAAAGAAGCTTTCTGAGAAACTGCTCTGTGTTCTGTTAATTCATCTCACAGATTTACATCTTTCCTTTCAAGAAGCCTTTCGCTAAGGCTGTTCTTGTGGAATTGGCAAAGGGATATTTGGAAGCCCATAGAGGGCTATGGTGAAAAAGGAAATATCTTCCGTTCAAAACTGGAAAGAAGCTTTGTGAGAAACTGCTCTGTGTTCTGTTAATTCATCTCAGAGAGTTACATCTTTCCCTTCAAGAAGCCTTTCGCTAAGGCTGTTCTTGTGGAATTGGCAAAGGGATATTTGGAAGCCCATAGAGGGCTATGGTGAAAAAGGAAATATCTTCCGTTCAAAACTGGAAAGAAGCTTTCTGAGAAACTGCTCTGTGTTCTGTTAATTCATCTCACAGGGTTACATCTTTTCCTTCAGGAAGCCTTTCGCTAAGGCTGTTCTTGGGGAATTGGAAAAGGGATATTTAGAAGCCCATAGAGGGCTATGGTGAAAAAGGAAATATCTTCCGTTCAAAACTGGAAAGAAGCTTTCTGAGAAACTGCTCTGTGTTCTGTTAATTCATCTCACAGAGTTACATCTTTCCCTTCAAGTAGCCTTTCGCTAAGGCTGTTCTTGTGGAATTGGCAAAGGGATATTTGGAACCCCATAGAGGGCTATGGTGAAAAAGAAAATATCTTCCGTTCAAAACTGTAAAGAAGCTTTCTGAGAAACTGCTCTGTGTTCTGTTAATTCATCTCACAGAGTTACATCTTTCCCTTCAAGAAGCCTTTCGCTAAGGCTGTTCTTGTGGAATTGGCAAAGGGATATTTGGATGCCCATAGAGGGCTATGCTGAAAAAGGAAATATCTTCCGTTGAAAACTGGAAAGAAGCTTTCTGAGAAACTGCTCTGTGTTCTGTTAATTCATCTCACCGAGTTACATCTTTCCCTTCAGGAAGCCTTTCGCTAAGAGTGCTCTTGTGGAATTGGCAAAGGGATATTTGGAAGCCCATAGAGGGCTATGGTGAAAAAGGAAATATCTTCCGTTCAAAACTGGAAAGAAGCTTTCTGAGAAACTGCTCTGTGTTCTGATAATTCATCTCACAGAGTTACATCTTTCCCTTCAAGAAGCCTTTCGCTAAGGCTCTTCTTGTGGAATTGACAAAGGGATATTTGAAAGCCCATAGAGGGCTATGGTGAAAAAGGAATATCTTCCGTTCAAAACTGGAAAGAAGCTTTCTGAGAAACTGCTCTGTGTTCTGTTAATTCATCTCACAGAGTTACATCTTTCCCTTCAAGAAGCCTTTCGCTAAGGCTGTTCTTGTGGAATTGGCAAAGGGATATTTGGAAGCCCATAGAGGGCTATGGTGAAAAAGGAAATATCTTCCGTTCAAAACTGGAAAGAAGCTTTCTGAGAAACTGTTCTGTGTTCTGTTAATTCATCTCACAGAGTTACATCTTTCCCTTCAAGAAGCCTTTCGCTAAGGCTGTTCTTGTGGAATTGGCAAAGGGATATTTGGAAGCCCTTAGAGGGCTATGGTGAAAAAGGAAATATCTTCCGTTCCAAACTGGAAAGAAGCTTTCTGAGAAACTGCTCTGTGTTCTGTTAATTCATCTCACAGAGTTACAACTTTCCCTTCAAGAAGAATTTCGCTAAGGCTGTTCTTGTGGAATTGGCAAAGGGATATTTGGAAGCCCATAGAGTGCTCTGGTGAAAAAGGAAATATCTTCCGTTCAAAACTGGAAAGAAGCTTTCTGAGAAACTGCTCTGTGTTCTGTTAATTCATGTCACAGGGTTACATCTTTCCTTTCAAGAAGCCTTTCGCTAAGGCTGTTCTTGTGGAATTGTCAAAGGGATATTTGGAAGCCCATAGAGGGCTATGGTGAAAAAGGAAATATCTTCCGTTCAAAACTGGAAAGAACCTTTCTGGGAAACCGCTCTGTGTTCTGTTAATTCATCTCACAGAGTTACATCTTTCCCTTCAGGGAGCCTTTCGCTAAGGCTGTTCTTGTGGAATTGACAAAGGGATATTTGGAAGCCCATAGAGGGTTATGGTGAAAAAGGAAATATCTTCCGTTCAAAACTGGAAAGAAGCTTTCTGAGAAACTGCTCTGTGTTCTGTTAATTCATCTAACCGAGTTACATCTTTCCCTTCAGGAAGCCTTTCGCTAAGGCTGCTCTTGTGGAATTGGCAAAGGGATATTTGGAAGCCCATAGAGGGCTATGGTGAAAAAGGAAATATCTTCCGTTCAAAACTTTAAAGAAGCTTTCTGAGAAACTGCTCTGTGTTCTGCTAATTCATCTCACAGAGTTACATCTTTCCCTTCAAGAAGCCTTTCGCTAAGGCTGTTCTTGTGGATTTGGCAAAGGGATATTTGGAAGCCCATAGAGGGTTATGGTGAAAAAGGAAATATCTTCCGTTCAAAACTGGAAAGAAGCTTTCTGAGAGACTGCTCTGTGTTCTGCTAATTCATCTCACAGAGTTACATCTTTCCCTTCAAGAAGGCTTTCGCTAAGGCTGTTCTTGTGGAATTGGCAAAGGGATATTTGGAAGCCCATGGAGGGCTATGGTGAAAAAGGAAATATCTTCCGTTCAAAACTGGAAAGAAGCTTTCTGAGAAACTGCTCTGTGTTCTGTTAATTCATCTCAGAGAGTTACATCTTTCCCTTCAAGAAGCCTTTCGCTAAGGCTGTACTTGTGCAATTGGCAAAGGGATATTTGCAAGCCCATAGAGGGCTATGGTGAAAAAGGAAATATCTTCCGTTCAAAACTGGAAAGAAGCTTTCTGAGAAACTGCTCTGTGTTCTGTTAATTCTTCTCACAGAGTTACATCTTTCCCTACAAGAAGCCTTTCGCTAAGGCAGTTTTTGTGGAATTGGCAAAGGGATATTTGGAAGCCCATAGAGGGCTATGGTGAAAAAGGAAATATCTTCCGTTCAAAACTGGAAAGCTTCTTTCTGAGAAACTGCTCTGTGTTCTGTTAATTCATCTCACAGAGTTACATCTTTCCCTTCAAGAAGCCTTTCGCTAAGGCTGTTCTTGTGGAATTGGCAAAGGGATATTTGGAAGCCCATAGTGGGCTATTGTGAGAAAGGAAATATCTTCCGTTGAAAACTGGAAAGAAGCTTTCTGAGAAACTGCTCTGTGTTCTGTTAATTCATCTCACAGAGTTACATCTTTCCCTTCAAGAAGCCTTTCGCTAAGGCTGTTCTTGTGGAATTGGCAAAGGGATATTTGGAAGCCCATAGAGGGCTATGGTTAAAAAGGAAATATCTTCCGTTCAAAACTGGAAAGAAGCTTTCTGAGAAACTGCTCTGTGTTCTGTTAATTCATCTCACAGAGTTACATCTTTCCCTTCAAGAAGCCTTTCGCTAAGGCTGTTCTTGTGGAATTGACAAAGGGATATTTGGAAGCCCATAGAGGGCTATGGTGAAAAAGGAAATATCTTCCGTTCAAAACTGGAAAAAAGCTTTCTGAGAAACTGCTCTGTGTTTCGTTAATTCATCTCACAGAGTTACATCTTTCCCTTCAAGAAGCCTTTTGGTAAGGCTATTCTTGTGGAATTGGCAAAGGGATATTTGGAAGCCCACAGAGGGCTATGGTGATAAAGGAAATATCTTCCGTTCAAAACTGGAAAGAATCTTTCTGAGAAACTGCTCTGTGTTCTGTTAATTCATCTCACAGAGTTACATCTTTCCCTTCAAGAAGCCTTTCGCTAAGGCTGTTCTTGTGCAATTGGCAAAGGGATATTTGGAAGCCCATAGAGGGCTATGGTGAAAAAGGAAATATCTTCCGTTCAAAACTGGAAAGAAGCTTTCTGAGAAACTGCTCTGTGTTCTGTTAATTCATCTCACAGAGTTACATCTTTCCCTTCAAGAAGCCTTTCGCTAAGGCTGTTCTTGTGGAATTGGCAAAGGGATATTTGGAAGCCCTTAGAGGGCTATGGTGAAAAAGGAAATATCTTCCGTTCAAAACTGGAAAGAAGCTTTCTGAGAAACCGCTCTGTGTTCTGCTAGTTCTTCTCACAGAGTTACATCTTTCCCTTCAAGAAGCCTTTCGCTAAGGCTGTTCTTGTGGAATTGGCAAAGGGATATTTGGAAGCCCATAGAGGGCTATGTTGAAAAAGGAAATATCTTCCGTTCAAAACTGGAAAGAAGCTTTCTGAGAAACTGCTCTGTGTTCTGCTAATTCATCTCACAGAGTTACATCTTTCCCTTCAAGAAGCCTTTCGCTAAGGCTGTTCCTGTGAAATTGGCAAAGGGATATTTGCAAGCCCATAGAGGGCTAAGGTGAAAAAGGAAATATCTTCCGTTCAAAACTGGAAAGAAGCTTTCTGAGAAACTGCTCTGTGTTCTGCTAATTCTTCTCACAGAGTTACATCTTTCCCTACAAGAAGCCTTTCGCTAAGGCTGTTCTTGTGGAATTGGCAAAGGGATATTTGGAAGCCCATAGAGGGCTATGGTGAAAAAGGAAATATCTTCCGTTCAAAACTGGAAAGAACCTTTCTGGGAAACCGCTCTGTGTTCTGTTAATTCATCTCACAGAGTTACATCTTTCCCTTCAGGGAGCCTTTCGCTAAGGCTGTTCTTGTGGAATTGACAAAGGGATATTTGTAAGCCCATAGAGGGTTATGGTGAAAAAGGAAATATCTTCCGTTCAAAACTGGAAAGAAGCTTTCTGAGAAACTACTCTGTGTTCTGTTAATTCATCTAACCGAGTTACATCTTTCCCTTCAGGAAGCCTTTCGCTAAGGTTGCTCTTGTGGAATTGGCAAAGGGATATTTGGAAGCCCATAGAGGGCTATGGTGAAAAAGGAAATATCTTCCGTTCAAAACGTTAAAGAAGCTTTCTGAGAAACTGCTCTGTGTTCTGCTAATTCATCTCACAGAGTTACATCTTTCCCTTCAAGAAGCCTTTCGCTAAGGCTGTTCTTGTGGATTTGGCAAAGGGATATTTGGAAGCCCATAGAGGGTTATGGTGAAAAAGGAAATATCTTCCGTTCAAAACTGGAAAGAAGCTTTCTGAGAGACTGCTGTGTGTTCTGCTAATTCATCTCACAGAGTTACATCTTTCCCTTCAAGAAGGCTTTCGCTAAGGCTGTTCTTGTGGAATTGGCAAAGGGATATTTGGAAGCCCATGGAGGGCTATGGTGAAAAAGGAAATATCTTCCGTTCAAAACTGGAAAGAAGCTTTCTGAGAAACTGCTCTGTGTTCTGTTAATTCATCTCAGAGAGTTGCATCTTTCCCTTCAAGAAGCCTTTCGCTAAGGCTGTACTTGTGCAATTGGCAAAGGGATATTTGCAAGCCCATAGAGGGCTATGGTGAAAAAGGAAATATCTTCCGTTCAAAACTGGAAAGAAGCTTTCTGAGAAACTGCTCTGTGTTCTGCTAAGTCTTCTCACAGAGTTACATCTTTCCCTACAAGAAGCCTTTCGCTAAGGCTGTTTTTGTGGAATTGGCAAAGGGATATTTGGAAGCCCATAGAGGGCTATGGTGAAAAAGGAAATATCTTCCGTTCAAAACTGGAAAGCTTCTTTCTGAGAAACTGCTCTGTGTTCTGTTAATTCATCTCACAGAGTTACATCTTTCCCTTCAAGAAGCCTTTCGCTAAGGCTGTTCTTGTGGAATTGGCAAAGGGATATTTGGAAGCCCATAGAGGGCTATGTTGAAAAAGGAAATATCTTCCGTTCAAAACTGGAAAGAAGCTTTCTGAGAAACTGCTCTGTGTTCTGTTAATTCATCTCACAGAGTTACATCTTTCCCTTCAAGAAGCCTTTCGCTAAGGCTGTTCTTGTGAAATTGGCAAAGGGATATTTGCAAGCCCATAGAGGGCTAAGGTGAAAAAGGAAATATCTTCCGTTCAAAACTGGAAAGAAGCTTTCTGAGAAACTGCTCTGTGTTCTGCTAATTCTTCTCACAGAGTTACATCTTTCCCTACAAGAAGCCTTTCGCTAAGGCTGTTCTTGTGGAATTGGCAAAGGGATATTTGGAAGCCCATAGAGGGCTATGGTGAAAAAGGAAATATCTTCCGTTCAAAACTGGAAAGCTTCTTTCTGAGAAACTGCTCTGTGTTCTGTTAATTCATCTCACAGAGTTACATCTTTCCCTTAAAGAAGCCTTTCGCTAAGGCTGTTCTTGTGGAATTGGCAAAGGGATATTTGGAAGCCCATAGAGGGCTATTGTGAAAAAGGAAATATCTTCCGTTCGAAACTGGAAAGAAGCTTTCTGAGAAACTGCTCTGTGTTCTGTTAATTCATCTCACAGAGTTACATCTTTCCCTTCAAGAAGCCTTTCGCTAGGGCTGTTCTTGTGGAATTGGCAAAGGGATATTTGGAAGCCCATAGAGGGCTATGGTGAAAAAGGAAATATCTTCCGTTCAAAACTGGAAAGAAGCTTTCTGAGAAACTGCTCTGTGTTCTGTTAATTCATCTCACAGAGTTACATCTTTCCCTTCAAGAAGCCTTTCGCTAAGGCTGTTCTTGTGGAATTGGCAAAGGGATATTTGGAAGCCCATAGAGGGCTATGGTGAAAAAGGAAATATCTTCCGTTCAAAACTGGAAAGAAGCTTTCTGAGAAACTGCTCTGTGTTCTGTTAATTCATCTCACAGAGTTACATCTTTCCCTTCAAGAAGCCTTTCGCTAAGGCTGTTCTTGTGGAATTGGCAAAGGGATATTTGGAAGCCCATAGAGGGCTATGGTGAAAAAGGACATATCTTCCGTTCAAAACTGGAAAGAAGCTTTCTGAGAAACTGCTCTGTGTTCCGTTAATTCATCTCACAGAGTTACATCTTTCCCTTCAAGAAGCCTTTCGCTAAGGCTGTTCTTGTGGAATTGGCAAAGGGATATTTGGAAGCCCATAGAGGGCTATGGTGAAAAAGGAAATATCTTCCGTTCAAAACTGGAAAGAAGCTTTCTGAGAAACTGCTCTGTGTTCTGTTAATTCATCTCACAGAGTTACATCTTTTCCTTCAGGAAGCCTTTCGCTAAGGCTGTTCTTGTGGAATTGGAAAAGGGATATTTAGAAGCCCATAGAGGGCTATGGTGAAAAAGGACATATCTTCCGTTCAAAACTGGAAAGAAGCTTTCTGAGAAACTGCTCTGTGTTCTGTTAATTCATCTCACAGAGTTACATCTTTCCCTTCAAGAAGCCTTTCGCTAAGGCTGTTCTTGTGGAATTGGCAAAGGGATATTTGGAAGCCCATAGAGGGCTATGGTAAAAAAGGAAATATCTTCCGTTCAAAACTGGAAAGAAGCTTTCTGAGAAACTGCTCTGTGTTCTGTTAATTCATCTCACAGAGTTACATCTTTCCCTTCAAGAAGCCTTTCGCTAAGGCTGTTCTTGTGGAATTGGCAAAGGGATATTTGGAAGCCCATAGAGGGCTATGGTGAAAAAGGAAATATCTTCCGTTCAAAACTGGAAAGAAGCTTTCTGAGAAACTGCTCTGTGATCTGATAATTCATCTCACAGAGTTACATCTTTCCCTTCAAGAAGCCTTTCGCTAAGGCTGTTCTTGTGGAATTGGCAAAGGGATATTTGGAAGCCCATAGAGGGCTATGGTGAAAAAGGAAATATCTTCCGTTCAAAACTGGAAAGAAGCTTTGTGAGAAACTGCTCTGTGTTCTGTTAATTCATCTCAGAGAGTTACATCTTTCCCTTCAAGAAGCCTTTCGCTAAGGCTGTTCTTGTGGAATTGGCAAAGGGATATTTGGAAGCACATAGAGGGCTATGGTGAAAAAGGACATATCTTCCGTTCAAAACTGGAAAGAAGCTTTCTGAGAAACTGCTCTGTGTTCTGTTAATTCATCTCACAGGGTTACATCTTTTCCTTCAGGAAGCCTTTCGCTAAGGCTGTTCTTGGGGAATTGGAAAAGGGATATTTAGAAGCCCATAGAGGGCTATGGTGAAAAAGGAAATATCTTCCGTTCAAAACTGGAAAGAAGCTTTCTGAGAAACTGCTCTGTGTTCTGTTAATTCATCTCACAGAGTTACATCTTTCCCTTCAAGTAGCCTTTCGCTAAGGCTGTTCTTGTGGAATTGGCAAAGGGATATTTGGAACCCCATAGAGGGCTATGGTGAAAAAGAAAATATCTTCCGTTCAAAACTGTAAAGAAGCTTTCTGAGAAACTGCTCTGTGTTCTGTTAATTCATCTCACAGAGTTACATCTTTCCCTTCAAGAAGCCTTTCGCTAAGGCTGTTCTTGTGGAATTGGCAAAGGGATATTTGGATGCCCATAGAGGGCTATGCTGAAAAAGGAAATATCTTCCGTTCAAAACTGGAAAGAAGCTTTCTGAGAAACTGCTCTGTGTTCTGTTAATTCATCTCACCGAGTTACATCTTTCCCTTCAGGAAGCCTTTCGCTAAGGCTGCTCTTGTGGAATTGGCAAAGGGATATTTGGAAGTCCATAGAGGGCTATGGTGAAAAAGGAAATATCTTCCGTTCAAAACTGGAAAGAAGCTTTCTGAGAAACTGCTCTGTGTTCTGATAATTCATCTCACAGAGTTACATCTTTCCCTTCAAGAAGGCTTTCGCTAAGGCTCTTCTTGTGGAATTGACAAAGGGATATTTGAAAGCCCATAGAGGGCTATGGTGAAAAAGGAATATCTTCCGTTCAAAACTGGAAAGAAGCTTTCTGAGAAACTGCTCTGTGTTCTGTTAATTCATCTCACAGAGTTACATCTTTCCCTTCAAGAAGACTTTCGCTAAGGCTGTTCTTGTGGAATTGGCAAAGGGATATTTGGAAGCCCATAGAGGGCTATGGTGAAAAAGGAAATATCTTCCGTTCAAAACTGGAAAGAAGCTTTCTGAGAAACTGCTCTGTGTTCTGTTAATTCATCTCACAGAGTTACATCTTTCCCTTCAAGAAGCCTTTCGCTAAGGCTGTCCTTGTGGAATTGGCAAAGGGATATTTGGAAGCCCTTAGAGGGCTATGGTGAAAAAGGAAATATCTTCCGTTCAAAACTGGAAAGAAGCTTTCTGAGAAACTGCTCTGTGTTCTGTTAATTCATCTCACAGAGTTACAACTTTCCCTTCAAGAAGAATTTCGCTAAGGCTGTTCTTGTGGAATTGGCAAAGTGATATTTGGAAGCCCATAGAGTGCTATGGTGAAAAAGGAAATATCTTCCGTTCAAAACTGGAAAGAAGCTTTCTGAGAAACTGCTCTGTGTTCTGTTAATTCATGTCACAGGGTTACATCTTTCCTTTCAAGAAGCCTTTCGCTAAGGCTGTTCTTGTGGAATTGTCAAAGGGATATTTGGAAGCCCATAGAGGGCTATGGTGAAAAAGGAAATATCTTCCGTTCAAAACTGGAAAGAACCTTTCTGGGAAACCGCTCTGTGTTCTGTTAATTCATCTCACAGAGTTACATCTTTCCCTTCAGGGAGCCTTTCGCTAAGGCTGTTCTTGTGGAATTGACAAAGGGATATTTGGAAGCCCATAGAGGGTTATGGTGAAAAAGGAAATATCTTCCGTTCAAAACTGGAAAGAAGCTTTCTGAGAAACTGCTCTGTGTTCTGTTAATTCATCTAACCGAGTTACATCTTTCCCTTCAGGAAGCCTTTCGCTAAGGCTGCTCTTGTGGAATTGGCAAAGGGATATTTGGAAGCCCATAGAGAGCTATGGTGAAAAAGGAAATATCTTCCGTTCAAAACTTTAAAGAAGCTTTCTGAGAAACTGCTCTGTGTTCTGCTAATTCATCTCACAGAGTTACATCTTTCCCTTCAAGAAGCCTTTCGCTAAGGCTGTTCTTGTGGATTTGGCAAAGTAATATTTGGAAGCCCATAGAGGGTTATGGTGAAAAAGGAAATATCTTCCGTTCAAAACTGGAAAGAAGCTTTCTGAGAGACTGCTCTGTGTTCTGCTAATTCATCTCACAGAGTTACATCTTTCCCTTCAAGAAGGCTTTCGCTAAGGCTGTTCTTGTGGAATTGGCAAAGGGATATTTGGAAGCCCATGGAGGGCTATGGTGAAAAAGGAAATATCTTCCGTTCAAAACTGGAAAGAAGCTTTCTGAGAAACTGCTCTGTGTTCTGTTAATTCATCTCAGAGAGTTACATCTTTCCCTTCAAGAAGCCTTTCGCTAAGGCTGTACTTGTGCAATTGGCAAAGGGATATTTGGAAGCCCATAGAGGGCTATGGTGAAAAAGGAAATATCTTCCGTTCAAAACTGGAAAGAAGCTTTCTGAGAAACTGCTCTGTGTTCTGTTAATTCTTCTCACAGAGTTACATCTTTCCCTACAAGAAGCCTTTCGCTAAGGCTGTTTTTGTGGAATTGGCAAAGGGATATTTGGAAGCCCATAGAGGGCTATGGTGAAAAAGGAAATATCTTCCGTTCAAAACTGGAAAGCTTCTTTCTGAGAAACTGCTCTGTGTTCTGTTAATTCATCTCACAGAGTTACATCTTTCCCTTCAAGAAGCCTTTCGCTAAGGCTGTTCTTGTGGAATTGGCAAAGGGATATTTGGAAGCCCATAGTGGGCTATTGTGAGAAAGGAAATATCTTCCGTTGAAAACTGGAAAGAAGCTTTCTGAGAAACTGCTCTGTGTTCTGTTAATTCATCTCACAGAGTTACATCTTTCCCTTCAAGAAGCCTTTCGCTAAGGCTGTTCTTGTGGAATTGGCAAAGGGATATTTGGAAGCCCATAGAGGGCTATGGTGAAAAAGGAAATATCTTCCGTTCAAAACTGGAAAAAAGCTTTCTGAGAAACTGCTCTGTGTTTCGTTAATTCATCTCACAGAGTTACATCTTTCCCTTCAAGAAGCCTTTTGGTAAGGCTATTCTTGTGGAATTGGCAAAGGGATATTTGGAAGCCCACAGAGGGCTATGGTGAAAAAGGAAATATCTTCCGTTCAAAACTGGAAAGAAGCTTTCTGAGAAACCGCTCTGTGTTCTGCTAGTTCTTCTCACAGAGTTACATCTTTCCCTTCAAGAAGCCTTTCGCTAAGGCTGTTCTTGTGGAATTGGCAAAGGGATATTTGGAAGCCCATAGAGGGCTATGTTGAAAAAGGAAATATCTTCCGTTCAAAACTGGAAAGAAGCTTTCTGAGAAACTGCTCTGTGTTCTGTTAATTCATCTCACAGAGTTACATCTTTCCCTTCAAGAAGCCTTTCGCTAAGGCTGTTCTTGTGAAATTGGCAAAGGGATATTTGCAAGCCCATAGAGGGCTAAGGTGAAAAAGGAAATATCTTCCGTTCAAAACTGGAAAGAAGCTTTCTGAGAAACTGCTCTGTATTCTGCTAATTCTTCTCACAGAGTTACATCTTTCCCTACAAGAAGCCTTTCGCTAAGGCTGTTCTTGTGGAATTGGCAAAGGGATATTTGGAAGCCCATAGAGGGCTATGGTGAAAAAGGAAATATCTTCCGTTCAAAACTGGAAAGAACCTTTCTGGGAAACCGCTCTGTGTTCTGTTAATTCATCTCACAGAGTTACATCTTTCCCTTCAGGGAGCCTTTCGCTAAGGCTGTTCTTGTGGAATTGACAAAGGGATATTTGGAAGCCCATAGAGGGTTATGGTGAAAAAGGAAATATCTTCCGTTCAAAACTGGAAAGAAGCTTTCTGAGAAACTGCTCTGTGTTCTGTTAATTCATCTAACCGAGTTACATCTTTCCCTTCAGGAAGCCTTTCGCTAAGGTTGCTCTTGTGGAATTGGCAAAGGGATATTTGGAAGCCCATAGAGGGCTATGGTGAAAAAGGAAATATCTTCCGTTCAAAACGTTAAAGAAGCTTTCTGAGAAACTGCTCTGTGTTCTGCTAATTCATCTCACAGAGTTACATCTTTCCCTTCAAGAAGCCTTTCGCTAAGGCTGTTCTTGTGGATTTGGCAAAGGGATATTTGGAAGCCCATGGAGGGTTATGGTGAAAAAGGAAATATCTTCCGTTCAAAACTGGAAAGAAGCTTTCTGAGAGACTGCTCTGTGTTCTGCTAATTCATCTCACAGAGTTACATCTTTCCCTTCAAGAAGGCTTTCGCTAAGGCTGTTCTTGTGGAATTGGCAAAGGGATATTTGGAAGCCCATGGAGGGCTATGGTGAAAAAGGAAATATCTTCCGTTCAAAACTGGAAAGAAGCTTTCTGAGAAACTGCTCTGTGTTCTGTTAATTCATCTCAGAGAGTTACATCTTTCCCTTCAAGAAGCCTTTCGCTAAGGCTGTACTTGTGCAATTGGCAAAGGGATATTTGCAAGCCCATAGAGGGCTATGGTGAAAAAGGAAATATCTTCCGTTCAAAACTGGAAAGAAGCTTTCTGAGAAACTGCTCTGTGTTCTGCTAAGTCTTCTCACAGAGTTACATCTTTCCCTACAAGAAGCCTTTCGCTAAGGCTGTTTTTGTGGAATTGGCAAAGGGATATTTGGAAGCCCATAGAGGGCTATGGTGAAAAAGGAAATATCTTCCGTTCAAAACTGGAAAGCTTCTTTCTGAGAAACTGCTCTGTGTTCTGTTAATTCATCTCACAGAGTTACATCTTTCCCTTCAAGAAGCCTTTCGCTAAGGCTGTTCTTGTGGAATTGGCAAAGGGATATTTGGAAGCCCATAGTGGGCTATTGTGAGAAAGGAAATATCTTCCGTTGAAAACTGGAAAGAAGCTTTCTGAGAAACTGCTCTGTGTTCTGTTAATTCATCTCACAGAGTTACATCTTTCCCTTCAAGAAGCCTTTCGCTAAGGCTGTTCTTGTGGAATTGGCAAAGGGATATTTGGAAGCCCATAGAGGGCTATGGTGAAAAAGGAAATATCTTCCGTTCAAAACTGGAAAGAAGCTTTCTGAGAAACTGCTCTGTGTTCTGTTAATTCATCTCACAGAGTTACATCTTTCCCTTCAAGAAGCCTTTCGCTAAGGCTGTTCTTGTGGAATTGACAAAGGGATATTTGGAAGCCCATAGAGGGCTATGGTGAAAAAGGAAATATCTTCCGTTCAAAACTGGAAAAAAGCTTTCTGAGAAACTGCTCTGTGTTTCGTTAATTCATCTCACAGAGTTACATCTTTCCCTTCAAGAAGCCTTTTGGTAAGGCTGTTCTTGTGGAATTGGCAAAGGGATATTTGGAAGCCCACAGAGGGCTATGGTGATAAAAGAAATATCTTCCGTTCAAAACTGGAAAGAATCCTTCTGAGAAACTGCTCTGTGTTCTGTTAATTCATCTCACAGAGTTACATCTTTCCCTTCAAGAAGCCTTTCGCTAAGGCTGTTCTTGTGCAATTGGCAAAGGGATATTTGGAAGCCCATAGAGGGCTATGGTGAAAAAGGAAATATCTTCCGTTCAAAACTGGAAAGAAGCTTTCTGAGAAACTGCTCTGTGTTCTGTTAATTCATCTCACAGAGTTACATCTTTCCCTTCAAGAAGCCTTTCGCTAAGGCTGTTCTTGTGGAATTGGCAAAGGGATATTTGGAAGCCCTTAGAGGGCTATGGTGAAAAAGGAAATATCTTCCGTTCAAAACTGGAAAGAAGCTTTCTGAGAAACCGCTCTGTGTTCTGCTAGTTCTTCTCACAGAGTTACATCTTTCCCTTCAAGAAGCCTTTCGCTAAGGCTGTTCTTGTGGAATTGGCAAAGGGATATTTGGAAGCCCATAGAGGGCTATGTTGAAAAAGGAAATATCTTCCGTTCAAAACTGGAAAGAAGCTTTCTGAGAAACTGCTCTGTGTTCTGTTAATTCATCTCACAGAGTTACATCTTTCCCTTCAAGAAGCCTTTCGCTAAGGCTGTTCTTGTGAAATTGGCAAAGGGATATTTGCAAGCCCATAGAGGGCTAAGGTGAAAAAGGAAATATCTTCCGTTCAAAACTGGAAAGAAGCTTTCTGAGAAACTGCTCTGTGTTCTGCTAATTCTTCTCACAGAGTTACATCTTTCCCTACAAGAAGCCTTTCGCTAAGGCTGTTCTTGTGGAATTGGCAAAGGGATATTTGGAAGCCCATAGAGGGCTATGGTGAAAAAGGAAATATCTTCCGTTCAAAACTGGAAAGCTTCTTTCTGAGAAACTGCTCTGTGTTCTGTTAATTCATCTCACAGAGTTACATCTTTCCCTTCAAGAAGCCTTTCGCTAAGGCTGTTCTTGTGGAATTGGCAAAGGGATATTTGGAAGCCCATAGAGGGCTATTGTGAAAAAGGAAATATCTTCCGTTCGAAACTGGAAAGAAGCTTTCTGAGAAACTGCTCTGTGTTCTGTTAATTCATCTCACAGAGTTACATCTTTCCCTTCAAGAAACCTTTCGCTAGGGCTGTTCTTGTGGAATTGGCAAAGGGATATTTGGAAGCCCATAGAGGGCTATGGTGAAAAAGGAAATATCTTCCGTTCAAAACTGGAAAGAAGCTTTCTGAGAAACTGCTCTGTGTTCTGTTAATTCATCTCACAGAGTTACATCTTTCCCTTCAAGAAGCCTTTCGCTAAGGCTGTTCTTGTGGAATTGGCAAAGGGATATTTGGAAGCCCATAGAGGGCTATGGTGAAAAAGGAAATATCTTAGGTTCAAAACTGGAAAGAAGCTTTCTGAGAAACTGCTCTGTGTTCTGTTAATTCATCTCACAGAGTTACATCTTTCCCTTCAAGAAGCCTTTCGCTAAGGCTGTTCTTGTGGAATTGGCAAAGGGATATTTGGAAGCCCATAGAGGGCTATGGTGAAAAAGGAAATATCTTCCGTTCAAAACTGGAAAGAAGCTTTCTGAGAAACTGCTCTGTGTTCTGCTAATTCATCTCACAGAGTTACATCTTTCCCTTCAAGAAGCCTTTCGCTAAGGTTGTTCTTGTGGATTTGGCAAAGGGATATTTGGAAGCCCATAGAGGGTTATGGTGAAAAAGGAAATATCTTCCGTTCAAAACTGGAAAGAAGCTTTCTGAGAGACTGCTCTGTGTTCTGCTAATTCATCTCACAGAGTTACATCTTTCCCTTCAAGAAGGCTTTCGCTAAGGCTGTTCTTGTGGAATTGGCAAAGGGATATTTGGAAGCCCATGGAGGGCTATGGTGAAAAAGGAAATATCTTCCGTTCAAAACTGGAAAGAAGCTTTCTGAGAAACTGCTCTGTGTTCTGTTAATTCATCTCACAGAGTTACATCTTTCCCTTCAAGAAGCCTTTCGCTAAGGCTGTTCTTGTGGAATTGGCAAAGGGATATTTGGAAGCCCATAGAGGGCTATGGTGAAAAAGGGAATATCTTCCGTTCAAAACTGGAAAGAAGCTTTCTGAGAAACTGCTCTGTGTTCTTTTAATTCATCTCACAGAGTTACATCTTTCCCTTCAAGAAGCCTTTCGCTAAGGCTGTTCTTGTGCAATTGGCAAAGGGATATCTGGAAGCCCATAGAGGGCTATGGTGAAAAAGGAAATATCTTCCGTTCAAAACTGGAAAGAAGCTTTCTGAGAAACTGCTCTGTGTTCTGTTAATTCATCTCAGAGAGTTACATCTTTCCCTTCAAGAAGCCTTTCGCTAAGGCTGTACTTGTGCAATTGGCAAAGCGATATTTGCAAGCCCATAGAGGGCTATGGTGAAAAAGAAAATATCTTCCGTTCAAAACTGGAAACAAGCTTTCTGAGAAACTGCTCTGTGTTCTGCTAATTCTTCTCACAGAGTTACATCTTTCCCTACAAGAAGCCTTTCGCTAAGGCTGTTTTTGTGGAATTGGCAAAGGGATATTTGGAAGCCCATAGAGGGCTATGGTGAAAAAGGAAATATCTTCCGTTCAAAACTGGAAAGCTTCTTTCTGAGAAACTGCTCTGTGTTCTGTTAATTCATCTCACAGAGTTACATCTTTCCCTTCAAGAAGCCTTTCGCTAAGGCTGTTCTTGTGGAATTGGCAAAGGGATATTTGGAAGCCCATAGAGGGCTATTGTGAGAAAGGAAATATCTTCCGTTGAAAACTGGAAAGAAGCTTTTTGAGAAACTGCTCTGTGTTCTGTTAATTCATCTCACAGAGTTACATCTTTCCCTTCAAGAAGCCTTTCGCTAAGGCTGTTCTTGTGGAATTGGCAAAGGGATATTTGGAAGCCCATAGAGGGCTATGGTGAAAAAGGAAATATCTTCCGTTCAAAACTGGAAAGAAGCTTTCTGAGAAACTGCTCTGTGTTCTGTTAATTCATCTCACAGAGTTACATCTTTCCCTTCAAGAAGCCTTTCGCTAAGGCTGTTCTTGTGGAATTGGCAAAGGGATATTTGGAAGCCCATAGAGGGCTATGGTGAAAAAGGAAATATCTTCCGTTCAAAACTGGAAAGAAGCTTTCTGAGAAACTGCTCTGTGTTCTGTTAATTCATCTCACAGAGTTACATCTTTCCCTTCAAGAAGTTTTTTGGTAAGGCTGTTCTTGTGGAATTGGAAAAGGGATATTTGGAAGCCCACAGAGGGCTATGGTGATAAAGGAAATATCTTCCGTTCAAAACTGGAAAGAATCTTTCTGAGAAACTGCTCTGTGTTCTGTTAATTCATCTCACAGAGTTACATCTTTCCCTTCAAGAAGCGTTTCGCTAAGGCTGTTCTTGTGCAATTGGCAAAGGGATATTTTGAAGCCCATAGAGTGCTATGGTGAAAAAGGAAATATCTTCCGTTCAAAACTGGAAAGAAGCTTTCTGAGAAACTGCTCTGTGTTCTGTTAATTCATCTCAGAGAGTTACATCTTTCCCTTCAAGAAGCCTTTCGCTAAGGCTGTACTTATGCAATTGGCAAAGGGATATTTGCAAGCCCATAGAGGACTACGGTGAAAAAGGAAATATCTTCCGTTCAAAACTGGAAAGAAGCTTTCTGAGAAACTGCTCTGTGTTATGCTAATTCTTCTCACAGAGTTACATCTTTCCCTACAAGAAGCCTTTCGCTAAGGCTGTTCTTGTGGAATTGGCAAAGGGATATTTGGAAGCCCATAGAGGGCTATGGTGAAAAAGGAAATATCTTCCGTTCAAAACTGGAAAGCTTCTTTCTGAGAAACTGCTCTGTGTTCTGTTAATTCATCTCACAGAGTTACATCTTTCCCTTCAAGAAGCCTTTCGCTAAGGCTGTTCTTGTGGAATTGGCAAAGGGATATCTGGAAGCCCATAGAGGGCTATGGTGAAAAAGGAAATATCTTCCGTTCAAAACTGGAAAGAAGCTTTCTGAGAAACTGCTCTGTGTTCTGTTAATTCATCTCACAGAGTTACATCTTTCCCTTCAGGAAGCCTTTCGCTAAGGCTGTTCTTGTGGAATTGGCAAAGGGATATTTGGAAGCCCATAGAGGGCTATGGTGAAAAAGGAAATATCTTCCGTTCAAAACTGGAAAGAAGCTTTCTGAGAAACTGCTCTGTGTTCTGTTAATTCATCTCACAGAGTTACATCTTTCCCTTGCAGAAGCCTTTCGCTAAACCTGTTCTGGTGGAATTGGCAAAGGGATATTTGGAAGCCCATAGAGGGCTATGGTGAAAAAGGAAATATCTTCCGTTCAAAACTGGAAAGAAGCTTTCTGAGAAACTGCTCTGTGTTCTGTTAATTCATCTCACAGAGTTACATCTTTCCCTTCAGGAAGCCTTTCGCTAAGGCTGTTCTTGTGGAATTGGCAAAGGGATATTTGGAAACCCATAGAGGGCTATGGTGAAAAAGGAAATATCTTCCGTTCAAAACTGGAAAGAAGCTTTCTGAGAAACTGCTCTGTGTTCTGTTAATTGATCTCACAGAGTTACATCTTTCCCTTCAAGAAGCCTTTCGCTAAGGCTGTTCTTCTGCAATTGGCAAGGGGATATTTGGAAGCCCTTAGAGGGCTATGGTGAAAAAGGAAATATCTTCCGTTCAAAACTGGAAAGAAGCTTTCTGAGAAACTGCTCTGTGTTCTGTTAATTCATCTCAGAGAGTTACATCTTTCCCTTCAAGAAGCCTTTCGCTAAGGCTTTACTTGTGCAATTGGCAAAGCGATATTTGCAAGCCCATAGAGGGCTATGGTGAAAAAGGAAATATCTTTCGTTCAAAACTGGAAAGAAGCTTTCTGAGAAACTGCTCTGTGTTCTGCTAATTCTTCTCACAGAGTTACATCTTTCCCTACAAGAAGCCTTTCGCTAAGGCTGTTTTTGTGGAATTGGCAAAGGGATATTTGGAAGCCCATAGAGGGCTATGGTGAAAAAGGAAATATCTTCCGTTCAAAACTGGAAAGAAGCTTTCTGAGAAACTGCTCTGTGTTCTGTTAATTCATCTCACAGAGTTACATCTTTCCCTTCAAGAAGCCTTTCGCTAAGGCTGTTCTTGTGGAATTGGCAAAGGGATATTTGGAAGCCCATAGAGGGCTATTGTGAGAAAGGAAATATCTTCCGTTGAAAACTGGAAAGAAGCTTTCTGAGAAACTGCTCTGTGTTCTGTTAATTCATCTCACAGAGTTACATCTTTCCCTTCAAGAAGCCTTTCGCTAAGGCTGTTCTTGTGGAATTGGCAAAGGGATATTTGGAAGCCCATAGAGGGCTATGGTGAAAAAGGAAATATCTTCCGTTCAAAACTGGAAAGAAGCTTTCTGAGAAACTGCTCTGTGTTCTGTTAATTCATCTCACAGAGTTACATCTTTCCCTTCAAGAAGCCTTTCGCTAAGGCTGTTCTTGTGGAATTGGCAAAGGGATATTTGGAAGCCCATAGAGGGCTATGGTGACAAAGGAAATATCTTCCGTTCAAAACTGGAAAGAAGCTTTCTGAGAAACTGCTCTGTGTTCTGTTAATTCATCTCACAGAGTTACATCTTTCCCTTCAAGAAGCCTTTTGGTAAGGCTGTTCTTGTGGAATTGGCAAACTGATATTTGGAAGCCCACAGAGGGCTATGGTGATAAAGGAAATATCTTCCGTTCAAAACTGGAAAGAATCTTTCTGAGAAACTGCTCTGTGTTCTGTTAATTCATCTCACAGAGTTACATCTTTCCCTTCAAGAAGCGTTTCGCTAAGGCTGTTCTTGTGCAATTGGCAAAGGGATATTTTGAAGCCCATAGAGTGCTATGGTGAAAAAGGAAATATCTTCCGTTCAAAACTGGAAAGAAGCTTTCTGAGAAACTGCTCTGTGTTCTGTTAATTCATCTCAGAGAGTTACATCTTTCCCTTCAAGAAGCCTTTCGCTAAGGCTGTTCTTGTGAAATTGGCAAAGGGATATTTGCAAGCCCATAGAGGGCTAAGGTGAAAAAGGAAATATCTTCCGTTCAAATCTGGAAAGAATCTTTCTGAGAAACTGCTCTGTGTTCTGCTAATTCTTCTCACAGAGTTACATCTTTCCCTACAAGAAGCCTTTCGCTAAGGCTGTTCTTGTGGAATTGGCAAAGGGATATTTGGAAGCCCATAGAGGGCTATGGTGAAAAAGGAAATATCTTCCGTTCAAAACTGGAAAGCTTCTTTCTGAGAAACTGCTCTGTGTTCTGTTAATTCATCTCACAGAGTTACATCTTTCCCTTCAAGAAGCCTTTCGCTAAGGCTGTTCTTGTGGAATTGGCAAAGGGATATTTGGAAGCCCATAGAGGGCTATTGTGAAAAAGGAAATATCTTCCGTTCGAAACTGGAAAGAAGCTTTCTGAGAAACTGCTCTGTGTTCTGTTAATTCATCTCACAGAGTTACATCTTTCCCTTCAAGAAGCCTTTCGCTAGGGCTGTTATTGTGGAATTGGCAAAGGGATATTTGGAAGCCCATAGAGGGCTATGGTGAAAAAGGAAATATCTTCCGTTCAAAACTGGAAAGAAGCTTTCTGAGAAACTGCTCTGTGTTCTGTTAATTCATCTCACAGAGTTACATATTTCCCTTCAAGAAGCCTTTCGCTAAGGCTGTTCTTGTGGAATTGGCAAAGGGATATTTGGAAGCCCATAGAGGGCTATGGTGAAAAAGGAAATATCTTCCGTTCAAAACTGGAAAGAAGCTTTCTGAGAAACTGCTCTGTGTTCTGTTAATTCATCTCACAGAGTTACATCTTTCCCTTCAAGAAGCCTTTCACTAAGGCTGTTATTGTGGAATTGGCAAAGGGATATTTGGAAGCCCATAGAGGGCTATGGTGAAAAAGGAAATATCTTCCGTTCAAAACTGGAAAGAAGCTTTCTGAGAAACTGCTCTGTGTTCTGCTAATTCATCTCACAGAGTTACATCTTTCCCTTCAAGAAGCCTTTCGCTAAGGCTGTTCTTGTGGATTTGGCAAAGGGATATTTGGAAGCCCATAGAGGGTTATGGTGAAAAAGGAAATATCTTCCGTTCAAAACTGGAAAGAAGCTTTCTGAGAGACTGTTCTGTGTTCTGCTAATTCATCTCACAGAGTTACATCTTTCCCTTCAAGAAGCCTTTCGCTAAGGCTGTTCTTGTGGAATTGGCAAAGGGATATTTGGAAGCCCATGGAGGGCTATGGTGAAAAAGGAAATATCTTCCGTTCAAAACTGGAAAGAAGCTTTCTGAGAAACTGCTCTGTGTTCTGTTAATTCATCTCACAGAGTTACATCTTTCCCTTCAAGAAGCCTTTCGCTAAGGCTGTTCTTGTGGAATTGGCAAAGGGATATTTGGAAGCCCATAGAGGGCTATGGTGAAAAAGGGAATATCTTCCGTTCAAAACTGGAAAGAAGCTTTCTGAGAAACTGCTCTGTGTTCTGTTAATTCATCTCACAGAGTTACATCTTTCCCTTCAAGAAGCCTTTCGCTAAGGCTGTTCTTGTGCAATTGGCAAAGGGATATCTGGAAGCCCATAGAGGGCTATGGTGAAAAAGGAAATATCTTCCGTTCAAAACTGGAAAGAAGCTTTCTGAGAAACTGCTCTGTGTTCTGTTAATTCATCTCAGAGAGTTACATCTTTCCCTTCAAGAAGCCTTTCGCTAAGGCTGTACTTGTGCAATTGGCAAAGCGATATTTGCAAGCCCATAGAGGGCTATGGTGAAAAAGGAAATATCTTCCGTTCAAAACTGGAAAGAAGCTTTCTGAGAAACTGCTCTGTGTTCTGCTAATTCTTCTCACAGAGTTACATCTTTCCCTACAAGAAGCCTTTCGCTAAGGCTGTTTTTGTGGAATTGGCAAAGGGATATTTGGAAGCCCATAGAGGGCTATGGTGAAAAAGGAAATATCTTCCGTTCAAAACTGGAAAGCTTCTTTCTGAGAAACTGCTCTGTGTTCTGTTAATTCATCTCACAGAGTTACATCTTTCCCTTCAAGAAGCCTTTCGCTAAGGCTGTTCTTGTGGAATTGGCAAAGGGATATTTGGAAGCCCATAGAGGGCTATTGTGAGAAAGGAAATATCTTCCGTTGAAAACTGGAAAGAAGCTTTTTGAGAAACTGCTCTGTGTTCTGTTAATTCATCTCACAGAGTTACATCTTTCCCTTCAAGAAGCCTTTCGCTAAGGCTGTTCTTGTGGAATTGGCAAAGGGATATTTGGAAGCCCATAGAGGGCTATGGTGAAAAAGGAAATATCTTCCGTTCAAAACTGGAAAGAAGCTTTCTGAGAAACTGCTCTGTGTTCTGTTAATTCATCTCACAGAGTTACATCTTTCCCTTCAAGAAGCCTTTTGGTAAGGCTGTTCTTGTGGAATTGGCAAAGGGATATTTGGAAGCCCACAGAGGGCTATGGTGATAAAGGAAATATCTTCCGTTCAAAACTGGAAAGAATCTTTCTGAGAAACTGCTCTGTGTTCTGTTAATTCATCTCACAGAGTTACATCTTTCCCTTCAAGAAGCGTTTCGCTAAGACTGTTCTTGTGCAATTGGCAAAGGGATATTTTGAAGCCCATAGAGTGCTATGGTGAAAAAGGAAATATCTTCCGTTCAAAACTGGAAAGAAGCTTTCTGAGAAACTGCTCTGTGTTCTGTTAATTCATCTCAGAGAGTTACATCTTTCCCTTCAAGAAGCCTTTCGCTAAGGCTGTACTTATGCAATTGGCAAAGGGATATTTGCAAGCCCATAGAGGACTACGGTGAAAAAGGAAATATCTTCCGTTCAAAACTGGAAAGAAGCTTTCTGAGAAACTGCTCTGTGTTATGCTAATTCTTCTCACAGAGTTACATCTTTCCCTACAAGAAGCCTTTCGCTAAGGCTGTTCTTGTGGAATTGGCAAAGGGATATTTGGAAGCCCATAGAGGGCTATGGTGAAAAAGGAAATATCTTCCGTTCAAAACTGGAAAGCTTCTTTCTGAGAAACTGCTCTGTGTTCTGTTAATTCATCTCACAGAGTTACATCTTTCCCTTCAAGAAGCCTTTCGCTAAGGCTGTTCTTGTGGAATTGGCAAAGGGATATCTGGAAGCCCATAGAGGGCTATGGTAAAAAAGGAAATATCTTCCGTTCAAAACTGGAAAGAAGCTTTCTGAGAAACTGCTCTGTGTTCTGTTAATTCATCTCACAGAGTTACATCTTTCCCTTCAGGAAGCCTTTCGCTAAGGCTGTTCTTGTGGAATTGGCAAAGGGATATTTGGAAGCCCATAGAGGGCTATGGTGAAAAAGGAAATATCTTCCGTTCAAAACTGGAAAGAAGCTTTCTGAGAAACTGCTCTGTGTTCTGTTAATTCATCTCACAGAGTTACATCTTTCCCTTGCAGAAGCCTTTCGCTAAACCTGTTCTGGTGGAATTGGCAAAGGGATATTTGGAAGCCCATAGAGGGCTATGGTGAAAAAGGAAATATCTTCCGTTCAAAACTGGAAAGAAGCTTTCTGAGAAACTGCTCTGTGTTCTGTTAATTCATCTCACAGAGTTACATCTTTCCCTTCAGGAAGCCTTTCGCTAAGGCTGTTCTTGTGGAATTGGCAAAGGGATATTTGGAAACCCATAGAGGGCTATGGTGAAAAAGGAAATATCTTCCGTTCAAAACTGGAAAGAAGCTTTCTGAGAAACTGCTCTGTGTTCTGTTAATTGATCTCACAGAGTTACATCTTTCCCTTCAAGAAGCCTTTCGCTAAGGCTGTTCTTCTGCAATTGGCAAGGGGATATTTGGAAGCCCTTAGAGGGCTATGGTGAAAAAGGAAATATCTTCCGTTCAAAACTGGAAAGAAGCTTTCTGAGAAACTGCTCTGTGTTCTGTTAATTCATCTCAGAGAGTTACATCTTTCCCTTCAAGAAGCCTTTCGCTAAGGCTGTACTTGTGCAATTGGCAAAGCGATATTTGCAAGCCCATAGAGGGCTATGGTGAAAAAGGAAATATCTTCCGTTCAAAACTGGAAAGAAGCTTTCTGAGAAACTGCTCTGTGTTCTGCTAATTCTTCTCACAGAGTTACATCTTTCCCTACAAGAAGCCTTTCGCTAAGGCTGTTTTTGTGGAATTGGCAAAGGGATATTTGGAAGCCCATAGAGGGCTATGGTGAAAAAGGAAATATCTTCCGTTCAAAACTGGAAAGCTTCTTTCTGAGAAACTGCTCTGTGTTCTGTTAATTCATCTCACAGAGTTACATCTTTCCCTTCAAGAAGCCTTTCGCTAAGGCTGTTCTTGTGGAATTGGCAAAGGGATATTTGGAAGCCCATAGAGGGCTATTGTGAGAAAGGAAATATCTTCCGTTGAAAACTGGAAAGAAGCTTTCTGAGAAACTGCTCTGTGTTCTGTTAATTCATCTCACAGAGTTACATCTTTCCCTTCAAGAAGCCTTTCGCTAAGGCTGTTCTTGTGGAATTGGCAAAGGGATATTTGGAAGCCCATAGAGGGCTATGGTGAAAAAGGAAATATCTTCCGTTCCAAACTGGAAAGAAGCTTTCTGAGAAACTGCTCTGTGTTCTGTTAATTCATCTCACAGAGTTACATCTTTCCCTTCAAGAAGCCTTTCGCTAAGGCTGTTCTTGTGGAATTGGCAAAGGGATATTTGGAATCCCATAGAGGGCTATGGTGAAAAAGGAAATATCTTCCGTTCAAAACTGGAAAGAAGCTTTCTGAGAAACTGCTCTGTGTTCTGTTAATTCATCTCACAGAGTTACATCTTTCCCTTCAAGAAGCCTTTTGGTAAGGCTGTTCTTGTGGAATTGGCAAAGGGATATTTGGAAGCCCACAGAGGGCTATGGTGATAAAGGAAATATCTTCCGTTCAAAACTGGAAAGAATCTTTCTGAGAAACTGCTCTGTGTTCTGTTAATTCATCTCACAGAGTTACATCTTTCCCTTCAAGAAGCGTTTCGCTAAGGCTGTTCTTGTGCAATTGGCAAAGGGATATTTTGAAGCCCATAGAGTGCTATGGTGAAAAAGGAAATATCTTCCGTTCAAAACTGGAAAGAAGCTTTCTGAGAAACTGCTCTGTGTTCTGTTAATTCATCTCAGAGAGTTACATCTTTCCCTTCAAGAAGCCTTTCGCTAAGGCTGTACTTGTGCAATTGGCAAAGGGATATTTGCAAGCCCATAGAGGACTACGGTGAAAAAGGAAATATCTTCCGTTCAAAACTGGAAAGAAGCTTTCTGAGAAACTGCTCTGTGTTATGCTAATTCTTCTCACAGAGTTACATCTTTCCCTACAAGAAGCCTTTCGCTAAGGCTGTTCTTGTGGAATTGGCAAAGGGATATTTGGAAGCCCATAGAGGGCTATGGTGAAAAAGGAAATATCTTCCGTTCAAAACTGGAAAGCTTCTTTCTGAGAAACTGCTCTGTGTTCTGTTAATTCATCTCACAGAGTTACATCTTTCCCTTCAAGAAGCCTTTCGCTAAGGCTGTTCTTGTGGAATTGGCAAAGGGATATTTGGAAGCCCATAGAGGGCTATGGTGAAAAAGGATATATCTTCCGTTCAAAACTGGAAAGAAGCTTTCTGAGAAACTGCTCTGTGTTCTGTTAATTCATCTCACAGAGTTACATCTTTCCCTTCAAGAAGCCTTTCGCTAAACCTGTTCTTGTGGAATTGGCAAAGGGATATTTGGAAGCCCATAGAGGGCTATGGTGAAAAAGGAAATATCTTCCGTTCAAAACTGGAAAGAAGCTTTCTGAGAAACTGCTCTGTGTTCTTTTAATTCATCTCACAGAGTTACATCTTTCCCTTCAAGAAGCCTTTCGCTAAGGCTGTTCTTGTGGAATTGGCAAAGGGATATTTGGAAGCCCATAGAGGGCTATGGTGAAAAAGGAAATATCTTCCGTTCAAAACTGGAAAGAAGCTTTCTGAGAAACTGCTCTGTGTTTCGTTAATTCATCTCACAGAGTTACATCTTTCCCTTCAAGAAGCCTTTTGGTAAGGCTGTTCTTGTGGAATTGGCAAAGGGATATTTGGAAGCCCACAGAGGGCTATGGTGATAAAGGAAATATCTTCCGTTCAAAACTGGAAAGAAGCTTTCTGAGAAACTGCTCTGTGTTCTGTTAATTCATCTCACAGAGTTACATCTTTCCCTTCAAGAAGCCTTTCGCTAAGGCTGTTCTTGTGCAATTGGCAAAGGGATATTTGGAAGCCCATAGAGGGCTATGGTGAAAAAGGAAATATCTTCCGTTCAAAACTGGAAAGAAGCTTTCTGAGAAACTGCTCTGTGTTCTGTTAATTCATCTCACAGAGTTACATCTTTCCCTTCAAGAAGCCTTTCGCTAAGGCTGTTCTTGTGGAATTGGCAAAGGGATATTTGGAAGCCCTTAGAGGGCTATGGTGAAAAAGGAAATATCTTCCGTTCAAAACTGGAAAGAAGCTTTCTGAGAAACCGCTCTGTCTTCTGCTAGTTCTTCTCACAGAGTTACATCTTTCCCTTCAAGAAGCCTTTCGCTAAGGCTGTTCTTGTGGAATTGGCAAAGGGATATTTGGAAGCCCATAGAGGGCTATGTTGAAAAAGGAAATATCTTCCGTTCAAAACTGGAAAGAAGCTTTCTGAGAAACTGCTCTGTGTTCTGTTAATTCATCTCACATAGTTACATCTTTCCCTTCAAGAAGCCTTTCGCTAAGGCTGTTCTTGTGAAATTGGCAAAGGGATATTTGGAAGCCCTTAGAGGGCTATGGTGAAAAGGAAATATCTTCCGTTCAAAACTGGAAAGAACCTTTCTGAGAAACTGCTCTGTGTTCTGTTAATTCATCTCACAGAGTTACATCTTTCCCTTCAAGAAGCCTTTCGCTAAGGCTGTTCTTGTGGAATTGGCAAAGGGATATTTGGAAGCCCATAGAGGGCTATGGTGAAAAAGGATATATCTTCCGTTCAAAACTGGAAAGAAGCTTTCTGAGAAACTGCTCTGTGTTCTCTTAATTCATCTCACAGAGTTACATCTTTCCCTTCAAGAAGCCTTTCGCTAAACCTGTTCTTGTGGAATTGGCAAAGGGATATTTGGAAGCCCATAGAGGGCTATGGTGAAAAAGGAAATATCTTCCGTTCAAAACTGGAAAGAAGCTTTCTGAGAAACTGCTCTGTGTTCTTTTAATTCATCTCACAGAGTTACATCTTTCCCTTCAAGAAGCCTTTCGCTAAGGCTGTTCTTGTGGAATTGGCAAAGGGATATTTGGAAGCCCATAGAGGGCTATGGTGAAAAAGGAAATATCTTCCGTTCAAAACTGGAAAGAAGCTTTCTGAGAAACTGCTCTGTGTTTCGTTAATTCATCTCACAGAGTTACATCTTTCCCTTCAAGAAGCCTTTTGGTAAGGCTGTTCTTGTGGAATTGGCAAAGGGATATTTGGAAGCCCACAGAGGGCTATGGTGATAAAGGAAATATCTTCCGTTCAAAACTGGAAAGAAGCTTTCTGAGAAACTGCTCTGTGTTCTGTTAATTCATCTCACAGAGTTACATCTTTCCCTTCAAGAAGCCTTTCGCTAAGGCTGTTCTTGTGCAATTGGCAAAGGGATATTTGGAAGCCCATAGAGGGCTATGGTGAAAAAGGAAATATCTTCCGTTCAAAACTGGAAAGAAGCTTTCTGAGAAACTGCTCTGTGTTCTGTTAATTCATCTCACAGAGTTACATCTTTCCCTTCAAGAAGCCTTTCGCTAAGGCTGTTCTTGTGGAATTGGCAAAGGGATATTTGGAAGCCCTTAGAGGTCTATGGTGAAAAAGGAAATATCTTCCGTTCAAAACTGGAAAGAAGCTTTCTGAGAAAAAGCTCTGTGTTCTGCTAGTTCTTCTCACAGAGTTACATCTTTCCCTTCAAGAAGCCTTTCGCTAAGGCTGTTCTTGTGGAATTGGCAAAGGGATATTTGGAAGCCCATAGAGGGCTATGTTGAAAAAGGAAATATCTTCAGTTCAAAACTGGAAAGAAGCTTTCTGAGAAACTGCTCTGTGTTCTGTTAATTCATCTCACATCGTTACATCTTTCCCTTCAAGAAGCCTTTCGCTAAGGCTGTTCTTGTGAAATTGGCAAAGGGATATTTGGAAGCCCTTAGAGGGCTATGGTGAAAAGGAAATATCTTCCGTTCAAAACTGGAAAGAACCTTTCTGAGAAACTGCTCTGTGTTCTGTTAATTCATCTCACAGAGTTACATCTTTCCCTTCAAGAAGCCTTTCGCTAAGGCTGTTCTTGTGGAATTGGCAAAGGGATATTTGGAAGCCCATAGAGGGCTATGGTGAAAAAGGAAATATCTTCCGTTCCAAACTGGAAAGAAGCTTTCTGAGAAACTGCTCTGTGTTCTGTTAATTCATCTCACAGTGTTACATCTTTCCCTTCAAGAAGCCTTTCGCTAAGGCTGTTCTTGTGGAATTGGCAAAGGGATATTTGGAAGCCCATAGAGGGCTATGGTGAAAAAGGAAATATCTTCCGTTCAAAACTGGAAAGAAGCTTTCTGAGAAACTGCTCTGTGTTCTGTTAATTCATCTCACAGAGTTACATCTTTCCCTTCAAGAAGCCTTTCGCTAAGGCTGTTCTTGTGGAATTGGCAAAGGGATATTTGGAAGCCCATAGAGGGCTATGGTGAAAAAGGAAATATCTTCCGTTCAAAACTGGAAAGAAGCTTTCTGAGAAACTGCTCTGTGTTCTGTTAATTCATCTCACAGAGTTACATCTTTCCCTTCAAGAAGCCTTTCGCTAAGGCTGTTCTTGTGGAATTGGCAAAGGGATATTTGGAAGCCCATAGAGGGCTATGGTGAAAAAGGAAATATCTTCCGTTCAAAACTGGAAAGAAGCTTTCTGAGAAACTGCTCTGTGTTCTGTTAATTCATCTCACAGAGTTACATCTTTCCCTTCAAGAATCCTTTCGCTAAGGCTGTTCTTGTGGAATTGGCAAAGGGATATTTGGAAGCCCATAGAGGGCTATGGTGAAAAAGGAAATATCTTCCATTCAAAACTGGAAAGAAGCTTTCTGAGAATCTGCTCTGTGTTCTGTTAATTCACCTCACAGAGTTACATCTTTCCCTTCAAGAAGCCTTTCGCTAAGGCTGTTCTTGTGGAATTGGCAAAGGGATATTTGGAAGCCCTTAGAGGGCTATGGTGAAAAAGGAAATATCTTCCGTTCAAAACTGGAAAGAAGCTTTCTGAGAAACTGCTCTGTGTTCTGTTAATTCATCTCACAGAGTTACATCTTTCCCTTCAAGAAGCCTTTCGCTAAGGCTGTTCTTGTGGAATTGGCAAAGGGATATTTGGAAGCCCATAGAGGGCTATGGTGAAAAAGGAAATATCTTCCGTTCAAAACTGGAAAGAAGCTTTCTGAGAAACTGCTCTGTGTTCTGTTAATTCATCTCACAGTGTTACATCTTTCCCTTCAAGAAGCCTTTCGCTAAGGCTGTTCTTGTGGAATTGGCAGAGGGATATTTGGCAGCCCATAGAGGGTTATGGCGAAAAAGGAAATATCTTCCGTTCAAAACTGGAAAGAAGCTTTCTGATAAACTGCTCTGTGTTCTGTTAATTCATCTCACAGAGTTACATCTTTCCCTTCAAGAAGCCTTTCGCTAAGGCTGTTCTTGTTCAATTGGCAAAGGGATATTTGGAAGCCCATAGAGGGCTATGGTGAAAAAGGAAATATCTTCCGTTCAAAACTGGAAAGAAGCTTTCTGAGAAACTGCTCTGTGTTCTGTTAATTCATCTCACTGAGTTACATCTTTCCCTTCAAGAAGCCTTTCGCTAAGGCTGTACTTGTGCAATTGGCAAAGGGATATTTGCAAGCCCATAGAGGGCTACGGTGAAAAAGGAAATATCTTCCGTTCAAAGCTGGAAAGAAGCTTTCTGAGAAACTGCTCTGTGTTCTGCTAATTCTTCTCACAGTGTTACATCTTTCCCTTCAAGAAGCCTTTCGCTAAGGCTGTTCTTGTGGAATTGGCAAAGGGATATTTGGAAGCCCATAGAGGGCTATGGTGAAAAAGGAAATAACTTCCTTTCAAAACTGGAAAGAAGCTTTCTGAGAAACTGCTCTGTGTTCTGTTAATTCATCTCACAGAGTTACATCTTTCCCTTCAAGAAGCCTTTCGCTAAGGCTGTTCTTGTGGAATTGGCAAAGGGATATTTGGAAGCCCATAGAGGGCTACGTTGAAAAAGGAAATATCTTCCGTTCAAAACTGGAAAGAAGCTTTCTGAGAAACAGCTCTGTGTTCTGTTAATTCATCTCACAGAGTTACATCTTTCCCTTCAAGAATCCTTTCGCTAAGGCTGTTCTTGTGGAATTGGCAAAGGGATATTTGGAAGCCCTTAGAGGGCTATGGTGAAAAAGGAAATATCTTCCGTTCAAAACTGGAAAGAAGCTTTCTGAGAAACTGCTCTGTGTTCTGTTAATTCATCTCACAGAGTTACATCTTTCCCTTCAAGAAGCCTTTCGCTAAACCTGTTCTTGTGGAATTGGCAAAGGGATATTTGGAAGCCCAAAGAGGGCTATGGTGAAAAAGGAAATATCTTCCGTTCAAAACTGGAAAGAAGCTTTCTGAGAAACTGCTCTGTGTTCTTTTAATTCATCTCACAGAGTTACATCTTTCCCTTCAAGAAGCCTTTCGCTAAGGCTGTTCTTGTGGAATTGGCAAAGGGATATTTGGAAGCCCATAGAGGGCTATGGTGAAAAAGGAAATATCTTCCGTTCAAAACTGGAAAGAAGCTTTCTGAGAAACTGCTCTGTGTTTCGTTAATTCATCTCACAGAGTTACATCTTTCCCTTCAAGAAGCCTTTTGGTAAGGCTGTTCTTGTGGAATTGGCAAAGGGATATTTGGAAGCCCACAGAGGGCTATGGTGATAAAGGAAATATCTTCCGTTCAAAGCTGGAAAGAAGCTTTCTGAGAAACTGCTCTGTGTTCTGTTAATTCATCTCACAGAGTTACATCTTTCCCTTCAAGAAGCCTTTCGCTAAGGCTGTTCTTGTGCAATTGGCAAAGGGATATTTGGAAGCCCATAGAGGGCTATGGTGAAAAAGGAAATATCTTCCGTTCAAAACTGGAAAGAAGCTTTCTGAGAAACTGCTCTGTGTTCTGTTAATTCATCTCACAGAGTTACATCTTTCCCTTCAAGAAGCCTTTCGCTAAGGCTGTTCTTGTGGAATTGGCAAAGGGATATTTGGACGCCCTTAGAGGGCTATGGTGAAAAAGGAAATATCTTCCGTTCAAAACTGGAAAGAAGCTTTCTGAGAAACCGCTCTGTGTTCTGCTCGTTCTTCTCCCAGAGTTACATCTTTCCCTTCAAGAAGCCTTTCGCTAAGGCTGTTCTTGTGGAATTGGCAAAGGGATATTTGGAAGCCCATAGAGGGCTATGTTGAAAAAGGAAATATCTTCCGTTCAAAACTGGAAAGAAGCTTTCTGAGAAACTGCTCTGTGTTCTGTTAATTCATCTCACATAGTTACATCTTTCCCTTCAAGAAGCCTTTCGCTAAGGCTGTTCTTGTGAAATTGGCAAAGGGATATTTGGAAGCCCTTAGAGGACTATGGTGAAAAGGAAATATCTTCCGTTCAAAACTGGAAAGAAGCTTTCTGAGAAACTGCTCTGTGTTCTGTTAATTCATCTCACAGAGTTACATCTTTCCCTTCAAGAAGCCTTTCGCTAAGGCTGTTCTTGTGCAATTGGCAAAGGGATATTTGGAAGCCCATAGAGTTCTATGGTGAAAAAGGAAATATCTTCCGTTCAAAACTGGAAAGAAGCTTTCTGAGAAAATGCTCTGTGTTCTGTTAATTCATCTCACAGAGTTACATCTTTCCCTTCAGGAAGCCTTTCGCTAAGGCTGTTCTTGTGGAATTGGCAAAGGGATATTTGGAAGCCCATAGAGGCCTATGGTGAAAAAGGAAATATCTTCCGTTCAAAACTGGAAAGAAGCTTTCTGAGAAACTGCTCTGTGTTCTGTTAATTCATCTCACAGTGTTACATCTTTCCCTTCAAGAAGCCTTTCGCTAAGGCTGTTCTTGTGGAATTGGCAAAGGGATATTTGGAAGCCCATAGAGGGCTACGGTGAAAAAGGAAATATCTTCCGTTCAAAACTGGAAAGAAGCTTTCTGAGAAACTGCTCTGTGTTCTGTTAATTCATCTCACAGAGTTACATCTTTCCCTTCAAGAAGCCTTTCGCTAAGGCTGTTCTTGTGGAATTGGCAAAGGGATATTTGAAAGCCCATAGAGGGCTATGGTGAAAAAGGAAATATCTTCCGTTCAAAACTGGAAAGAAGCTTTCTGAGAAACTGCTCTGTGTTCTGTTAATTCATCTCACAGAGTTACATCTTTCCCTTCAGGAAGCCTTTCGCTAAGGCTGTTCTTGTGGAATTGGCAAAGGGATATTTGGAAGCCCATAGAGGGCTATGGTGAAAAAGGAAATATCTTCCGTTCAAAACTGGAAAGAAGCTTTCTGAGAAACTGCTCTGTGTTCTGTTAATTCATCTCACAGAGTTACATCTTTCCCTTGCAGAAGCCTTTCGCTAAACCTGTTCTTGTGGAATTGGCAAAGGGATATTTGGAAGCCCATAGAGGGCTATGGTGAAAAAGGAAATATCTTCCGTTCAAAACTGGAAAGAAGCTTTCTGAGAAACTGCTCTGTGTTCTGTTAATTCATCTCACAGAGTTACATCTTTCCCTTCAGGAAGCCTTTCGCTAAGGCTGTTCTTGTGGAATTGGCAAAGGGATATTTGGAAACCCATAGAGGGCTATGGTGAAAAAGGAAATATCTTCCGTTCAAAACTGGAAAGAAGCTTTCTGAGAAACTGCTCTGTGTTCTGTTAATTGATCTCACAGAGTTACATCTTTCCCTTCAAGAAGCCTTTCGCTAAGGCTGTTCTTCTGCAATTGGCAAGGGGATATTTGGAAGCCCTTAGAGGGCTATGGTGAAAAAGGAAATATCTTCCGTTCAAAACTGGAAAGAAGCTTTCTGAGAAACTGCTCTGTGTTCTGTTAATTCATCTCAGAGAGTTACATCTTTCCCTTCAAGAAGCCTTTCGCTAAGGCTGTACTTGTGCAATTGGCAAAGCGATATTTGCAAGCCCATAGAGGGCTATGGTGAAAAAGGAAATATCTTCCGTTCAAAACTGGAAAGAAGCTTTCTGAGAAACTGCTCTGTGTTCTGCTAATTCTTCTCACAGAGTTACATCTTTCCCTACAAGAAGCCTTTCGCTAAGGCTGTTTTTGTGGAATTGGCAAAGGGATATTTGGAAGCCCATAGAGGGCTATGGTGAAAAAGGAAATATCTTCCGTTCAAAACTGGAAAGAAGCTTTCTGAGAAACTGCTCTGTGTTCTGTTAATTCATCTCACAGAGTTACATCTTTCCCTTCAAGAAGCCTTTCGCTAAGGCTGTTCTTGTGGAATTGGCAAAGGGATATTTGGAAGCCCATAGAGGGCTATTGTGAGAAAGGAAATATCTTCCGTTGAAAACTGGAAAGAAGCTTTCTGAGAAACTGCTCTGTGTTCTGTTAATTCATCTCACAGAGTTACATCTTTCCCTTCAAGAAGCCTTTCGCTAAGGCTGTTCTTGTGGAATTGGCAAAGGGATATTTGGAAGCCCATAGAGGGCTATGGTGAAAAAGGAAATATCTTCCGTTCAAAACTGGAAAGAAGCTTTCTGAGAAACTGCTCTGTGTTCTGTTAATTCATCTCACAGAGTTACATCTTTCCCCTCAAGAAGCCTTTCGCTAAGGCTGTTCTTGTGGAATTGGCAAAGGGATATTTGGAAGCCCATAGAGGGCTATGGTGAAAAAGGAAATATCTTCCGTTCAAAACTGGAAAGAAGCTTTCTGAGAAACTGCTCTGTGTTCTGTTAATTCATCTCACAGAGTTACATCTTTCCCTTCAAGAAGCCTTTTGGTAAGGCTGTTCTTGTGGAATTGGCAAAGGGATATTTGTAAGCCCACAGAGGGCTATGGTGATAAAGGAAATATCTTCGTTCAAAACTGGAAAGAAGCTTTCTGAGAAACTGCTCTGTGTTCTGTTAATTCATCTCACAGAGTTACATCTTTCCCTTCAAGAAGCGTTTCGCTAAGGCTGTTCTTGTGCAATTGGCAAAGGGATATTTTGAAGCCCATAGAGTGCTATGGTGAAAAAGGAAATATCTTCCGTTCAAAACTGGAAAGAAGCTTTCTGAGAAACTGCTCTGTGTTCTGTTAATTCATCTCAGAGAGTTACATCTTTCCCTTCAAGAAGCCTTTCGCTAAGGCTGTACTTGTGCAATTGGCAAAGGGATATTTGCAAGCCCATAGAGGACTACGGTGAAAAAGGAAATATCTTCCGTTCAAAACTGGAAAGAAGCTTTCTGAGAAACTGCTCTGTGTTATGCTAATTCTTCTCACAGAGTTACATCTTTCCCTTCAAGAAGCCTTTCGCTAAGGCTGTTCTTGTGGAATTGGCAAAGGGATATTTGGAAGCCCATAGAGGGCTATGGTGAAAAAGGAAATATCTTCCGTTCAAAACTGGAAAGCTTCTTTCTGAGAAACTGCTCTGTGTTCTGTTAATTCATCTCACAGAGTTACATCTTTCCCTTCAAGAAGCCTTTCGCTAAGGCTGTTCTTGTGGAATTGGCAAAGGGATATTTGGAAGCCCATAGAGGGCTATGGTGAAAAAGGATATATCTTCCGTTCAAAACTGGAAAGAAGCTTTCTGAGAAACTGCTCTGTGTTCTGTTAATTCATCTCACAGAGTTACATCTTTCCCTTCAAGAAGCCTTTCGCTAAACCTGTTCTTGTGGAATTGGCAAAGGGATATTTGGAAGCCCAAAGATGGCTATGGTGAAAAAGGAAATATCTTCCGTTCAAAACTGGAAAGAAGCTTTCTGAGAAACTGCTCTGTGTTCTTTTAATTCATCTCACAGAGTTACATCTTTCCCTTCAAAAAGCCTTTCGCTAAGGCTGTTCTTGTGGAATTGGCAAAGGGATATTTGGAAGCCGATAGAGGGCTATGGTGAAAAAGGAAATATCTTCCGTTCAAAACTGGAAAGAAGCTTTCTGAGAAACTGCTCTGTGTTTCGTTAATTCATCTCACAGAGTTACATCCTTCCCTTCAAGAAGCCTTTTGGTAAGGCTGTTCTTGTGGAATTGGCAAAGGGATATTTGGAAGCCCACAGAGGGCTATGGTGATAAAGGAAATATCTTCCGTTCAAAACTGGAAAGAAGCTTTCTGAGAAACTGCTCTGTGTTCTGTTAATTCATCTCACAGAGTTACATCTTTCCCTTCAAGAAGCCTTTCGCTAAGGCTATTCTTGTGCAATTGGCAAAGGGATATTTGGAAGCCCATAGAGGGCTATGGTGAAAAAGGAAATATCTTCCGTTCAAAACTGGAAAGAAGCTTTCTGAGAAACTGCTCTGTGTTCTGTTAATTCATCTCACAGAGTTACATCTTTCCCTTCAAGAAGCCTTTCGCTAAGGCTGTTCTTGTGGAATTGGCAAAGGGATATTTGGAAGCCCTTAGAGGGCTATGGTGAAAAAGGAAATATCTTCCGTTCAAAACTGGAAAGAAGCTTTCTGAGAAACCGCTCTGTGTTCTGCTAGTTCTTCTCACAGAGTTACATCTTTCCCTTCAAGAAGCCTTTCGCTAAGGCTGTTCTTGTGGAATTGGCAAAGGGATATTTGGAAGCCCATAGAGGGCTATGTTGAAAAAGGAAATATCTTCCGTTCAAAACTGGAAAGAAGCTTTCTGAGAAACTGCTCTGTGTTCTGTTAATTCATCTCACATAGTTACATCTTTCCCTTCAAGAAGCCTTTCGCTAAGGCTGTTCTTGTGAAATTGGCAAAGGGATATTTGGAAGCCCTTAGAGGGCTATGGTGAAAAGGAAATATCTTCCGTTCAAAACTGGAAAGAAGCTTTCTGAGAAACTGCTCTGTGTTCTGTTAATTCATCTCACAGAGTTACATCTTTCCCTTCAAGAAGCCTTTCGCTAAGGCTGTTCTTGTGGAATTGGCAAAGGGATATTTGGAAGCCCATAGAGGGCTATGGTGAAAAAGGAAATATCTTCCGTTCCAAACTGGAAAGAAGCTTTCTGAGAAACTGCTCTGTGTTCTGTTAATTCATCTCACAGTGTTACATCTTTCCCTTCAAGAAGCCTTTCGCTAAGGCTGTTCTTGTGGAATTGGCAAAGGGATATTTGGAAGCCCATAGAGGGCTATGGTGAAAAAGGAAATATCTTCCGTTCAAAACTGGAAAGAAGCTTTCTGAGAAACTGCTCTGTGTTCTGTTAATTCATCTCACAGAGTTACATCTTTCCCTTCAAGAAGCCTTTCGCTAAGGCTGTTCTTGTGGAATTGGCAAAGGGATATTTGGAAGCCCATAGAGGGCTATGGTGAAAAAGGAAATATCTTCCGTTCAAAACTGGAAAGAAGCTTTCTGAGAAACTGCTCTGTGTTCTGTTAATTCATCTCACAGAGTTACATCTTTCCCTTCAAGAAGCCTTTCGCTAAGGCTGTTCTTGTGGAATTGGCAAAGGGATATTTGGAAGCCCATAGAGGGCTATGGTGAAAAAGGAAATATCTTCCGTTCAAAACTGGAAAGAAGCTTTCTGAGAAACTGCTCTGTGTTCTGTTAATTCATCTCACAGAGTTACATCTTTCCCTTCAAGAATCCTTTCGCTAAGGCTGTTCTTGTGGAATTGGCAAAGGGATATTTGGAAGCCCATAGAGGGCTATGGTGAAAAAGGAAATATCTTCCATTCAAAACTGGAAAGAAGCTTTCTGAGAATCTGCTCTGTGTTCTGTTAATTCACCTCACAGAGTTACATCTTTCCCTTCAAGAAGCCTTTCGCTAAGGCTGTTCTTGTGGAATTGGCAAAGGGATATTTGGAAGCCCATAGAGGACTATGGTGAAAAAGGAAATATCTTCCGTTCAAAACTGGAAAGAAGCTTTCTGAGAAACTGCTCTGTGTTCTGTTAATTCATCTCACAGAGTTACATCTTTCCCTTCAAGAAGCCTTTCGCTAAGGCTGTTCTTGTGGAATTGGCAAAGGGATATTTGGAAGCCCATAGAGGGCTATGGTGAAAAAGGAAATATCTTCCGTTCAAAACTGGAAAGAAGCTTTCTGAGAAACTGCTCTGTGTTCTGTTAATTCATCTCACAGTGTTACATCTTTCCCTTCAAGAAGCCTTTCGCTAAGGCTGTTCTTGTGGAATTGGCAGAGGGATATTTGGCAGCCCATAGAGGGTTATGGCGAAAAAGGAAATATCTTCCGTTCAAAACTGGAAAGAAGCTTTCTGATAAACTGCTCTGTGTTCTGTTAATTCATCTCACAGAGTTACATCTTTCCCTTCAAGAAGCCTTTCGCTAAGGCTGTTCTTGTTCAATTGGCAAAGGGATATTTGGAAGCCCATAGAGGGCTATGGTGAAAAAGGAAATATCTTCCGTTCAAAACTGGAAAGAAGCTTTCTGAGAAACTGCTCTGTGTTCTGTTAATTCATCTCACTGAGTTACATCTTTCCCTTCAAGAAGCCTTTCGCTAAGGCTGTACTTGTGCAATTGGCAAAGGGATATTTGCAAGCCCATAGAGGGCTACGGTGAAAAAGGAAATATCTTCCGTTCAAAGCTGGAAAGAAGCTTTCTGAGAAACTGCTCTGTGTTCTGCTAATTCTTCTCACAGTGTTACATCTTTCCCTTCAAGAAGCCTTTCGCTAAGGCTGTTCTTGTGGAATTGGCAAAGGGATATTTGGAAGCCCATAGAGGGCTATGGTGAAAAAGGAAATAACTTCCTTTCAAAACTGGAAAGAAGCTTTCTGAGAAACTGCTCTGTGTTCTGTTAATTCATCTCACAGAGTTACATCTTTCCCTTCAAGAAGCCTTTCGCTAAGGCTGTTCTTGTGGAATTGGCAAAGGGATATTTGGAAGCCCATAGAGGGCTACGTTGAAAAAGGAAATATCTTCCGTTCAAAACTGGAAAGAAGCTTTCTGAGAAACAGCTCTGTGTTCTGTTAATTCATCTCACAGAGTTACATCTTTCCCTTCAAGAATCCTTTCGCTAAGGCTGTTCTTGTGGAATTGGCAAAGGGATATTTGGAAGCCCTTAGAGGGCTATGGTGAAAAAGGAAATATCTTCCGTTCAAAACTGGAAAGAAGCTTTCTGAGAAACTGCTCTGTGTTCTGTTAATTCATCTCACAGAGTTACATCTTTCCCTTCAAGAAGCCTTTCGCTAAACCTATTCTTGTGGAATTGGCAAAGGGATATTTGGAAGCCCAAAGAGGGCTATGGTGAAAAAGGAAATATCTTCCGTTCAAAACTGGAAAGAAGCTTTCTGAGAAACTGCTCTGTGTTCTTTTAATTCATCTCACAGAGTTACATCTTTCCCTTCAAGAAGCCTTTCGCTAAGGCTGTTCTTGTGGAATTGGCAAAGGGATATTTGGAAGCCCATAGAGGGCTATGGTGAAAAAGGAAATATCTTCCGTTCAAAACTGGAAAGAAGCTTTCTGAGAAACTGCTCTGTGTTTCGTTAATTCATCTCACAGAGTTACATCTTTCCCTTCAAGAAGCCTTTTGGTAAGGCTGTTCTTGTGGAATTGGCAAAGGGATATTTGGAAGCCCACAGAGGGCTATGGTGATAAAGGAAATATCTTCCGTTCAAAACTGGAAAGAAGCTTTCTGAGAAACTGCTCTGTGTTCTGTTAATTCATCTCACAGAGTTACATCTTTCCCTTCAAGAAGCCTTTCGCTAAGGCTGTTCTTGTGCAATTGGCAAAGGGATATTTGGAAGCCCATAGAGGGCTATGGTGAAAAAGGAAATATCTTCCGTTCAAAACTGGAAAGAAGCTTTCTGAGAAACTGCTCTGTGTTCTGTTAATTCATCTCACAGAGTTACATCTTTCCCTTCAAGAAGCCTTTCGCTAAGGCTGTTCTTGTGGAATTGGCAAAGGGATATTTGGACGCCCTTAGAGGGCTATGGTGAAAAAGGAAATATCTTCCGTTCAAAACTGGAAAGAAGCTTTCTGAGAAACCGCTCTGTGTTCTGCTAGTTCTTCTCCCAGAGTTACATCTTTCCCTTCAAGAAGCCTTTCGCTAGGGCTGTTATTGTGGAATTGGCAAAGGGATATTTGGAAGCCCATAGAGGGCTATGGTGAAAAAGGAAATATCTTCCGTTCAAAACTGGAAAGAAGCTTTCTGAGAAACTGCTCTGTGTTCTGTTAATTCATCTCACAGAGTTACATCTTTCCCTTCAAGAAGCCTTTCGCTAAGGCTGTTCTTGTGGAATTGGCAAAGGGATATTTGGAAGCCCATAGAGGGCTATGGTGAAAAAGGAAATATCTTCCGTTCAAAACTGGAAAGAAGCTTTCTGAGAAACTGCTCTGTGTTCTGTTAATTCATCTCACAGAGTTACATCTTTCCCTTCAAGAAGCCTTTCACTAAGGCTGTTATTGTGGAATTGGCAAAGGGATATTTGGAAGCCCATAGAGGGCTATGGTGAAAAAGGAAATATCTTCCGTTCAAAACTGGAAAGAAGCTTTCTGAGAAACTGCTCTGTGTTCTGCTAATTCATCTCACAGAGTTACATCTTTCCCTTCAAGAAGCCTTTCGCTAAGGCTGTTCTTGTGGATTTGGCAAAGGGATATTTGGAAGCCCATAGAGGGTTATGGTGAAAAAGGAAATATCTTCCGTTCAAAACTGGAAAGAAGCTTTCTGAGAGACTGTTCTGTGTTCTGCTAATTCATCTCACAGAGTTACATCTTTCCCTTCAAGAAGGCTTTCGCTAAGGCTGTTCTTGTGGAATTGGCAAAGGGATATTTGGAAGCCCATGGAGGGCTATGGTGAAAAAGGAAATATCTTCCGTTCAAAACTGGAAAGAAGCTTTCTGAGAAACTGCTCTGTGTTCTGTTAATTCATCTCACAGAGTTACATCTTTCCCTTCAAGAAGCCTTTCGCTAAGGCTGTTCTTGTGGAATTGGCAAAGGGATATTTGGAAGCCCATAGAGGGCTATGGTGAAAAAGGGAATATCTTCCGTTCAAAACTGGAAAGAAGCTTTCTGAGAAACTGCTCTGTGTTCTGTTAATTCATCTCACAGAGTTACATCTTTCCCTTCAAGAAGCCTTTCGCTAAGGCTGTTCTTGTGCAATTGGCAAAGGGATATCTGGAAGCCCATAGAGGGCTATGGTGAAAAAGGAAATATCTTCCGTTCAAAACTGGAAAGAAGCTTTCTGAGAAACTGCTCTGTGTTCTGTTAATTCATCTCAGAGAGTTACATCTTTCCCTTCAAGAAGCCTTTCGCTAAGGCTGTACTTGTGCAATTGGCAAAGCGATATTTGCAAGCCCATAGAGGGCTATGGTGAAAAAGGAAATATCTTCCGTTCAAAACTGGAAAGAAGCTTTCTGAGAAACTGCTCTGTGTTCTGCTAATTCTTCTCACAGAGTTACATCTTTCCCTACAAGAAGCCTTTCGCTAAGGCTGTTTTTGTGGAATTGGCAAAGGGATATTTGGAAGCCCATAGAGGGCTATGGTGAAAAAGGAAATATCTTCCGTTCAAAACTGGAAAGCTTCTTTCTGAGAAACTGCTCTGTGTTCTGTTAATTCATCTCACAGAGTTACATCTTTCCCTTCAAGAAGCCTTTCGCTAAGGCTGTTCTTGTGGAATTGGCAAAGGGATATTTGGAAGCCCATAGAGGGCTATTGTGAGAAAGGAAATATCTTCCGTTGAAAACTGGAAAGAAGCTTTTTGAGAAACTGCTCTGTGTTCTGTTAATTCATCTCACAGAGTTACATCTTTCCCTTCAAGAAGCCTTTCGCTAAGGCTGTTCTTGTGGAATTGGCAAAGGGATATTTGGAAGCCCATAGAGGGCTATGGTGAAAAAGGAAATATCTTCCGTTCAAAACTGGAAAGAAGCTTTCTGAGAAACTGCTCTGTGTTCTGTTAATTCATCTCACAGAGTTACATCTTTCCCTTCAAGAAGCCTTTCGCTAAGGCTGTTCTTGTGGAATTGGCAAAGGGATATTTGGAAGCCCATAGAGGGCTATGGTGAAAAAGGAAATATCTTCCGTTCAAAACTGGAAAGAAGCTTTCTGAGAAACTGCTCTGTGTTCTGTTAATTCATCTCACAGAGTTACATCTTTCCCTTCAAGAAGCCTTTTGGTAAGGCTGTTCTTGTGGAATTGGCAAAGGGATATTTGGAAGCCCACAGAGGGCTATGGTGATAAAGGAAATATCTTCCGTTCAAAACTGGAAAGAATCTTTCTGAGAAACTGCTCTGTGTTCTGTTAATTCATCTCACAGAGTTACATCTTTCCCTTCAAGAAGCGTTTCGCTAAGGCTGTTCTTGTGCAATTGGCAAAGGGATATTTTGAAGCCCATAGAGTGCTATGGTGAAAAAGGAAATATCTTCCGTTCAAAACTGGAAAGAAGCTTTCTGAGAAACTGCTCTGTGTTCTGTTAATTCATCTCAGAGAGTTACATCTTTCCCTTCAAGAAGCCTTTCGCTAAGGCTGTACTTATGCAATTGGCAAAGGGATATTTGCAAGCCCATAGAGGACTACGGTGAAAAAGGAAATATCTTCCGTTCAAAACTGGAAAGAAGCTTTCTGAGAAACTGCTCTGTGTTATGCTAATTCTTCTCACAGAGTTACATCTTTCCCTACAAGAAGCCTTTCGCTAAGGCTGTTCTTGTGGAATTGGCAAAGGGATATTTGGAAGCCCATAGAGGGCTATGGTGAAAAAGGAAATATCTTCCGTTCAAAACTGGAAAGCTTCTTTCTGAGAAACTGCTCTGTGTTCTGTTAATTCATCTCACAGAGTTACATCTTTCCCTTCAAGAAGCCTTTCGCTAAGGCTGTTCTTGTGGAATTGGCAAAGGGATATCTGGAAGCCCATAGAGGGCTATGGTGAAAAAGGAAATATCTTCCGTTCAAAACTGGAAAGAAGCTTTCTGAGAAACTGCTCTGTGTTCTGTTAATTCATCTCACAGAGTTACATCTTTCCCTTCAGGAAGCCTTTCGCTAAGGCTGTTCTTGTGGAATTGGCAAAGGGATATTTGGAAGCCCATAGAGGGCTATGGTGAAAAAGGAAATATCTTCCGTTCAAAACTGGAAAGAAGCTTTCTGAGAAACTGCTCTGTGTTCTGTTAATTCATCTCACAGAGTTACATCTTTCCCTTGCAGAAGCCTTTCGCTAAACCTGTTCTGGTGGAATTGGCAAAGGGATATTTGGAAGCCCATAGAGGGCTATGGTGAAAAAGGAAATATCTTCCGTTCAAAACTGGAAAGAAGCTTTCTGAGAAACTGCTCTGTGTTCTGTTAATTCATCTCACAGAGTTACATCTTTCCCTTCAGGAAGCCTTTCGCTAAGGCTGTTCTTGTGGAATTGGCAAAGGGATATTTGGAAACCCATAGAGGGCTATGGTGAAAAAGGAAATATCTTCCGTTCAAAACTGGAAAGAAGCTTTCTGAGAAACTGCTCTGTGTTCTGTTAATTGATCTCACAGAGTTACATCTTTCCCTTCAAGAAGCCTTTCGCTAAGGCTGTTCTTCTGCAATTGGCAAGGGGATATTTGGAAGCCCTTAGAGGGCTATGGTGAAAAAGGAAATATCTTCCGTTCAAAACTGGAAAGAAGCTTTCTGAGAAACTGCTCTGTGTTCTGTTAATTCATCTCAGAGAGTTACATCTTTCCCTTCAAGAAGCCTTTCGCTAAGGCGGTACTTGTGCAATTGGCAAAGCGATATTTGCAAGCCCATAGAGGGCTATGGTGAAAAAGGAAATATCTTCCGTTCAAAACTGGAAAGAAGCTTTCTGAGAAACTGCTCTGTGTTCTGCTAATTCTTCTCACAGAGTTACATCTTTCCCTACAAGAAGCCTTTCGCTAAGGCTGTTTTTGTGGAATTGGCAAAGGGATATTTGGAAGCCCATAGAGGGCTATGGTGAAAAAGGAAATATCTTCCGTTCAAAACTGGAAAGCTTCTTTCAGAGAAACTGCTCTGTGTTCTGTTAATTCATCTCACAGAGTTACATCTTTCCCTTCAAGAAGCCTTTCGCTAAGGCTGTTCTTGTGGAATTGGCAAAGGGATATTTGGAAGCCCATAGAGGGCTATTGTGAGAAAGGAAATATCTTCCGTTGAAAACTGGAAAGAAGCTTTCTGAGAAACTGCTCTGTGTTCTGTTAATTCATCTCACAGAGTTACATCTTTCCCTTCAAGAAGCCTTTCGCTAAGGCTGTTCTTGTGGAATTGGCAAAGGGATATTTGGAAGCCCATAGAGGGCTATGGTGAAAAAGGAAATATCTTCCGTTCAAAACTGGAAAGAAGCTTTCTGAGAAACTGCTCTGTGTTCTGTTAATTCATCTCACAGAGTTACATCTTTCCCTTCAAGAAGCCTTTCGCTAAGGCTGTTCTTGTGGAATTGGCAAAGGGATATTTGGAAGCCCATAGAGGGCTATGGTGAAAAAGGAAATATCTTCCGTTCAAAACTGGAAAGAAGCTTTCTGAGAAACTGCTCTGTGTTCTGTTAATTCATCTCACAGAGTTACATCTTTCCCTTCAAGAAGCCTTTTGGTAAGGCTGTTCTTGTGGAATTGGCAAAGGGATATTTGGAAGCCCACAGAGGGCTATGGTGATAAAGGAAATATCTTCCGTTCAAAACTGGAAAGAATCTTTCTGAGAAACTGCTCTGTGTTCTGTTAATTCATCTCACAGAGTTACATCTTTCCCTTCAAGAAGCGTTTCGCTAAGGCTGTTCTTGTGCAATTGGCAAAGGGATATTTTGAAGCCCATAGAGTGCTATGGTGAAAAAGGAAATATCTTCCGTTCAAAACTGGAAAGAAGCTTTCTGAGAAACTACTCTGTGTTCTGTTAATTCATCTCAGAGAGTTACATCTTTCCCTTCAAGAAGCCTTTCGCTAAGGCTGTACTTGTGCAATTGGCAAAGGGATATTTGCAAGCCCATAGAGGACTACGGTGAAAAAGGAAATATCTTCCGTTCAAAACTGGAAAGAAGCTTTCTGAGAAACTGCTCTGTGTTATGCTAATTCTTCTCACAGAGTTACATCTTTCCCTACAAGAAGCCTTTCGCTAAGGCTGTTCTTGTGGAATTGGCAAAGGGATATTTGGAAGCCCATAGAGGGCTATGGTGAAAAAGGAAATATCTTCCGTTCAAAACTGGAAAGCTTCTTTCTGAGAAACTGCTCTGTGTTCTGTTAATTCATCTCACAGAGTTACATCTTTCCCTTCAAGAAGCCTTTCGCTAAGGCTGTTCTTGTGGAATTGGCAAAGGGATATTTGGAAGCCCATAGAGGGCTATGGTGAAAAAGGATATATCTTCCGTTCAAAACTGGAAAGAAGCTTTCTGAGAAACTGCTCTGTGTTCTGTTAATTCATCTCACAGAGTTACATCTTTCCCTTCAAGAAGCCTTTCGCTAAACCTGTTCTTGTGGAATTGGCAAAGGGATATTTGGAAGCCCATAGAGGGCTATGGTGAAAAAGAAAATATCTTCCGTTCAAAACTGGAAAGAAGCTTTCTGAGAAACTGCTCTGTGTTCTTTTAATTCATCTCACAGAGTTACATCTTTCCCTTCAAGAAGCCTTTCGCTAAGGCTGTTCTTGTGGAATTGGCAAAGGGATATTTGGAAGCCCATAGAGGGCTATGGTGAAAAAGGAAATATCTTCCGTTCAAAACTGGAAAGAAGCTTTCTGAGAAACTGCTCTGTGTTTCGTTAATTCATCTCACAGAGTTACATCTTTCCCTTCAAGAAGCCTTTTGGTAAGGCTGTTCTTGTGGAATTGGCAAAGGGATATTTGGAAGCCCACAGAGGGCTATGGTGATAAAGGAAATATCTTCCGTTCAAAACTGGAAAGAAGCTTTCTGAGAAACTGCTCTGTGTTCTGTTAATTCATCTCACAGAGTTACATCTTTCCCTTCAAGAAGCCTTTCGCTAAGGCTGTTCTTGTGCAATTGGCAAAGGGATATTTGGAAGCCCATAGAGGGCTATGGTGAAAAAGGAAATATCTTCCGTTCAAAACTGGAAAGAAGCTTTCTGAGAAACTGCTCTGTGTTCTGTTAATTCATCTCACAGAGTTACATCTTTCCCTTCAAGAAGCCTTTCGCTAAGGCTGTTCTTGTGGAATTGGCAAAGGGATATTTGGAAGCCCTTAGAGGGCTATGGTGAAAAAGGAAATATCTTCCGTTCAAAACTGGAAAGAAGCTTTCTGAGAAACCGCTCTGTGTTCTGCTAGTTCTTCTCACAGAGTTACATCTTTCCCTTCAAGAAGCCTTTCGCTAAGGCTGTTCTTGTGGAATTGGCAAAGGGATATTTGGAAGCCCATAGAGGGCTATGTTGAAAAAGGAAATATCTTCCGTTCAAAACTGGAAAGAAGCTTTCTGAGAAACTGCTCTGTGTTCTGTTAATTCATCTCACATAGTTACATCTTTCCCTTCAAGAAGCCTTTCGCTAAGGCTGTTCTTGTGAAATTGGCAAAGGGATATTTGGAAGCCCTTAGAGGGCTATGGTGAAAAGGAAATATCTTCCGTTCAAAACTGGAAAGAACCTTTCTGAGAAACTGCTCTGTGTTCTGTTAATTCATCTCACAGAGTTACATCTTTCCCTTCAAGAAGCCTTTCGCTAAGGCTGTTCTTGTGGAATTGGCAAAGGGATATTTGGAAGCCCATAGAGGGCTATGGTGAAAAAGGATATATCTTCCGTTCAAAACTGGAAAGAAGCTTTCTGAGAAACTGCTCTGTGTTCTCTTAATTCATCTCACAGAGTTACATCTTTCCCTTCAAGAAGCCTTTCGCTAAGGCTGTTCTTGTGGAATTGGCAAAGGGATATTTGGAAGCCCATAGAGGGCTATGGTGAAAAAGGAAATATCTTCCGTTCAAAACTGGAAAGAAGCTTTCTGAGAAACTGCTCTGTGTTCTTTTAATTCATCTCACAGAGTTACATCTTTCCCTTCAAGAAGCCTTTCGCTAAGGCTGTTCTTGTGGAATTGGCAAAGGGATATTTGGAAGCCCATAGAGGGCTATGGTGAAAAAGGAAATATCTTCCGTTCAAAACTGGAAAGAAGCTTTCTGAGAAACTGCTCTGTGTTTCGTTAATTCATCGCACAGAGTTACATCTTTCCCTTCAAGAAGCCTTTTGGTAAGGCTGTTCTTGTGGAATTGGCAAAGGGATATTTGGAAGCCCACAGAGGGCTATGGTGATAAAGGAAATATCTTCCGTTCAAAACTGGAAAGAAGCTTTCTGAGAAACTGCTCTGTGTTCTGTTAATTCATCTCACAGAGTTACATCTTTCCCTTCAAGAAGCCTTTCGCTAAGGCTGTTCTTGTGCAATTGGCAAAGGGATATTTGGAAGCCCATAGAGGGCTATGGTGAAAAAGGAAATATCTTCCGTTCAAAACTGGAAAGAAGCTTTCTGAGAAACTGCTCTGTGTTCTGTTAATTCATCTCACAGAGTTACATCTTTCCCTTCAAGAAGCCTTTCGCTAAGGCTGTTCTTGTGGAATTGGCAAAGGGATATTTGGAAGCCCTTAGAGGGCTATGGTGAAAAAGGAAATATCTTCCGTTCAAAACTGGAAAGAAGCTTTCTGAGAAAAAGCTCTGTGTTCTGCTAGTTCTTCTCACAGAGTTACATCTTTCCCTTCAAGAAGCCTTTCGCTAAGGCTGTTCTTGTGGAATTGGCAAAGGGATATTTGGAAGCCCATAGAGGGCTATGTTGAAAAAGGAAATATCTTCAGTTCAAAACTGGAAAGAAGCTTTCTGAGAAACTGCTCTGTGTTCTGTTAATTCATCTCACATAGTTACATCTTTCCCTTCAAGAAGCCTTTCGCTAAGGCTGTTCTTGTGAAATTGGCAAAGGGATATTTGGAAGCCCTTAGAGGGCTATGGTGAAAAGGAAATATCTTCCGTTCAAAACTGGAAAGAACCTTTCTGAGAAACTGCTCTGTGTTCTGTTAATTCATCTCACAGAGTTACATCTTTCCCTTCAAGAAGCCTTTCGCTAAGGCTGTTCTTGTGGAATTGGCAAAGGGATATTTGGAAGCCCATAGAGGGCTATGGTGAAAAAGGAAATATCTTCCGTTCCAAACTGGAAAGAAGCTTTCTGAGAAACTGCTCTGTGTTCTGTTAATTCATCTCACAGTGTTACATCTTTCCCTTCAAGAAGCCTTTCGCTAAGGCTGTTCTTGTGGAATTGGCAAAGGGATATTTGGAAGCCCATAGAGGGCTATGGTGAAAAAGGAAATATCTTCCGTTCAAAACTGGAAAGAAGCTTTCTGAGAAACTGCTCTGTGTTCTGTTAATTCATCTCACAGAGTTACATCTTTCCCTTCAAGAAGCCTTTCGCTAAGGCTGTTCTTGTGGAATTGGCAAAGGGATATTTGGAAGCCCATAGAGGGCTATGGTGAAAAAGGAAATATCTTCCGTTCAAAACTGGAAAGAAGCTTTCTGAGAAACTGCTCTGTGTTCTGTTAATTCATCTCACAGAGTTACATCTTTCCCTTCAAGAAGCCTTTCGCTAAGGCTGTTCTTGTGGAATTGGCAAAGGGATATTTGGAAGCCCATAGAGGGCTATGGTGAAAAAGGAAATATCTTCCGTTCAAAACTGGAAAGAAGCTTTCTGAGAAACTGCTCTGTGTTCTGTTAATTCATCTCACAGAGTTACATCTTTCCCTTCAAGAATCCTTTCGCTAAGGCTGTTCTTGTGGAATTGGCAAAGGGATATTTGGAAGCCCATAGAGGGCTATGGTGAAAAAGGAAATATCTTCCATTCAAAACTGGAAAGAAGCTTTCTGAGAATCTGCTCTGTGTTCTGTTAATTCACCTCACAGAGTTACATCTTACCCTTCAAGAAGCCTTTCGCTAAGGCTGTTCTTGTGGAATTGGCAAAGGGATATTTGGAAGCCCATAGAGGGCTATGGTGAAAAAGGAAATATCTTCCGTTCAAAACTGGAAAGAAGCTTTCTGAGAAACTGCTCTGTGTTCTGTTAATTCATCTCACAGAGTTACATCTTTCCCTTCAAGAAGCCTTTCGCTAAGGCTGTTCTTGTGGAATTGGCAAAGGGATATTTGGAAGCCCATAGAGGGCTATGGTGAAAAAGGAAATATCTTCCGTTCAAAACTGGAAAGAAGCTTTCTGAGAAACTGCTCTGTGTTCTGTTAATTCATCTCACAGTGTTACATCTTTCCCTTCAAGAAGCCTTTCGCTAAGGCTGTTCTTGTGGAATTGGCAGAGGGATATTTGGCAGCCCATAGAGGGTTATGGCGAAAAAGGAAATATCTTCCGTTCAAAACTGGAAAGAAGCTTTCTGATAAACTGCTCTGTGTTCTGTTAATTCATCTCACAGAGTTACATCTTTCCCTTCAAGAAGCCTTTCGCTAAGGCTGTTCTTGTTCAATTGGCAAAGGGATATTTGGAAGCCCATAGAGGGCTATGGTGAAAAAGGAAATATCTTCCGTTCAAAACTGGAAAGAAGCTTTCTGAGAAACTGCTCTGTGTTCTGTTAATTCATCTCACTGAGTTACATCTTTCCCTTCAAGAAGCCTTTCGCTAAGGCTGTACTTGTGCAATTGGCAAAGGGATATTTGCAAGCCCATAGAGGGCTACGGTGAAAAAGGAAATATCTTCCGTTCAAAGCTGGAAAGAAGCTTTCTGAGAAACTGCTCTGTGTTCTGCTAATTCTTCTCACAGTGTTACATCTTTCCCTTCAAGAAGCCTTTCGCTAAGGCTGTTCTTGTGGAATTGGCAAAGGGATATTTGGAAGCCCATAGAGGGCTATGGTGAAAAAGGAAATAACTTGCTTTCAAAACTGGAAAGAAGCTTTCTGAGAAACTGCTCTGTGTTCTGTTAATTCATCTCACAGAGTTACATCTTTCCCTTCAAGAAGCCTTTCGCTAAGGCTGTTCTTGTGGAATTGGCAAAGGGATATTTGGAAGCCCATAGAGGGCTACGTTGAAAAAGGAAATATCTTCCGTTCAAAACTGGAAAGAAGCTTTCTGAGAAACAGCTCTGTGTTCTGTTAATTCATCTCACAGAGTTACATCTTTCCCTTCAAGAATCCTTTCGCTAAGGCTGTTCTTGTGGAATTGGCAAAGGGATATTTGGAAGCCCTTAGAGGGCTATGGTGAAAAAGGAAATATCTTCCGTTCAAAACTGGAAAGAAGCTTTCTGAGAAACTGCTCTGTGTTCTGTTAATTCATCTCACAGAGTTACATCTTTCCCTTCAAGAAGCCTTTCGCTAAACCTGTTCTTGTGGAATTGGCAAAGGGATATTTGGAAGCCCAAAGAGGGCTATGGTGAAAAAGGAAATATCTTCCGTTCAAAACTGGAAAGAAGCTTTCTGAGAAACTGCTCTGTGTTCTTTTAATTCATCTCACAGAGTTACATCTTTCCCTTCAAGAAGCCTTTCGCTAAGGCTGTTCTTGTGGAATTGGCAAAGGGATATTTGGAAGCCCATAGAGGGCTATGGTGAAAAAGGAAATATCTTCCGTTCAAAACTGGAAAGAAGCTTTCTGAGAAACTGCTCTGTGTTTCGTTAATTCATCTCACAGAGTTACATCTTTCCCTTCAAGAAGCCTTTTGGTAAGGCTGTTCTTGTGGAATTGGCAAAGGGATATTTGGAAGCCCACAGAGGGCTATGGTGATAAAGGAAATATCTTCCGTTCAAAACTGGAAAGAAGCTTTCTGAGAAACTGCTCTGTGTTCTGTTAATTCATCTCACAGAGTTACATCTTTCCCTTCAAGAAGCCTTTCGCTAAGGCTGTTCTTGTGCAATTGGCAAAGGGATATTTGGAAGCCCATAGAGGGCTATGGTGAAAAAGGAAATATCTTCCGTTCAAAACTGGAAAGAAGCTTTCTGAGAAACTGCTCTGTGTTCTGTTAATTCATCTCACAGAGTTACATCTTTCCCTTCAAGAAGCCTTTCGCTAAGGCTGTTCTTGTGGAATTGGCAAAGGGATATTTGGACGCCCTTAGAGGGCTATGGTGAAAAAGGAAATATCTTCCGTTCAAAACTGGAAAGAAGCTTTCTGAGAAACCGCTCTGTGTTCTGCTAGTTCTTCTCCCAGAGTTACATCTTTCCCTTCAAGAAGCCTTTCGCTAAGGCTGTTCTTGTGGAATTGGCAAAGGGATATTTGGAAGCCCATAGAGGGCTATGTTGAAAAAGGAAATATCTTCCGTTCAAAACTGGAAAGAAGCTTTCTGAGAAACTGCTCTGTGTTCTGTTAATTCATCTCACATAGTTACATCTTTCCCTTCAAGAAGCCTTTCGCTAAGGCTGTTCTTGTGAAATTGGCAAAGGGATATTTGGAAGCCCTTAGAGCACTATGGTGAAAAGGAAATATCTTCCGTTCAAAACTGGAAAGAAGCTTTCTGAGAAACTGCTCTGTGTTCTGTTAATTCATCTCACAGAGTTACATCTTTCCCTTCAAGAAGCCTTTCGCTAAGGCTGTTCTTGTGCAATTGGCAAAGGGATATTTGGAAGCCCATAGAGTTCTATGGTGAAAAAGGAAATATCTTCCGTTCAAAACTGGAAAGAAGCTTTCTGAGAAAATGCTCTGTGTTCTGTTAATTCATCTCACAGAGTTACATCTTTCCCTTCAGGAAGCCTTTCGCTAAGGCTGTTCTTGTGGAATTGGCAAAGGGATATTTGGAAGCCCATAGAGGCCTATGGTGAAAAAGGAAATATCTTCCGTTCAAAACTGGAAAGAAGCTTTCTGAGAAACTGCTCTGTGTTCTGTTAATTCATCTCACAGTGTTACATCTTTCCCTTCAAGAAGCCTTTCGCTAAGGCTGTTCTTGTGGAATTGGCAAAGGGATATTTGGAAGCCCATAGAGGGCTACGGTGAAAAAGGAAATATCTTCCGTTCAAAACTGGAAAGAAGCTTTCTGAGAAACTGCTCTGTGTTCTGTTAATTCATCTCACAGAGTTACATCTTTCCCTTCAAGAAGCCTTTCGCTAAGGCTGTTCTTGTGGAATTGGCAAAGGGATATTTGAAAGCCCATAGAGGGCTATGGTGAAAAAGGAAATATCTTCCGTTCAAAACTGGAAAGAAGCTTTCTGAGAAACTGCTCTGTGTTCTGTTAATTCATCTCACAGAGTTACATCTTTCCCTTCAGGAAGCCTTTCGCTAAGGCTGTTCTTGTGGAATTGGCAAAGGGATATTTGGAAGCCCATAGAGGGCTATGGTGAAAAAGGAAATATCTTCCGTTCAAAACTGGAAAGCTTCTTTCTGAGAAACTGCTCTGTGTTCTGTTAATTCATCTCACAGAGTTACATCTTTCCCTTCAAGAAGCCTTTCGCTAAGGCTGTTCTTGTGGAATTGGCAAAGGGATATTTGGAAGCCCATAGAGGGCTATGGTGAAAAAGGATATATCTTCCGTTCAAAACTGGAAAGAAGCTTTCTGAGAAACTGCTCTGTGTTCTGTTAATTCATCTCACAGTGTTACATCTTTCCCTTCAAGAAGCCTTTCGCTAAACCTGTTCTTGTGGAATTGGCAAAGGGATATTTGGAAGCCCAAAGAGGGCTATGGTGAAAAAGGAAATATCTTCCGTTCAAAACTGGAAAGAAGCTTTCTGAGAAACTGCTCTGTGTTCTTTTAATTCATCTCACAGAGTTACATCTTTCCCTTCAAAAAGCCTTTCGCTAAGGCTGTTCTTGTGGAATTGGCAAAGGGATATTTGGAAGCCGATAGAGGGCTATGGTGAAAAAGGAAATATCTTCCGTTCAAAACTGGAAAGAAGCTTTCTGAGAAACTGCTCTGTGTTTCGTTAATTCATCTCACAGAGTTACATCCTTCCCTTCAAGAAGCCTTTTGGTAAGGCTGTTCTTGTGGAATTGGCAAAGGGATATTTGGAAGCCCACAGAGGGCTATGGTGATAAAGGAAATATCTTCCGTTCAAAACTGGAAAGAAGCTTTCTGAGAAACTGCTCTGTGTTCTGTTAATTCATCTCACAGAGTTACATCTTTCCCTTCAAGAAGCCTTTCGCTAAGGCTGTTCTTGTGCAATTGGCAAAGGGATATTTGGAAGCCCATAGAGGGCTATGGTGAAAAAGGAAATATCTTCCGTTCAAAACTGGAAAGAAGCTTTCTGAGAAACTGCTCTGTGTTCTGTTAATTCATCTCACAGAGTTACATCTTTCCCTTCAAGAAGCCTTTCGCTAAGGCTGTTCTTGTGGAATTGGCAAAGGGATATTTGGAAGCCCTTAGAGGGCTATGGTGAAAAAGGAAATATCTTCCGTTCAAAACTGGAAAGAAGCTTTCTGAGAAACCGCTCTGTGTTCTGCTAGTTCTTCTCACAGAGTTACATCTTTCCCTTCAAGAAGCCTTTCGCTAAGGCTGTTCTTGTGGAATTGGCAAAGGGATATTTGGAAGCCCATAGAGGGCTATGTTGAAAAAGGAAATATCTTCCGTTCAAAACTGGAAAGAAGCTTTCTGAGAAACTGCTCTGTGTTCTGTTAATTCATCTCACATAGTTACATCTTTCCCTTCAAGAAGCCTTTCGCTAAGGCTGTTCTTGTGAAATTGGCAAAGGGATATTTGGAAGCCCTTAGAGGGCTATGGTGAAAAGGAAATATCTTCCGTTCAAAACTGGAAAGAAGCTTTCTGAGAAACTGCTCTGTGTTCTGTTAATTCATCTCACAGAGTTACATCTTTCCCTTCAAGAAGCCTTTCGCTAAGGCTGTTCTTGTGGAATTGGCAAAGGGATATTTGGAAGCCCATAGAGGGCTATGGTGAAAAAGGAAATATCTTCCGTTCCAAACTGGAAAGAAGCTTTCTGAGAAACTGCTCTGTGTTCTGTTAATTCATCTCACAGTGTTACATCTTTCCCTTCAAGAAGCCTTTCGCTAAGGCTGTTCTTGTGGAATTGGCAAAGGGATATTTGGAAGCCCATAGAGGGCTATGGTGAAAAAGGAAATATCTTCCGTTCAAAACTGGAAAGAAGCTTTCTGAGAAACTGCTCTGTGTTCTGTTAATTCATCTCACAGAGTTACATCTTTCCCTTCAAGAAGCCTTTCGCTAAGGCTGTTCTTGTGGAATTGGCAAAGGGATATTTGGAAGCCCATAGAGGGCTATGGTGAAAAAGGAAATATCTTCCGTTCAAAACTGGAAAGAAGCTTTCTGAGAAACTGCTCTGTGTTCTGTTAATTCATCTCACAGAGTTACATCTTTCCCTTCAAGAAGCCTTTCGCTAAGGCTGTTCTTGTGGAATTGGCAAAGGGATATTTGGAAGCCCATAGAGGGCTATGGTGAAAAAGGAAATATCTTCCGTTCAAAACTGGAAAGAAGCTTTCTGAGAAACTGCTCTGTGTTCTGTTAATTCATCTCACAGAGTTACATCTTTCCCTTCAAGAATCCTTTCGCTAAGGCTGTTCTTGTGGAATTGGCAAAGGGATATTTGGAAGCCCATAGAGGGCTATGGTGAAAAAGGAAATATCTTCCATTCAAAACTGGAAAGAAGCTTTCTGAGAATCTGCTCTGTGTTCTGTTAATTCACCTCACAGAGTTACATCTTTCCCTTCAAGAAGCCTTTCGCTAAGGCTGTTCTTGTGGAATTGGCAAAGGGATATTTGGAAGCCCATAGAGGGCTATGGTGAAAAAGGAAATATCTTCCGTTCAAAACTGGAAAGAAGCTTTCTGAGAAACTGCTCTGTGTTCTGTTAATTCATCTCACAGAGTTACATCTTTCCCTTCAAGAAGCCTTTCGCTAAGGCTGTTCTTGTGGAATTGGCAAAGGGATATTTGGAAGCCCATAGAGGGCTATGGTGAAAAAGGAAATATCTTCCGTTCAAAACTGGAAAGAAGCTTTCTGAGAAACTGCTCTGTGTTCTGTTAATTCATCTCACAGTGTTACATCTTTCCCTTCAAGAAGCCTTTCGCTAAGGCTGTTCTTGTGGAATTGGCAGAGGGATATTTGGCAGCCCACAGAGGGTTATGGCGAAAAAGGAAATATCTTCCGTTCAAAACTGGAAAGAAGCTTTCTGATAAACTGCTCTGTGTTCTGTTAATTCATCTCACAGAGTTACATCTTTCCCTTCAAGAAGCCTTTCGCTAAGGCTGTTCTTGTTCAATTGGCAAAGGGATATTTGGAAGCCCATAGAGGGCTATGGTGAAAAAGGAAATATCTTCCGTTCAAAACTGGAAAGAAGCTTTCTGAGAAACTGCTCTGTGTTCTGTTAATTCATCTCACTGAGTTACATCTTTCCCTTCAAGAAGCCTTTCGCTAAGGCTGTACTTGTGCAATTGGCAAAGGGATATTTGCAAGCCCATAGAGGGCTACGGTGAAAAAGGAAATATCTTCCGTTCAAAGCTGGAAAGAAGCTTTCTGAGAAACTGCTCTGTGTTCTGCTAATTCTTCTCACAGTGTTACATCTTTCCCTTCAAGAAGCCTTTCGCTAAGGCTGTTCTTGTGGAATTGGCAAAGGGATATTTGGAAGCCCATAGAGGGCTATGGTGAAAAAGGAAATAACTTCCTTTCAAAACTGGAAAGAAGCTTTCTGAGAAACTGCTCTGTGTTCTGTTAATTCATCTCACAGAGTTACATCTTTCCCTTCAAGAAGCCTTTCGCTAAGCCTGTTCTTGTGGAATTGGCAAAGGGATATTTGGAAGCCCATAGAGGGCTACGTTGAAAAAGGAAATATCTTCCGTTCAAAACTGGAAAGAAGCTTTCTGAGAAACAGCTCTGTGTTGTGTTAATTCATCTCACAGAGTTACATCTTTCCCTTCAAGAATCCTTTCGCTAAGGCTGTTCTTGTGGAATTGGCAAAGGGATATTTGGAAGCCCTTAGAGGGCTATGGTGAAAAAGGAAATATCTTCCGTTCAAAACTGGAAAGAAGCTTTCTGAGAAACTGCTCTGTGTTCTGTTAATTCATCTCACAGAGTTACATCTTTCCCTTCAAGAAGCCTTTCGCTAAACCTGTTCTTGTGGAATTGGCAAAGGGATATTTGGAAGCCCAAAGAGGGCTATGGTGAAAAAGGAAATATCTTCCGTTCAAAACTGGAAAGAAGCTTTCTGAGAAACTGCTCTGTGTTCTTTTAATTCATCTCACAGAGTTACATCTTTCCCTTCAAGAAGCCTTTCGCTAAGGCTGTTCTTGTGGAATTGGCAAAGGGATATTTGGAAGCCCATAGAGGGCTATGGTGAAAAAGGAAATATCTTCCGTTCAAAACTGGAAAGAAGCTTTCTGAGAAACTGCTCTGTGTTTCGTTAATTCATCTCACAGAGTTACATCTTTCCCTTCAAGAAGCCTTTTGGTAAGGCTGTTCTTGTGGAATTGGCAAAGGGATATTTGGAAGCCCACAGATGGCTATGGTGATAAAGGAAATATCTTCCGTTCAAAACTGGAAAGAAGCTTTCTGAGAAACTGCTCTGTGTTCTGTTAATTCATCTCACAGAGTTACATCTTTCCCTTCAAGAAGCCTTTCGCTAAGGCTGTTCTTGTGCAATTGGCAAAGGGATATTTGGAAGCCCATAGAGGGCTATGGTGAAAAAGGAAATATCTTCCGTTCAAAACTGGAAAGAAGCTTTCTGAGAAACTGCTCTGTGTTCTGTTAATTCATCTCACAGAGTTACATCTTTCCCTTCAAGAAGCCTTTCGCTAAGGCTGTTCTTGTGGAATTGGCAAAGGGATATTTGGACGCCCTTAGAGGGCTATGGTGAAAAAGGAAATATCTTCCGTTCAAAACTGGAAAGAAGCTTTCTGAGAAACCGCTCTGTGTTCTGCTAGTTCTTCTCCCAGAGTTACATCTTTCCCTTCAAGAAGCCTTTCGCTAAGGCTGTTCTTGTGGAATTGGCAAAGGGATATTTGGAAGCCCATAGAGGGCTATGTTGAAAAAGGAAATATCTTCCGTTCAAAACTGGAAAGAAGCTTTCTGAGAAACTGCTCTGTGTTCTGTTAATTCATCTCACATAGTTACATCTTTCCCTTCAAGAAGCCTTTCGCTAAGGCTGTTCTTGTGAAATTGGCAAAGGGATATTTGGAAGCCCTTAGAGGACTATGGTGAAAAGGAAATATCTTCCGTTCAAAACTGGAAAGAAGCTTTCTGAGAAACTGCTCTGTGTTCTGTTAATTCATCTCACAGAGTTACATCTTTCCCTTCAAGAAGCCTTTCGCTAAGGCTGTTCTTGTGCAATTGGCAAAGGGATATTTGGAAGCCCATAGAGTTCTATGGTGAAAAAGGAAATATCTTCCGTTCAAAACTGGAAAGAAGCTTTCTGAGAAAATGCTCTGTGTTCTGTTAATTCATCTCACAGAGTTACATCTTTCCCTTCAGGAAGCCTTTCGCTAAGGCTGTTCTTGTGGAATTGGCAAAGGGATATTTGGAAGCCCATAGAGGCCTATGGTGAAAAAGGAAATATCTTCCGTTCAAAACTGGAAAGAAGCTTTCTGAGAAACTGCTCTGTGTTCTGTTAATTCATCTCACAGTGTTACATCTTTCCCTTCAAGAAGCCTTTCGCTAAGGCTGTTCTTGTGGAATTGGCAAAGGGATATTTGGAAGCCCATAGAGGGCTACGGTGAAAAAGGAAATATCTTCCGTTCAAAACTGGAAAGAAGCTTTCTGAGAAACTGCTCTGTGTTCTGTTAATTCATCTCACAGAGTTACATCTTTCCCTTCAAGAAGCCTTTCGCTAAGGCTGTTCTTGTGGAATTGGCAAAGGGATATTTGAAAGCCCATAGAGGGCTATGGTGAAAAAGGAAATATCTTCCGTTCAAAACTGGAAAGAAGCTTTCTGAGAAACTGCTCTGTGTTCTGTTAATTCATCTCACAGAGTTACATCTTTCCCTTCAGGAAGCCTTTCGCTAAGGCTGTTCTTGTGGAATTGGCAAAGGGATATTTGGAAGCCCATAGAGGGCTATGGTGAAAAAGGAAATATCTTCCGTTCAAAACTGGAAAGAAGCTTTCTGAGAAACTGCTCTGTGTTCTGTTAATTCATCTCACAGAGTTACATCTTTCCCTTGCAGAAGCCTTTCGCTAAACCTGTTCTTGTGGAATTGGCAAAGGGATATTTGGAAGCCCATAGAGGGCTATGGTGAAAAAGGAAATATCTTCCGTTCAAAACTGGAAAGAAGCTTTCTGAGAAACTGCTCTGTGTTCTGTTAATTCATCTCACAGAGTTACATCTTTCCCTTCAGGAAGCCTTTCGCTAAGGCTGTTCTTGTGGAATTGGCAAAGGGATATTTGGAAACCCATAGAGGGCTATGGTGAAAAAGGAAATATCTTCCGTTCAAAACTGGAAAGAAGCTTTCTGAGAAACTGCTCTGTGTTCTGTTAATTGATCTCACAGAGTTACATCTTTCCCTTCAAGAAGCCTTTCGCTAAGGCTGTTCTTCTGCAATTGGCAAGGGGATATTTGGAAGCCCTTAGAGGGCTATGGTGAAAAAGGAAATATCTTCCGTTCAAAACTGGAAAGAAGCTTTCTGAGAAACTGCTCTGTGTTCTGTTAATTCATCTCAGAGAGTTACATCTTTCCCTTCAAGAAGCCTTTCGCTAAGGCTGTACTTGTGCAATTGGCAAAGCGATATTTGCAAGCCCATAGAGGGCTATGGTGAAAAAGGAAATATCTTCCGTTCAAAACTGGAAAGAAGCTTTCTGAGAAACTGCTCTGTGTTCTGCTAATTCTTCTCACAGAGTTACATCTTTCCCTACAAGAAGCCTTTCGCTAAGGCTGTTTTTGTGGAATTGGCAAAGGGATATTTGGAAGCCCATAGAGGGCTATGGTGAAAAAGGAAATATCTTCCGTTCAAAACTGGAAAGCTTCTTTCTGAGAAACTGCTCTGTGTTCTGTTAATTCATCTCACAGAGTTACATCTTTCCCTTCAAGAAGCCTTTCGCTAAGGCTGTTCTTGTGGAATTGGCAAAGGGATATTTGGAAGCCCATAGAGGGCTATTGTGAGAAAGGAAATATCTTCCGTTGAAAACTGGAAAGAAGCTTTCTGAGAAACTGCTCTGTGTTCTGTTAATTCATCTCACAGAGTTACATCTTTCCCTTCAAGAAGCCTTTCGCTAAGGCTGTTCTTGTGGAATTGGCAAAGGGATATTTGGAAGCCCATAGAGGGCTATGGTGAAAAAGGAAATATCTTCCGTTCAAAACTGGAAAGAAGCTTTCTGAGAAACTGCTCTGTGTTCTGTTAATTCATCTCACAGAGTTACATCTTTCCCCTCAAGAAGCCTTTCGCTAAGGCTGTTCTTGTGGAATTGGCAAAGGGATATTTGGAAGCCCATAGAGGGCTATGGTGAAAAAGGAAATATCTTCCGTTCAAAACTGGAAAGAAGCTTTCTGAGAAACTGCTCTGTGTTCTGTTAATTCATCTCACAGAGTTACATCTTTCCCTTCAAGAAGCCTTTTGGTAAGGCTGTTCTTGTGGAATTGGCAAAGGGATATTTGGAAGCCCACAGAGGGCTATGGTGATAAAGGAAATATCTTCCTTCAAAACTGGAAAGAATCTTTCTGAGAAACTGCTCTGTGTTCTGTTAATTCATCTCACAGAGTTACATCTTTCCCTTCAAGAAGCGTTTCGCTAAGGCTGTTCTTGTGCAATTGGCAAAGGGATATTTTGAAGCCCATAGAGTGCTATGGTGAAAAAGGAAATATCTTCCGTTCAAAACTGGAAAGAAGCTTTCTGAGAAACTGCTCTGTGTTCTGTTAATTCATCTCAGAGAGTTACATCTTTCCCTTCAAGAAGCCTTTCGCTAAGGCTGTACTTGTGCAATTGGCAAAGGGATATTTGCAAGCCCATAGAGGACTACGGTGAAAAAGGAAATATCTTCCGTTCAAAACTGGAAAGAAGCTTTCTGAGAAACTGCTCTGTGTTATGCTAATTCTTCTCACAGAGTTACATCTTTCCCTTCAAGAAGCCTTTCGCTAAGGCTGTTCTTGTGGAATTGGCAAAGGGATATTTGGAAGCCCATAGAGGGCTATGGTGAAAAAGGAAATATCTTCCGTTCAAAACTGGAAAGCTTCTTTCTGAGAAACTGCTCTGTGTTCTGTTAATTCATCTCACAGAGTTACATCTTTCCCTTCAAGAAGCCTTTCGCTAAGGCTGTTCTTGTGGAATTGGCAAAGGGATATTTGGAAGCCCATAGAGGGCTATGGTGAAAAAGGATATATCTTCCGTTCAAAACTGGAAAGAAGCTTTCTGAGAAACTGCTCTGTGTTCTTTTAATTCATCTCACAGAGTTACATCTTTCCCTTCAAAAAGCCTTTCGCTAAGGCTGTTCTTGTGGAATTGGCAAAGGGATATTTGGAAGCCGATAGAGGGCTATGGTGAAAAAGGAAATATCTTCCGTTCAAAACTGGAAAGAAGCTTTCTGAGAAACTGCTCTGTGTTTCGTTAATTCATCTCACAGAGTTACATCCTTCCCTTCAAGAAGCCTTTTGGTAAGGCTGTTCTTGTGGAATTGGCAAAGGGATATTTGGAAGCCCACAGAGGGCTATGGTGATAAAGGAAATATCTTCCGTTCAAAACTGGAAAGAAGCTTTCTGAGAAACTGCTCTGTGTTCTGTTAATTCATCTCACAGAGTTACATCTTTCCCTTCAAGAAGCCTTTCGCTAAGGCTGTTCTTGTGCAATTGGCAAAGGGATATTTGGAAGCCCATAGAGGGCTATGGTGAAAAAGGAAATATCTTCCGTTCAAAACTGGAAAGAAGCTTTCTGAGAAACTGCTCTGTGTTCTGTTAATTCATCTCACAGAGTTACATCTTTCCCTTCAAGAAGCCTTTCGCTAAGGCTGTTCTTGTGGAATTGGCAAAGGGATATTTGGAAGCCCTTAGAGGGCTATGGTGAAAAAGGAAATATCTTCCGTTCAAAACTGGAAAGAAGCTTTCTGAGAAACCGCTCTGTGTTCTGCTAGTTCTTCTCACAGAGTTACATCTTTCCCTTCAAGAAGCCTTTCGCTAAGGCTGTTCTTGTGGAATTGGCAAAGGGATATTTGGAAGCCCATAGAGGGCTATGTTGAAAAAGGAAATATCTTCCGTTCAAAACTGGAAAGAAGCTTTCTGAGAAACTGCTCTGTGTTCTGTTAATTCATCTCACATAGTTACATCTTTCCCTTCAAGAAGCCTTTCGCTAAGGCTGTTCTTGTGAAATTGGCAAAGGGATATTTGGAAGCCCTTAGAGGGCTATGGTGAAAAGGAAATATCTTCCGTTCAAAACTGGAAAGAAGCTTTCTGAGAAACTGCTCTGTGTTCTGTTAATTCATCTCACAGAGTTACATCTTTCCCTTCAAGAAGCCTTTCGCTAAGGCTGTTCTTGTGGAATTGGCAAAGGGATATTTGGAAGCCCATAGAGGGCTATGGTGAAAAAGGAAATATCTTCCGTTCCAAACTGGAAAGAAGCTTTCTGAGAAACTGCTCTGTGTTCTGTTAATTCATCTCACAGTGTTACATCTTTCCCTTCAAGAAGCCTTTCGCTAAGGCTGTTCTTGTGGAATTGGCAAAGGGATATTTGGAAGCCCATAGAGGGCTATGGTGAAAAAGGAAATATCTTCCGTTCAAAACTGGAAAGAAGCTTTCTGAGAAACTGCTCTGTGTTCTGTTAATTCATCTCACAGTGTTACATCTTTCCCTTCAAGAAGCCTTTCGCTAAGGCTGTTCTTGTGGAATTGGCAAAGGGATATTTGGAAGCCCATAGAGGGCTATGGTGAAAAAGGAAATATCTTCCGTTCAAAACTGGAAAGAAGCTTTCTGAGAAACTGCTCTGTGTTCTGTTAATTCATCTCACAGAGTTACATCTTTCCCTTCAAGAAGCCTTTCGCTAAGGCTGTTCTTGTGGAATTGGCAAAGGGATATTTGGAAGCCCATAGAGGGCTATGGTGAAAAAGGAAATATCTTCCGTTCAAAACTGGAAAGAAGCTTTCTGAGAAACTGCTCTGTGTTCTGTTAATTCATCTCACAGAGTTACATCTTTCCCTTCAAGAAGCCTTTCGCTAAGGCTGTTCTTGTGGAATTTGCAAAGGGATATTTGGAAGCCCATAGAGGGCTATGGTGAAAAAGGAAATATCTTCCGTTCAAAACTGGAAAGAAGCTTTCTGAGAAACTGCTCTGTGTTCTGTTAATTCATCTCACAGAGTTACATCTTTCCCTTCAAGAATCCTTTCGCTAAGGCTGTTCTTGTGGAATTGGCAAAGGGATATTTGGAAGCCCATAGAGGGCTATGGTGAAAAAGGAAATATCTTCCATTCAAAACTGGAAAGAAGCTTTCTGAGAATCTGCTCTGTGTTCTGTTAATTCACCTCACAGAGTTACATCTTTCCCTTCAAGAAGCCTTTCGCTAAGGCTGTTCTTGTGGAATTGGCAAAGGGATATTTGGAAGCCCATAGAGGGCTATGGTGAAAAAGGAAATATCTTCCGTTCAAAACTGGAAAGAAGCTTTCTGAGAAACTGCTCTGTGTTCTGTTAATTCATCTCACAGAGTTACATCTTTCCCTTCAAGAAGCCTTTCGCTAAGGCTGTTCTTGTGGAATTGGCAAAGGGATATTTGGAAGCCCATAGAGGGCTATGGTGAAAAAGGAAATATCTTCCGTTCAAAACTGGAAAGAAGCTTTCTGAGAAACTGCTCTGTGTTCTGTTAATTCATCTCACAGTGTTACATCTTTCCCTTCAAGAAGCCTTTCGCTAAGGCTGTTCTTGTGGAATTGGCAGAGGGATATTTGGCTGCCCATAGAGGGTTATGGCGAAAAAGGAAATATCTTCCGTTCAAAACTGGAAAGAAGCTTTCTGATAAACTGCTCTGTGTTCTGTTAATTCATCTCACAGAGTTACATCTTTCCCTTCAAGAAGCCTTTCGCTAAGGCTGTTCTTGTTCAATTGGCAAAGGGATATTTGGAAGCCCATAGAGGGCTATGGTGAAAAAGGAAATATCTTCCGTTCAAAACTGGAAAGAAGCTTTCTGAGAAACTGCTCTGTGTTCTGTTAATTCATCTCACTGAGTTACATCTTTCCCTTCAAGAAGCCTTTCGCTAAGGCTGTACTTGTGCAATTGGCAAAGGGATATTTGCAAGCCCATAGAGGGCTACGGTGAAAAAGGAAATATCTTCCGTTCAAAGCTGGAAAGAAGCTTTCTGAGAAACTGCTCTGTGTTCTGCTAATTCTTCTCACAGTGTTACATCTTTCCCTTCAAGAAGCCTTTCGCTTAGGCTGTTCTTGTGGAATTGGCAAAGGGATATTTGGAAGCCCATAGAGGGCTATGGTGAAAAAGGAAATAACTTCCGTTCAAAACTGGAAAGAAGCTTTCTGAGAAACTGCTCTGTGTTCTGTTAATTCATCTCACAGAGTTACATCTTTCCCTTCAAGAAGCCTTTCGCTAAGGCTGTTCTTGTGTAATTGGCAAAGGGATATTTGGAAGCCCATAGAGGGCTACGTTGAAAAAGGAAATATCTTCCGTTCAAAACTGGAAAGAAGCTTTCTGAGAAACAGCTCTGTGTTCTGTTAATTCATCTCACAGAGTTACATCTTTCCCTTCAAGAATCCTTTCGCTAAGGCTGTTCTTGTGGAATTGGCAAAGGGATATTTGGAAGCCCTTAGAGGGCTATGGTGAAAAAGGAAATATCTTCCGTTCAAAACTGGAAAGAAGCTTTCTGAGAAACTGCTCTGTGTTCTGTTAATTCATCTCACAGAGTTACATCTTTCCCTTCAAGAAGCCTTTCGCTAAGGCTGTTCTTGTGGAATTGGCAAAGGGATATTTGAAAGCCCATAGAGGGCTATGGTGAAAAAGGAAATATCTTCCGTTCAAAACTGGAAAGAAGCTTTCTGAGAAACTGCTCTGTGTTCTGTTAATTCATCTCACAGAGTTACATCTTTCCCTTCAGGAAGCCTTTCGCTAAGGCTGTTCTTGTGGAATTGGCAAAGGGATATTTGGAAGCCCATAGAGGGCTATGGTGAAAAAGGAAATATCTTCCGTTCAAAACTGGAAAGAAGCTTTCTGAGAAACTGCTCTGTGTTCTGTTAATTCATCTCACAGAGTTACATCTTTCCCTTCAAGAAGCCTTTCGCTAAGGCTGTTCTTGTGGAATTGGCAAAGGGATATTTGGAAGCCCATAGAGGGTTATGGTGAAAAAGGAAATATCTTCCGTTCAAAACTGGAAAGAAGCTTTCTGAGAAACTGCTCTGTGTTCTGTTAATTCATCTCACCGAGTTACATCCTTCCCTTCAAGAAGCCTTTCGCTAATGCTGCTCTTGTGGAATTGGCAAAGGGATATTTGGAAGCCCATAGAGGGCTATGGTGAAAAAGGAAATATCTTCCGTTCAAAACTGGATAGAAGCTTTCTGAGAAACTGCTCTGTGTTCTGTTAATTCATCTCACAGAGTTACATCTTTCCCTTCAAGAAGCCTTTCGCTAAGTCTGTTCTTGTGGAATTGGCAAAGGGATATTTGGAAGCCCATAGAGGGCTATGGTGAAAAAGGAAATATCTTCCGTTCCAAACTGGAAAGAAGCTTTCTGAGAAACTGCTCTGTGTTCTGTTAATTCATCTCACAGAGTTACATCTTTCCCTTCAAGAAGCCTTTCGCTAAGGCTGTTCTTGTGGAATTGGCAAAGGGATATTTGGAAGCCCATAGAGGGCTATGGTGAAAAAGGAAATATCTTCCGTTCCAAACTGGAAAGAAGCTTTCTGAGAAACTGCTCTGTGTTCTGTTAATTCATCTCACAGTGTTACATCTTTCCCTTCAAGAAGCCTTTCGCTAAGGCTGTTCTTGTGGAATTGGCAAAGGGATATTTGGAAGCCCATAGAGGGCTATGGTGAAAAAGGAAATATCTTCCGTTCAAAACTGGAAAGAAGCTTTCTGAGAAACTGCTCTGTGTTCTGTTAATTCATCTCACAGAGTTACATCTTTCCCTTCAAGAAGCCTTTCGCTAAGGCTGTTCTTGTGGAATTGGCAAAGGGATATTTGGAAGCCCATAGAGGGCTATTGTGAGAAAGGAAATATCTTCCGTTGAAAACTGGAAAGAAGCTTTCTGAGAAACTGCTCTGTGTTCTGTTAATTCATCTCACAGAGTTACATCTTTCCCTTCAAGAAGCCTTTCGCTAAGGCTGTTCTTGTGGAATTGGCAAAGGGATATTTGGAAGCCCATAGAGGGCTATGGTGAAAAAGGAAATATCTTCCGTTCAAAACTGGAAAGCTTCTTTCTGAGAAACTGCTCTGTGTTCTGTTAATTCATCTCACAGAGTTACATCTTTCCCTTCAAGAAGCCTTTCGCTAAGGCTGTTCTTGTGGAATTGGCAAAGGGATATTTGGAAGCCCATAGAGGGCTATGGTGAAAAAGGATATATCTTCCGTTCAAAACTGGAAAGAAGCTTTCTGAGAAACTGCTCTGTGTTCTGTTAATTCATCTCACAGAGTTACATCTTTCCCTTCAAGAAGCCTTTTGGTAAGGCTGTTCTTGTGGAATTGGCAAAGGGATATTTGGAAGCCCACAGAGGGCTATGGTGATAAAGGAAATATCTTCCGTTCAAAACTGGAAAGAAGCTTTCTGAGAAACTGCTCTGTGTTCTGTTAATTCATCTCACAGAGTTACATCTTTCCCTTCAAGAAGCCTTTCGCTAAGGCTGTTCTTGTGCAATTGGCAAAGGGATATTTGGAAGCCCATAGAGGGCTATGGTGAAAAAGGAAATATCTTCCGTTCAAAACTGGAAAGAAGCTTTCTGAGAAACTGCTCTGTGTTCTGTTAATTCATCTCACAGAGTTACATCTTTCCCTTCAAGAAGCCTTTCGCTAAGGCTGTTCTTGTGGAATTGGCAAAGGGATATTTGGAAGCCCTTAGAGGGCTATGGTGAAAAAGGAAATATCTTCCGTTCAAAACTGGAAAGAAGCTTTCTGAGAAACCGCTCTGTGTTCTGCTAGTTCTTCTCACAGAGTTACATCTTTCCCTTCAAGAAGCCTTTCGCTAAGGCAGTTCTTGTGGAATTGGCAAAGGGATATTTGGAAGCCCATAGAGGGCTATGTTGAAAAAGGAAATATCTTCCGTTCAAAACTGGAAAGAAGCTTTCTGAGAAACTGCTCTGTGTTCTGTTAATTCATCTCACAGAGTTACATCTTTCCCTTCAAGAAGCCTTTCGCTAAGGCTGTTCTTGTGGAATTGGCAAAGGGATATTTGGAAGCCCATAGAGGGCTATTGTGAGAAAGGAAATATCTTCCGTTGAAAACTGGAAAGAAGCTTTCTGAGAAACTGCTCTGTGTTCTGTTAATTCATCTCACAGAGTTACATCTTTCCCTTCAAGAAGCCTTTCGCTAAGGCTGTTCTTGTGGAATTGGCAAAGGGATATTTGGAAGCCCATAGAGGGCTATGGTGAAAAAGGAAATATCTTCCGTTCAAAACTGGAAAGCTTCTTTCTGAGAAACTGCTCTGTGTTCTGTTAATTCATCTCACAGAGTTACATCTTTCCCTTCAAGAAGCCTTTCGCTAAGGCTGTTCTTGTGGAATTGGCAAAGGGATATTTGGAAGCCCATAGAGGGCTATGGTGAAAAAGGATATATCTTCCGTTCAAAACTGGAAAGAAGCTTTCTGAGAAACTGCTCTGTGTTCTGTTAATTCATCTCACAGAGTTACATCTTTCCCTTCAAGAAGCCTTTTGGTAAGGCTGTTCTTGTGGAATTGGCAAAGGGATATTTGGAAGCCCACAGAGGGCTATGGTGATAAAGGAAATATCTTCCGTTCAAAACTGGAAAGAAGCTTTCTGAGAAACTGCTCTGTGTTCTGTTAATTCATCTCACAGAGTTACATCTTTCCCTTCAAGAAGCCTTTCGCTAAGGCTGTTCTTGTGCAATTGGCAAAGGGATATTTGGAAGCCCATAGAGGGCTATGGTGAAAAAGGAAATATCTTCCGTTCAAAACTGGAAAGAAGCTTTCTGAGAAACTGCTCTGTGTTCTGTTAATTCATCTCACAGAGTTACATCTTTCCCTTCAAGAAGCCTTTCGCTAAGGCTGTTCTTGTGGAATTGGCAAAGGGATATTTGGAAGCCCTTAGAGGGCTATGGTGAAAAAGGAAATATCTTCCGTTCAAAACTGGAAAGAAGCTTTTTGAGAAACCGCTCTGTGTTCTGCTAGTTCTTCTCACAGAGTTACATCTTTCCCTTCAAGAAGCCTTTCGCTAAGGCAGTTCTTGTGGAATTGGCAAAGGGATATTTGGAAGCCCATAGAGGGCTATGTTGAAAAAGGAAATATCTTCCGTTCAAAACTGGAAAGAAGCTTTCTGAGAAACTGCTCTGTGTTCTGTTAATTCATCTCACATAGTTACATCTTTCCCTTCAAGAAGCCTTTCGCTAAGGCTGTTCTTGTGAAATTGGCAAAGGGATATTTGGAAGCCCTTAGAGGGCTATGTTGAAAAGGAAATATCTTCCGTTCAAAACTGGAAAGAAGCTTTCTGAGAAACTGCTCTGTGTTCTGTTAATTCATCTCACAGAGTTACATCTTTCCCTTCAAGAAGCCTTTCGCTAAGGCTGTTCTTGTGGAATTGGCAAAGGGATATTTGGAAGCCCATAGAGGGCTATGGTGAAAAAGGAAATATCTTCCGTTCCAAACTGGAAAGAAGCTTTCTGAGAAACTGCTCTGTGTTCTGTTAATTCATCTCACAGTGTTACATCTTTCCCTTCAAGAAGCCTTTCGCTAAGGCTGTTCTTGTGGAATTGGCAAAGGGATATTTGGAAGCCCATAGAGGGCTATGGTGAAAAAGGAAATATCTTCCGTTCAAAACTGGAAAGAAGCTTTCTGAGAAACTGCTCTGTGTTCTGTTAATTCATCTCACAGAGTTACATCTTTCCCTTCAAGAAGCCTTTCGCTAAGGCTGTTCTTGTGGAATTGGCAAAGGGATATTTGGAAGCCCATAGAGGGCTATGGTGAAAAAGGAAATATCTTCCGTTCAAAACTGGAAAGAAGCTTTCTGAGAAACTGCTCTGTGTTCTGTTAATTCATCTCACAGAGTTACATCTTTCCCTTCAAGAAGCCTTTCGCTAAGGCTGTTCTTGTGGAATTGGCAAAGGGATATTTGGAAGCCCATAGAGGGCTATGGTGAAAAAGGAAATATCTTCCGTTCAAAACTGGAAAGAAGCTTTCTGAGAAACTGCTCTGTGTTCTGTTAATTCATCTCACAGAGTTACATCTTTCCCTTCAAGAATCCTTTCGCTAAGGCTGTTCTTGTGGAATTGGCAAAGGGATATTTGGAAGCCCATAGAGGGCTATGGTGAAAAAGGAAATATCTTCCATTCAAAACTGGAAAGAAGCTTTCTGAGAATCTGCTCTGTGTTCTGTTAATTCACCTCACAGAGTTACATCTTTCCCTTCAAGAAGCCTTTCGCTAAGGCTGTTCTTGTGGAATTGGCAAAGGGATATTTGGAAGCCCATAGAGGGCTATGGTGAAAAAGGAAATAACTTCCGTTCAAAACTGGAAAGAAGCTTTCTGAGAAACTGCTCTGTGTTCTGTTAATTCATCTCACAGAGTTACATCTTTCCCTTCAAGAAGCCTTTCGCTAAGGCTGTTCTTGTGGAATTGGCAAAGGGATATTTGGAAGCCCATAGAGGGCTATGGTGAAAAAGGAAATATCTTCCGTTCAAAACTGGAAAGAAGCTTTCTGAGAAACTGCTCTGTGTTCTGTTAATTCATCTCACAGTGTTACATCTTTCCCTTCAAGAAGCCATTCGCTAAGGCTGTTCTTGTGGAATTGGCAGAGGGATATTTGGCAGCCCATAGAGGGTTATGGCGAAAAAGGAAATATCTTACGTTCAAAACTGGAAAGAAGCTTTCTGAGAAACTGCTCTGTGTTCTGTTAATTCATCTCACAGAGTTACATCTTTCCCTTCAAGAAGCCTTTCGCTAAGGCTGTTCTTGTTCAATTGGCAAAGGGATATTTGGAAGCCCATAGAGGGCTATGGTGAAAAAGGAAATATCTTCCGTTCAAAACTGGAAAGAAGCTTTCTGAGAAACTGCTCTGTGTTCTGTTAATTCATCTCACTGAGTTACATCTTTCCCTTCAAGAAGCCTTTCGCTAAGGCTGTACTTGTGCAATTGGCAAAGGGATATTTGCAAGCCCATAGAGGGCTACGGTGAAAAAGGAAATATCTTCCGTTCAAAGCTGGAAAGAAGCTTTCTGAGAAACTGCTCTGTGTTCTGCTAATTCTTCTCACAGTGTTACATCTTTCCCTTCAAGAAGCCTTTCGCTAAGGCTGTTCTTGTGGAATTGGCAAAGGGATATTTGGAAGCCCATAGAGGGCTATGGTGAAAAAGGAAATAACTTCCGTTCAAAACTGGAAAGAAGCTTTCTGAGAAACTGCTCTGTGTTCTGTTAATTCATCTCACAGAGTTACCTCTTTCCCTTCAAGAAGCCTTTCGCTAAGGCTGTTCTTGTGGAATTGGCAAAGGGATATTTGGAAGCCCATAGAGGGCTACGTTGAAAAAGGAAATATCTTCCGTTCAAAACTGGAAAGAAGCTTTCTGAGAAACAGCTCTGTGTTCTGTTAATTCATCTCACAGAGTTACATCTTTCCCTTCAAGAATCCTTTCGCTAAGGCTGTTCTTGTGGAATTGGCAAAGGGATATTTGGAAGCCCTTAGAGGGCTATGGTGAAAAAGGAAATATCTTCCGTTCAAAACTGGAAAGAAGCTTTCTGAGAAACTGCTCTGTGTTCTGTTAATTCATCTCACAGAGTTACATCTTTCCCTTCAAGAAGCCTTTCGCTAAGGCTGTTCTTGTGGAATTGGCAAAAGCATATTTGGAAGCCCATAGAGGGCTATGGTGAAAAAGGAAATATCTTCCGTTCAAAACTGTAAAGAAGCTTTCTGAGAAACTGCTCTGTGTTCTGTTAATTCATCTCACAGAGTTACATCTTTCCCTTCAAGAAGCCTTTCGCTAAGGCTGTTCTTGTGGAATTGGCAAAGGGATATTTGGAAGCCCATAGAGGGCTATGGTGAAAAAGGAAATATCTTCCGTTCAAAACTGGAAAGAAGCTTTCTGAGAAACTGCTCTGTGTTCTGTTAATTCATCTCACAGAGTTACATCTTTCCCTTCAAGAAGCCTTTCGCTAAGGCTGTTCTTGTGGAATTGGCAAAGATATATTTGGAAGCCCTTAGAGGGCTATGGTGAAAAAGAAAATATCTTCCGTTCAAAACTGGAAAGAAGCTTTCTGAGAAACTGCTCTGTGTTCTGTTAATTCATCTCACAGAGTTACATCTTTCCCTTCAAGAAGCCTTTCGCTAAGGCTGTTCTTGTGGAATTGGCAAAGGGATATTTGGAAGCCCATAGAGGACTATGGTGAAAAAGGAAATATCTTCCGTTCAAAACTGGAAAGAAGCTTTCTGAGAAACTGCTCTGTGTTCTGTTAACTCATCTCACAGAGTTACATCTTTCCCTTCAAGAAGCCTTTCGCTAAGGCTGTTCTTGTGGAATTGGCAAAGGGATATTTGGAAGCCCATAGAGGGCTATGGTGAAAAAGGAAATATCTTCCGTTCAAAACTGGAAAGAAGCTTTCTGAGAAACTGCTCTGTGTTCTGTTAATTTATCTCACAGAGTTACATCTTTCCCTTCAAGAAGCCTTTCGCTAAGGCTGTTCTTGTGGAATTGGCAAAGGGATATTTGGAAGCCCATAGAGGGCTATGGTGAAAAAGGAAATATCTTCCGTTCAAAACTGGAAAGAAGCTTTCTGAGAAACTGCTCTGTGTTCTGTTAATTCATCTCACAGAGTTACATCTTTCCCTTCAAGAAGCCTTTCGCTAAGGCTGTTCTTGTGGAATTGTCAAAGGGATATTTGGAAGCCCATAGAGGGCTATGGTGAAAAAGGAAATATCTTCCGTTCAAAACTGGAAAGAAGCTTTCTGAGAAACTGCTCTGTGTTCTGTTAATTCATCTCACAGAGTTACATCTTTCCCTTCAAGAATCCTTTCGCTAAGGCTGTTCTTGTGGAATTGGCAAAGGGATATTTGGAAACCCATAGAGGGCTATGGTGAAAAAGGAAATATCTTCCATTCAAAACTGGAAAGAAGCTTTCTGAGAATCTGCTCTGTGTTCTGTTAATTCACCTCACAGAGTTACATCTATCCCTTCAAGAAGCCTTTCGCTAAGGCTGTTCTTGTGGAATTGGCAAAGGGATATTTGGAAGCCCATAGAGGGCTATGGTGAAAAAGTAAATATCTTCCGTTCAAAACTGGAAAGAAGCTTTCTGAGAAACTGCTCTGTGTTCTGTTAATTCATCTCACAGAGTTACATCTTTCACTTCAAGAAGCCCTTCGCTAAGGCTGTTCTTGTGGAATTGGCAAAGGGATATTTGGAAGCCCTTAGAGGGCTATGGTGAAAAAGGAAATATCTTCCGTTCAAAACTGGAAAGAAGCTTTCTGAGAAACTGCTCTGTGTTCTGTTAATTCATCTCACTGAGTTACATCTTTACCTTCAAGAAGCCTTTCGATAAGGCTGTTCTTGTGGAATTGGCAAAGGCATATTTGGAAGCCCATAGAGGGCTATGGTGAAAAAGGAAATATCTTCCGTTCAAAACTGGAAAGAAGCTTTCTGAGAAACTGCTCTGTGTTCTGTTAATTCATCTCACAGAGTTACATCTTTTCCTTCAGGAAGCCTTTCGCTAAGGCTGTTCTTGTGGAATTGGCAAAGGGATATTTGGAAGCCCATAGAGGGCTATGGTGAAAAAGGAAATATCTTCCGTTCAAAACTGGAAAGAAGCTTTCTGAGAAACTGCTCTGTGTTCTGTAAATTCATCTCACAGAGTTACATCTTTCCCTTCAAGAAGCCTTTCGCTAACGCTGTTCTTGTGGAATTGGCAAAGGGATATTTGGAAGCCCATAGAGGGCTATGGTGAAAAAGGAAATATCTTCCGTTCAAAACTGGAAAGAAGCTTTCTGAGAAACTGCTCTGTGTTCTGTTAATTCATCTCACAGAGTTACATCTTTCCCTTCAGGAAGCCTTTCGCTAAGTCTGTTCTTGTGGAATTGGCAAAGGGATATTTTGAAACCCATAGAGGGCTATGGTGAAAAAGGAAATATCTTCCGTTCAAAACTGGAAAGAAGCTTTCTGAGAAACTGCTCTGTGTTCTGTTAATTCATCTCACAGAGTTACATCTTTCCCTTCAAGAAGCCTTTCGCTAAGGCTGTTCTTGTGGAATTGGCAAAGGGATATTTGGAAGCCCATAGAGGGCTATGGTGAAAAAGGAAATATCTTCCGTTCAAAACTGGAAAGAACCTTTCTGGGAAACTGCTCTGTGTTCTGTTAATTCATCTCACAGAGTTACATCTTTCCCTTCAAGAAGCCTTTCGCTAAGGCTGTTCTTGTGGAATTGGCAAAGGGATATTTGGAAGCCCATAGAGGGTTATGGTGAAAAAGGAAATATCTTCCGTTCAAAACTGGAAAGAAGCTTTCTGAGAAACTGCTCTGTGTTCTGTTAATTCATCTCACCGAGTTAGATCTTTCCCTTCAAGAAGCCTTTCGCTAAGGCTGTTCTTGTGGAATTGGCAAAGGGATATTAGGAAGCCCATAGAGGGCTATGGTGAAAAAGGAAATATCTTCCGTTCAAAACTGGAAAGAAGCTTTCTGAGAAACTGCTCTGTGTTCTGTTAATTCATCTCACAGAGTTACATCTTTCCCTTCAAGAAGCCTTTCGCTAAGGCTGTTCTTGTGGAATTGGTAAAGGGATATTTGGAAGCCCTTAGACGGCTATGGTGAAAAAGGAAATATCTTCCGTTCAAAGTTGGAAAGAAGCTTTCTGAGAAACTGCTCTGTGTTCTGCTAATTCTTCTCACAGAGTTACATCTTTCCCTTCAAGAAGCCTTTCGCTAAGGCTGTTCTTGTGGAATTGGCAAAGGGATATTTGGAAGCCCATAGAGGGCTATGTTGAAAAAGGAAATATCTTCCGTTCAAAACTGGAAAGAAGATTTCTGAGAAACAGCTCTGTGTTCTGTTAATTCATCTCACAGAGTTACATCTTTCCCTTCAAGAAGCCTTTCGCTAAGGCTGTTCTTGTGGAATTGGCAAAGGGATATTTGGAAGCCCTTAGAGGGCTATGGTAAAAAAGGAAATATCTTCCGTTCCAAACTGGAAAGAAGCTTTCTGAGAAACTGCTCTGTGTTCTGTTAATTCATCTCACAGAGTTACATCTTTCCCTTCAAGAAGCCTTTCGCTACGGCTGTTCTTGTGGAATTGGCAAAGGGATATTTGGAAGCCCATAGAGGGCTATGGTGAAAAAGGAAATATCTTCCGTTCAAAACTGGAAAGAAGCTTTCTGAGAAACTGCTCTGTGTTCTGTTAATTCATCTCACAGAGTTACATCTTTCCCTTCAAGAAGCCTTTCGCTAAGGCTGTTCTTGTGGAATTGGCAAAGGGATATTTGGAAGCCCATAGAGGGCTATGGTAAAAAAGGAAATATCTTCCGTTCAAAACTGGAAAGAAGCTTTCTGAGAAACTGCTCTGTGTTCTGTTAATTCATCTCACAGAGTTACATCTTTCCCTTCAAGAAGCCTTTCGCTAAGGCTGTTCTTGTGGAATTGGCAAAGGGATATTTGGAAGCCCATAGAGGGCTATGGTGAAAAAGGAAATATCTTCCGTTCAAAACTGGAAAGAACCTTTCTGGGAAACTGCTCTGTGTTCTGTTAATTCATCTCACAGAGTTACATCTTTCCCTTCAGGAAGCCTTTCGCTAAGGCTGTTCTTGTGGAATTGGAAAAGGGATATTTGGAAGCCCATAGAGGGTTATGGTGAAAAAGGAAATATCTTCCGTTCAAAACTGGAAAGAAGCTTTCTGAGAAACTGCTCTGTGTTCTGTTAATTCATCTCACAGAGTTACATCTTTCCCTTCAGGAAGCCTTTCGCTAAGGCTGCTGTTGTGGAATTGGCAAAGGGATATTTGGAAGCCCATAGAGGGCTATGGTGAAAAAGGAAATATCTTCCGTTCAAAACTGGAAAGAAGCTTTCTGAGAAACTGCTCTGTGTTCTGTTAATTCATCTCACAGAGTTACATCTTTCCCTTCAAGAAGCCTTTCGCTAAGGCTGTTCTTGTGGAATTGGCAAAGGGATATTTGGAATCCCATAGAGGGCTATGGTGAAAAAGGAAATATCTTCCGTTCAAAACTGGAAAGAAGCTTTCTGAGAAACTGCTCTGTGTTCTGTTAATTCATCTCACAGAGTTACATCTTTACCTTCAAGAAGCCTTTCGCTAAACCTGTTCTTGTGGAATTGGCAAAGGGATATTTGGAAGCCCATAGAGGGCTATGGTGAAAAAGGAAATATCTTCCGTTCAAAACTGGAAAGAAGCTTTCTGAGAAACTGCTCTGTGTTCTGTTAATTCATCTCACAGAGTTACATCTTTCCCTTCAGGAAGCCTTTCGCTAAGGCTGTTCTTGTGGAATTGGCAAAGGGATATTTGGAAGCCCTTAGAGGGCTATGGTGAAAAAGGAAATATCTTCCGTTCAAAACTGGAAAGAAGCTTTCTGAGAAACTGCTCTGTGTTCTGTTAATTCATCTCACCGAGTTACATCCTTCCCTTCAAGAAGCCTTTCGCTAATGCTGCTCTTGTGGAATTGGCAAAGGGATATTTGGAAGCCCTTAGAGGGCTATGGGGAAAAAGGAAATATCTTCCGTTCCAAACTGGAAAGAAGCTTTCTGAGAAACTGCTCTGTGTTCTGTTAATTCATCTCCCAGAGTTACATCTTTCCCTTCAAGAAGCCTTTCGCTAAGTCTGTTCTTGTGGAATTGGCAAAGGGATATTTGGAAGCCCATAGAGGGCTATGGTGAAAAAGGAAATATCTTCCGTTCCAAACTGGAAAGAAGCTTTCTGAGAAACTGCTCTGTGTTCTGTTAATTCATCTCACAGAGTTACATCTTTCCCTTCAAGAAGCCTTTCGCTAAGGCTGTTCTTGTGGAATTGGCAAAGGGATATTTGGAAGCCCATAGAGGGCTATGGTGAAAAAGGAAATATCTTCCGTTCAAAACTGGAAAGAAGCTTTCTGAGAAACTGCTCTGTGTTCTGTTAATTCATCTCACAGAGTTACATCTTTCCCTTCAAGAAGCCTTTCGCTAAGGCTGTTCTTGTGGAATTGGCAAAGGGATATTTGGAAGCACATAGAGGGCTATGGTGAAAAAGGAAATATCTTCCGTTCAAAACTGGAAAGAAGCTTTCTGAGAAACTGCTCTGTGTTCTGTTAATTCATCTCACAGAGTTACATCTTTCCCTTCAAGAAGCCTTTCGCTAAGGCTGTTCTTGTGGAATTGGCAAAGGGATATTTGGAGCCCATAGAGGGCTATGGTGAAAAAGGAAATATCTTCCGTTCAAAACTGGAAAGAAGCTTTCTGAGAAACTGCTCTGTGTTCTGTTAATTCATCTCACAGAGTTACATCTTTCCCTTCAAGAAGCCTTTCGCTAAGGCTGTTCTTGTGGAATTGGCAAAGGGATATATGGAAGCCCATAGATGGCTATGGTGAAAAAGGAAATATCTTCCGTTCAAAACTGGAAAGAAGCTTTCTGAGAAACTGCTCTGTGTTCCGTTAATTCATCTCACAGAATTACATCTTTCCCTTCAAGAAGTCTTTTGCTAAGGCTGTTCTTGTGGAATTGGCAAAGGGATATTTGGAAGCCCATAGAGGGCTATGGTGAAAAAGGAAATATCTTCCGTTCAAAACTGGAAAGAAGCTTTCTGAGAAACTGCTCTGTGTTCTGTTAATTCATCTCACAGAGTTACATCTTTCCCTTCAAGATGCCTTTCGCTAAGGCTGTTCTTGTGGAATTGGCAAAGGGATATTTGGAAGCCCATAGAGGGCTATGGTGAAAAAGGAAATATCTTCCGTTCAAAACTGGAAAGAAGCTTTCTGAGAAACTGCTCTGTGTTCTGTTAATTCATCTCCCAGAGTTACATCTTTCCCTTCAAGAAGCCTTTCGCTAAGGCTGTTCTTGTGGAATTGGCAAAGGGATATTTGGAAGCCCATAGAGGGCTATGGTGAAAAAGGAAATATCTTCCGTTCAAAACTGGAAAGAAGCTTTCTGAGAAACTGCTCTGTGTTCCGTTAATTCATCTCACAGAGTTACATCTTTCCCTTCAAGAAGCCTTTCGCTAAGGCTGTTCTTGTGGAATTGGCAAAGGGATATTTGGAAGCCCATAGAGGGCTATGGTGAAAAAGGAAATATCTTCCGTTCAAAACTGGAAAGAAGCTTTCTGAGAAACTGCTCTGTGTTCTGTTAATTCATCTCACAGAGTTACATCTTTCCCTTCAAGAAGCCTTTCGCTAAGGCTGTTCTTGTGGAATTGGCAAAGGGATATTTGGAAGCCCATAGAGGGCTATGGTGAAAAAGGAAATATCTTCCGTTCAAAACTGGAAAGAAGCTTTCTGAGAAACTGCTCTGTGTTCTGTTAATTCATCTCACAGAGTTACATCTTTCCCTTCAAGAAGCCTTTCGCTAAGGCTGTTCTTGTGGAATTGGCAAAGGGATATTTGGAAGCCCATAGAGGGCTATGGTGAAAAAGGAAATATCTTCCGTTCAAAACTGGAAAGAAGCGCCGGGCGCGGTGGCTCAAGCCTGTAATCCCAGCACTTTGGGAGGCCGAGACGGGCGGATCACGAGGTCAGGAGATCGAGACCATCCTGGCGAACACGGTGAAACCCCGTCTCTACTAAAAATACAAAATACTAGCCGGGCGAGGTGGCGGGCGCCTGTAGTCCCAGCTACTCCGGAGGCTGAGGCAGGAGAATGGCGTAAACCCGGGAGGCGGAGCTTGCAGTGAGCTGAGATCCGGCCACTGCACTCCAGCCTGGGCGACAGAGCCAGACTCTGTCTCAAAAAAAAAAAAAAAAAAAAAAAAAAAAAAAAAAAAAAAAAAAAAAAACTGGAAAGAAGCTTTCTGAGAAACTGCTCTGTGTTCTGTTAATTCATCTCACAGAGTTACATCTTTTCCTTCAGGAAGCCTTCCGCGAAGGCTGTTCTTGTGGAATTGGAAAAGGGATATTTAGAAGCCCATAGAGGGCTATGGTGAAAAAGGAAATATCTTCCGTTCAAAACTGGAAAGAAGCTTTCTGAGAAACTGCTCTGTGTTCTGTTAAGTCATCTCACAGAGTTACATCTTTCACTTCAAGAAGCCTTTCGCTTAGTCTGTTCTTGTGGAATTGGCAAAGGGATATTTGGAAGCCCATAGAGGGCTATGGTGAAAAAGAAAATATCTTCCGTTCAAAACTGGAAGGAAGCTTTCTGAGAAACTGCTCTGTGTTCTGTTAATTCATCTCACAGAGTTACATCTTTCCCTTCAAGAAGCCTTTCGCTAAGGCTGTTCTTGTGGAATTGGCAAAGGGATATTTGGAAGCCCATAGAGGGCTATGCTGAAAAAGGAAATATCTTCCGTTCAAAACTGGAAAGAAGCTTTCTGAGAAACTGCTCTGTGTTCTGTGAATTCATCTCACAGAGTTACATCTTTCCCTTCAAGAAGCCTTTCGCTAAGGCTGTTCTTGTGGAATTGGCAAAGGGATATTTGGAATCCCATATAGGGCTATGGTGAAAAAGGAAATATCTTCCGTTCAAAACTGGAAAGAAGCTTTCTGAGAAACTGCTCTGTGTTCTGTTAATTCATCTCACAGAGTTACATCTTTCCCTTCAAGAAGCCTTTCGCTAAGGCTGTTCTTGTGGAATTGGCAAAGGGATATTTGGAAGCCCATAGAGGGCTATGGTGAAAAAGGAAATATCTTCCGTTCAAAATTGGAAAGAAGCTTTCTGAGAAACTGCTCTGTGTTCTGCTAATTCTTCTCACAGAGTTACATCTTTCCCTTCAAGAAGCCTTTCGCTAAGTCTGTTCTTGTGGAATTGGCAAAGGGATATTTGGAAGCCCATAGAGGGCTATGGTGAAAAAGAAAATATCTTCCGTTCAAAACTGGAAAGAAGCTTTCTGAGAAACTGCTCTGTGTTCTGTTAATTCATCTCACAGAGTTACATCTTTCCCTTCAAGAAGCCTTTCGCTAAGGCTGTTCTTGTGGAATTGGCAAAGGGATATTTGGAAGCCCATAGAGGGCTATGCTGAAAAAGGAAATATCTTCCGTTCAAAACTGGAAAGAAGCTTTCTGAGAAACTGCTCTGTGTTCTGTGAATTCATCTCACAGAGTTACATCTTTCCCTTCAAGAAGCCTTTCGCTAAGGCTGTTCTTGTGGAATTGGCAAAGGGATATTTGGAATCCCATATAGGGCTATGGTGAAAAAGGAAATATCTTCCGTTCAAAACTGGAAAGAAGCTTTCTGAGAAACTGCTCTGTGTTCTGTTAATTCATCTCACAGAGTTACATCTTTCCCTTGCAGAAGCCTTTCGCTAAACCTGTTCTTGTGGAATTGGCAAAGGGATATTTGGAAGCCCATAGAGGGCTATGGTGAAAAAGGAAATATCTTCCGTTCAAAACTGGAAAGAAGCTTTCTGAGAAACTGCTCTGTGTTCTGTTAATTCATCTCACAGAGTTACATCTTTCCCTTCAAGAAGCCTTTCGCTAAGGCTGTTCTTGTGGAATTGGCAAAGGGATATTTGGAAGCACATAGAGGGCTATGGTGAAAAAGGAAATATCTTCCGTTCAAAACTGGAAAGAAGCTTTCTGAGAAACTGCTCTGTGTTCTGTTAATTCATCTCACAGAGTTACATCTTTCCCTTCAAGAAGCCTTTCGCTAAGGCTGTTCTTGTGGAATTGGCAAAGGGATATTTGGAGCCCATAGAGGGCTATGGTGAAAAAGGAAATATCTTCCGTTCAAAACTGGAAAGAAGCTTTCTGAGAAACTGCTCTGTGTTCTGTTAATTCATCTCACAGAGTTACATCTTTCCCTTCAAGAAGCCTTTCGCTAAGGCTGTTCTTGTGGAATTGGCAAAGGGATATTTGGAAGCCCATAGATGGCTATGGTGAAAAAGGAAATATCTTCCGTTCAAAACTGGAAAGAAGCTTTCTGAGAAACTGCTCTGTGTTCCGTTAATTCATCTCACAGAATTACATCTTTCCCTTCAAGAAGTCTTTTGCTAAGGCTGTTCTTGTGGAATTGGCAAAGGGATATTTGGAAGCCCATAGAGGGCTATGGTGAAAAAGGAAATATCTTCCGTTCAAAACTGGAAAGAAGCTTTCTGAGAAACTGCTCTGTGTTCTGTTAATTCATCTCACAGAGTTACATCTTTCCCTTCAAGATGCCTTTCGCTAAGGCTGTTCTTGTGGAATTGGCAAAGGGATATTTGGAAGCCCATAGAGGGCTATGGTGAAAAAGGAAATATCTTCCGTTCAAAACTGGAAAGAAGCTTTCTGAGAAACTGCTCTGTGTTCTGTTAATTCATCTCCCAGAGTTACATCTTTCCCTTCAAGAAGCCTTTCGCTAAGGCTGTTCTTGTGGAATTGGCAAAGGGATATTTGGAAGCCCATAGAGGGCTATGGTGAAAAAGGAAATATCTTCCGTTCAAAACTGGAAAGAAGCTTTCTGAGAAACTGCTCTGTGTTCCGTTAATTCATCTCACAGAGTTACATCTTTCCCTTCAAGAAGCCTTTCGCTAAGGCTGTTCTTGTGGAATTGGCAAAGGGATATTTGGAAGCCCATAGAGGGCTATGGTGAAAAAGGAAATATCTTCCGTTCAAAACTGGAAAGAAGCTTTCTGAGAAACTGCTCTGTGTTCTGTTAATTCATCTCACAGAGTTACATCTTTCCCTTCAAGAAGCCTTTCGCTAAGGCTGTTCTTGTGGAATTGGCAAAGGGATATTTGGAAGCCCATAGAGGGCTATGGTGAAAAAGGAAATATCTTCCGTTCAAAACTGGAAAGAAGCTTTCTGAGAAACTGCTCTGTGTTCTGTTAATTCATCTCACAGAGTTACATCTTTCCCTTCAAGAAGCCTTTCGCTAAGGCTGTTCTTGTGGAATTGGCAAAGGGATATTTGGAAGCCCATAGAGGGCTATGGTGAAAAAGGAAATATCTTCCGTTCAAAACTGGAAAGAAGCGCCGGGCGCGGTGGCTCAAGCCTGTAATCCCAGCACTTTGGGAGGCCGAGACGGGCGGATCACGAGGTCAGGAGATCGAGACCATCCTGGCGAACACGGTGAAACCCCGTCTCTACTAAAAATACAAAATACTAGCCGGGCGAGGTGGCGGGCGCCTGTAGTCCCAGCTACTCCGGAGGCTGAGGCAGGAGAATGGCGTAAACCCGGGAGGCGGAGCTTGCAGTGAGCTGAGATCCGGCCACTGCACTCCAGCCTGGGCGACAGAGCCAGACTCTGTCTCAAAAAAAAAAAAAAAAAAAAAAAAAAAAAAAAAAAAAAAAACTGGAAAGAAGCTTTCTGAGAAACTGCTCTGTGTTCTGTTAATTCATCTCACAGAGTTACATCTTTTCCTTCAGGAAGCCTTCCGCGAAGGCTGTTCTTGTGGAATTGGAAAAGGGATATTTAGAAGCCCATAGAGGGCTATGGTGAAAAAGGAAATATCTTCCGTTCAAAACTGGAAAGAAGCTTTCTGAGAAACTGCTCTGTGTTCTGTTAAGTCATCTCACAGAGTTACATCTTTCACTTCAAGAAGCCTTTCGCTTAGTCTGTTCTTGTGGAATTGGCAAAGGGATATTTGGAAGCCCATAGAGGGCTATGGTGAAAAAGAAAATATCTTCCGTTCAAAACTGGAAGGAAGCTTTCTGAGAAACTGCTCTGTGTTCTGTTAATTCATCTCACAGAGTTACATCTTTCCCTTCAAGAAGCCTTTCGCTAAGGCTGTTCTTGTGGAATTGGCAAAGGGATATTTGGAAGCCCATAGAGGGCTATGCTGAAAAAGGAAATATCTTCCGTTCAAAACTGGAAAGAAGCTTTCTGAGAAACTGCTCTGTGTTCTGTGAATTCATCTCACAGAGTTACATCTTTCCCTTCAAGAAGCCTTTCGCTAAGGCTGTTCTTGTGGAATTGGCAAAGGGATATTTGGAATCCCATATAGGGCTATGGTGAAAAAGGAAATATCTTCCGTTCAAAACTGGAAAGAAGCTTTCTGAGAAACTGCTCTGTGTTCTGTTAATTCATCTCACAGAGTTACATCTTTCCCTTCAAGAAGCCTTTCGCTAAGGCTGTTCTTGTGGAATTGGCAAAGGGATATTTGGAAGCCCATAGAGGGCTATGGTGAAAAAGGAAATATCTTCCGTTCAAAATTGGAAAGAAGCTTTCTGAGAAACTGCTCTGTGTTCTGCTAATTCTTCTCACAGAGTTACATCTTTCCCTTCAAGAAGCCTTTCGCTAAGTCTGTTCTTGTGGAATTGGCAAAGGGATATTTGGAAGCCCATAGAGGGCTATGGTGAAAAAGAAAATATCTTCCGTTCAAAACTGGAAAGAAGCTTTCTGAGAAACTGCTCTGTGTTCTGTTAATTCATCTCACAGAGTTACATCTTTCCCTTCAAGAAGCCTTTCGCTAAGGCTGTTCTTGTGGAATTGGCAAAGGGATATTTGGAAGCCCATAGAGGGCTATGCTGAAAAAGGAAATATCTTCCGTTCAAAACTGGAAAGAAGCTTTCTGAGAAACTGCTCTGTGTTCTGTGAATTCATCTCACAGAGTTACATCTTTCCCTTCAAGAAGCCTTTCGCTAAGGCTGTTCTTGTGGAATTGGCAAAGGGATATTTGGAATCCCATATAGGGCTATGGTGAAAAAGGAAATATCTTCCGTTCAAAACTGGAAAGAAGCTTTCTGAGAAACTGCTCTGTGTTCTGTTAATTCATCTCACAGAGTTACATCTTTCCCTTGCAGAAGCCTTTCGCTAAACCTGTTCTTGTGGAATTGGCAAAGGGATATTTGGAAGCCCATAGAGGGCTATGGTGAAAAAGGAAATATCTTCCGTTCAAAACTGGAAAGAAGCTTTCTGAGAAACTGCTCTGTGTTCTGTTAATTCATCTCACAGAGTTACATCTTTCCCTTCAGGAAGCCTTTCGCTAAGGCTGTTCTTGTGGAATTGGCAAAGGGATATTTGGAAACCCATAGAGGGCTATGGTGAAAAAGGAAATATCTTCCGTTCAAAACTGGAAAGAAGCTTTCTGAGAAACTGCTCTGTGTTCTGTTAATTGATCTCACAGAGTTACATCTTTCCCTTCAAGAAGCCTTTCGCTAAGGCTGTTCTTCTGCAATTGGCAAGGGGATATTTGGAAGCCCTTAGAGGGCTATGGTGAAAAAGGAAATATCTTCCGTTCAAAACTGGAAAGAAGCTTTCTGAGAAACTGCTCTGTGTTCTGTTAATTCATCTCAGAGAGTTACATCTTTCCCTTCAAGAAGCCTTTCGCTAAGGCTGTACTTGTGCAATTGGCAAAGCGATATTTGCAAGCCCATAGAGGGCTATGGTGAAAAAGGAAATATCTTCCGTTCAAAACTGGAAAGAAGCTTTCTGAGAAACTGCTCTGTGTTCTGCTAATTCTTCTCACAGAGTTACATCTTTCCCTACAAGAAGCCTTTCGCTAAGGCTGTTTTTGTGGAATTGGCAAAGGGATATTTGGAAGCCCATAGAGGGCTATGGTGAAAAAGGAAATATCTTCCGTTCAAAACTGGAAAGCTTCTTTCTGAGAAACTGCTCTGTGTTCTGTTAATTCATCTCACAGAGTTACATCTTTCCCTTCAAGAAGCCTTTCGCTAAGGCTGTTCTTGTGGAATTGGCAAAGGGATATTTGGAAGCCCATAGAGGGCTATTGTGAGAAAGGAAATATCTTCCGTTGAAAACTGGAAAGAAGCTTTCTGAGAAACTGCTCTGTGTTCTGTTAATTCATCTCACAGAGTTACATCTTTCCCTTCAAGAAGCCTTTCGCTAAGGCTGTTCTTGTGGAATTGGCAAAGGGATATTTGGAAGCCCATAGAGGGCTATGGTGAAAAAGGAAATATCTTCCGTTCAAAACTGGAAAGAAGCTTTCTGAGAAACTGCTCTGTGTTCTGTTAATTCATCTCACAGAGTTACATCTTTCCCCTCAAGAAGCCTTTCGCTAAGGCTGTTCTTGTGGAATTGGCAAAGGGATATTTGGAAGCCCATAGAGGGCTATGGTGAAAAAGGAAATATCTTCCGTTCAAAACTGGAAAGAAGCTTTCTGAGAAACTGCTCTGTGTTCTGTTAATTCATCTCACAGAGTTACATCTTTCCCTTCAAGAAGCCTTTTGGTAAGGCTGTTCTTGTGGAATTGGCAAAGGGATATTTGGAAGCCCACAGAGGGCTATGGTGATAAAGGAAATATCTTCGTTCAAAACTGGAAAGAATCTTTCTGAGAAACTGCTCTGTGTTCTGTTAATTCATCTCACAGAGTTACATCTTTCCCTTCAAGAAGCGTTTCGCTAAGGCTGTTCTTGTGCAATTGGCAAAGGGATATTTTGAAGCCCATAGAGTGCTATGGTGAAAAAGGAAATATCTTCCGTTCAAAACGGGAAAGAAGCTTTCTGAGAAACTGCTCTGTGTTCTGTTAATTCATCTCAGAGAGTTACATCTTTCCCTTCAAGAAGCCTTTCGCTAAGGCTGTACTTGTGCAATTGGCAAAGGGATATTTGCAAGCCCATAGAGGACTACGGTGAAAAAGGAAATATCTTCCGTTCAAAACTGGAAAGAAGCTTTCTGAGAAACTGCTCTGTGTTATGCTAATTCTTCTCACAGAGTTACATCTTTCCCTTCAAGAAGCCTTTCGCTAAGGCTGTTCTTGTGGAATTGGCAAAGGGATATTTGGAAGCCCATAGAGGGCTATGGTGAAAAAGGAAATATCTTCCGTTCAAAACTGGAAAGCTTCTTTCTGAGAAACTGCTCTGTGTTCTGTTAATTCATCTCACAGAGTTACATCTTTCCCTTCAAGAAGCCTTTCGCTAAGGCTGTTCTTGTGGAATTGGCAAAGGGATATTTGGAAGCCCATAGAGGGCTATGGTGAAAAAGGATATATCTTCCGTTCAAAACTGGAAAGAAGCTTTCTGAGAAACTGCTCTGTGTTCTGTTAATTCATCTCACAGAGTTACATCTTTCCCTTCAAGAAGCCTTTCGCTAAACCTGTTCTTGTGGAATTGGCAAAGGGATATTTGGAAGCCCAAAGAGGGCTATGGTGAAAAAGGAAATATCTTCCGTTCAAAACTGGAAAGAAGCTTTCTGAGAAACTGCTCTGTGTTTCGTTAATTCATCTCACAGAGTTACATCCTTCCCTTCAAGAAGCCTTTTGGTAAGGCTGTTCTTGTGGAATTGGCAAAGGGATATTTGGAAGCCCACAGAGGGCTATGGTGATAAAGGAAATATCTTCCGTTCAAAACTGGAAAGAAGCTTTCTGAGAAACTGCTCTGTGTTCTGTTAATTCATCTCACAGAGTTACATCTTTCCCTTCAAGAAGCCTTTCGCTAAGGCTGTTCTTGTGCAATTGGCAAAGGGATATTTGGAAGCCCATAGAGGGCTATGGTGAAAAAGGAAATATCTTCCGTTCAAAACTGGAAAGAAGCTTTCTGAGAAACTGCTCTGTGTTCTGTTAATTCATCTCACAGAGTTACATCTTTCCCTTCAAGAAGCCTTTCGCTAAGGCTGTTCTTGTGGAATTGGCAAAGGGATATTTGGAAGCCCTTAGAGGGCTATGGTGAAAAAGGAAATATCTTCCGTTCAAAACTGGAAAGAAGCTTTCTGAGAAACCGCTCTGTGTTCTGCTAGTTCTTCTCACAGAGTTACATCTTTCCCTTCAAGAAGCCTTTCGCTAAGGCTGTTCTTGTGGAATTGGCAAAGGGATATTTGGAAGCCCATAGAGGGCTATGTTGAAAAAGGAAATATCTTCCGTTCAAAACTGGAAAGAAGCTTTCTGAGAAACTGCTCTGTGTTCTGTTAATTCATCTCACATAGTTACATCTTTCCCTTCAAGAAGCCTTTCGCTAAGGCTGTTCTTGTGAAATTGGCAAAGGGATATTTGGAAGCCCTTAGAGGGCTATGGTGAAAAGGAAATATCTTCCGTTCAAAACTGGAAAGAAGCTTTCTGAGAAACTGCTCTGTGTTCTGTTAATTCATCTCACAGAGTTACATCTTTCCCTTCAAGAAGCCTTTCGCTAAGGCTGTTCTTGTGGAATTGGCAAAGGGATATTTGGAAGCCCATAGAGGGCTATGGTGAAAAAGGAAATATCTTCCGTTCCAAACTGGAAAGAAGCTTTCTGAGAAACTGCTCTGTGTTCTGTTAATTCATCTCACAGTGTTACATCTTTCCCTTCAAGAAGCCTTTCGCTAAGGCTGTTCTTGTGGAATTGGCAAAGGGATATTTGGAAGCCCATAGAGGGCTATGGTGAAAAAGGAAATATCTTCCGTTCAAAACTGGAAAGAAGCTTTCTGAGAAACTGCTCTGTGTTCTGTTAATTCATCTCACAGAGTTACATCTTTCCCTTCAAGAAGCCTTTCGCTAAGGCTGTTCTTGTGGAATTGGCAAAGGGATATTTGGAAGCCCATAGAGGGCTATGGTGAAAAAGGAAATATCTTCCGTTCAAAACTGGAAAGAAGCTTTCTGAGAAACTGCTCTGTGTTCTGTTAATTCATCTCACAGAGTTACATCTTTCCCTTCAAGAAGCCTTTCGCTAAGGCTGTTCTTGTGGAATTGGCAAAGGGATATTTGGAAGCCCATAGAGGGCTATGGTGAAAAAGGAAATATCTTCCGTTCAAAACTGGAAAGAAGCTTTCTGAGAAACTGCTCTGTGTTCTGTTAATTCATCTCACAGAGTTACATCTTTCCCTTCAAGAATCCTTTCGCTAAGGCTGTTCTTGTGGAATTGGCAAAGGGATATTTGGAAGCCCATAGAGGGCTATGGTGAAAAAGGAAATATCTTCCATTCAAAACTGGAAAGAAGCTTTCTGAGAATCTGCTCTGTGTTCTGTTAATTCACCTCACAGAGTTACATCTTTCCCTTCAAGAAGCCTTTCGCTAAGGCTGTTCTTGTGGAATTGGCAAAGGGATATTTGGAAGCCCATAGAGGGCTATGGTGAAAAAGGAAATATCTTCCGTTCAAAACTGGAAAGAAGCTTTCTGAGAAACTGCTCTGTGTTCTGTTAATTCATCTCACAGAGTTACATCTTTCCCTTCAAGAAGCCTTTCGCTAAGGCTGTTCTTGTGGAATTGGCAAAGGGATATTTGGAAGCCCATAGAGGGCTATGGTGAAAAAGGAAATATCTTCCGTTCAAAACTGGAAAGAAGCTTTCTGAGAAACTGCTCTGTGTTCTGTTAATTCATCTCACAGTGTTACATCTTTCCCTTCAAGAAGCCTTTCGCTAAGGCTGTTCTTGTGGAATTGGCAGAGGGATATTTGGCAGCCCACAGAGGGTTATGGCGAAAAAGGAAATATCTTCCGTTCAAAACTGGAAAGAAGCTTTCTGATAAACTGCTCTGTGTTCTGTTAATTCATCTCACAGAGTTACATCTTTCCCTTCAAGAAGCCTTTCGCTAAGGCTGTTCTTGTTCAATTGGCAAAGGGATATTTGGAAGCCCATAGAGGGCTATGGTGAAAAAGGAAATATCTTCCGTTCAAAACTGGAAAGAAGCTTTCTGAGAAACTGCTCTGTGTTCTGTTAATTCATCTCACTGAGTTACATCTTTCCCTTCAAGAAGCCTTTCGCTAAGGCTGTACTTGTGCAATTGGCAAAGGGATATTTGCAAGCCCATAGAGGGCTACGGTGAAAAAGGAAATATCTTCCGTTCAAAGCTGGAAAGAAGCTTTCTGAGAAACTGCTCTGTGTTCTGCTAATTCTTCTCACAGTGTTACATCTTTCCCTTCAAGAAGCCTTTCGCTAAGGCTGTTCTTGTGGAATTGGCAAAGGGATATTTGGAAGCCCATAGAGGGCTATGGTGAAAAAGGAAATAACTTCCTTTCAAAACTGGAAAGAAGCTTTCTGAGAAACTGCTCTGTGTTCTGTTAATTCATCTCACAGAGTTACATCTTTCCCTTCAAGAAGCCTTTCGCTAAGCCTGTTCTTGTGGAATTGGCAAAGGGATATTTGGAAGCCCATAGAGGGCTACGTTGAAAAAGGAAATATCTTCCGTTCAAAACTGGAAAGAAGCTTTCTGAGAAACAGCTCTGTGTTCTGTTAATTCATCTCACAGAGTTACATCTTTCCCTTCAAGAATCCTTTCGCTAAGGCTGTTCTTGTGGAATTGGCAAAGGGATATTTGGAAGCCCTTAGAGGGCTATGGTGAAAAAGGAAATATCTTCCGTTCAAAACTGGAAAGAAGCTTTCTGAGAAACTGCTCTGTGTTCTGTTAATTCATCTCACAGAGTTACATCTTTCCCTTCAAGAAGCCTTTCGCTAAACCTGTTCTTGTGGAATTGGCAAAGGGATATTTGGAAGCCCAAAGAGGGCTATGGTGAAAAAGGAAATATCTTCCGTTCAAAACTGGAAAGAAGCTTTCTGAGAAACTGCTCTGTGTTCTTTTAATTCATCTCACAGAGTTACATCTTTCCCTTCAAGAAGCCTTTCGCTAAGGCTGTTCTTGTGGAATTGGCAAAGGGATATTTGGAAGCCCATAGAGGGCTATGGTGAAAAAGGAAATATCTTCCGTTCAAAACTGGAAAGAAGCTTTCTGAGAAACTGCTCTGTGTTTCGTTAATTCATCTCACAGAGTTACATCTTTCCCTTCAAGAAGCCTTTTGGTAAGGCTGTTCTTGTGGAATTGGCAAAGGGATATTTGGAAGCCCACAGAGGGCTATGGTGATAAAGGAAATATCTTCCGTTCAAAACTGGAAAGAAGCTTTCTGAGAAACTGCTCTGTGTTCTGTTAATTCATCTCACAGAGTTACATCTTTCCCTTCAAGAAGCCTTTCGCTAAGGCTGTTCTTGTGCAATTGGCAAAGGGATATTTGGAAGCCCATAGAGGGCTATGGTGAAAAAGGAAATATCTTCCGTTCAAAACTGGAAAGAAGCTTTCTGAGAAACTGCTCTGTGTTCTGTTAATTCATCTCACAGAGTTACATCTTTCCCTTCAAGAAGCCTTTCGCTAAGGCTGTTCTTGTGGAATTGGCAAAGGGATATTTGGACGCCCTTAGAGGGCTATGGTGAAAAAGGAAATATCTTCCGTTCAAAACTGGAAAGAAGCTTTCTGAGAAACCGCTCTGTGTTCTGCTAGTTCTTCTCCCAGAGTTACATCTTTCCCTTCAAGAAGCCTTTCGCTAAGGCTGTTCTTGTGGAATTGGCAAAGGGATATTTGGAAGCCCATAGAGGGCTATGTTGAAAAAGGAAATATCTTCCGTTCAAAACTGGAAAGAAGCTTTCTGAGAAACTGCTCTGTGTTCTGTTAATTCATCTCACATAGTTACATCTTTCCCTTCAAGAAGCCTTTCGCTAAGGCTGTTCTTGTGAAATTGGCAAAGGGATATTTGGAAGCCCTTAGAGGACTATGGTGAAAAGGAAATATCTTCCGTTCAAAACTGGAAAGAAGCTTTCTGAGAAACTGCTCTGTGTTCTGTTAATTCATCTCACAGAGTTACATCTTTCCCTTCAAGAAGCCTTTCGCTAAGGCTGTTCTTGTGCAATTGGCAAAGGGATATTTGGAAGCCCATAGAGTTCTATGGTGAAAAAGGAAATATCTTCCGTTCAAAACTGGAAAGAAGCTTTCTGAGAAAATGCTCTGTGTTCTGTTAATTCATCTCACAGAGTTACATCTTTCCCTTCAGGAAGCCTTTCGCTAAGGCTGTTCTTGTGGAATTGGCAAAGGGATATTTGGAAGCCCATAGAGGCCTATGGTGAAAAAGGAAATATCTTCCGTTCAAAACTGGAAAGAAGCTTTCTGAGAAACTGCTCTGTGTTCTGTTAATTCATCTCACAGTGTTACATCTTTCCCTTCAAGAAGCCTTTCGCTAAGGCTGTTCTTGTGGAATTGGCAAAGGGATATTTGGAAGCCCATAGAGGGCTACGGTGAAAAAGGAAATATCTTCCGTTCAAAACTGGAAAGAAGCTTTCTGAGAAACTGCTCTGTGTTCTGTTAATTCATCTCACAGAGTTACATCTTTCCCTTCAAGAAGCCTTTCGCTAAGGCTGTTCTTGTGGAATTGGCAAAGGGATATTTGAAAGCCCATAGAGGGCTATGGTGAAAAAGGAAATATCTTCCGTTCAAAACTGGAAAGAAGCTTTCTGAGAAACTGCTCTGTGTTCTGTTAATTCATCTCACAGAGTTACATCTTTCCCTTCAGGAAGCCTTTCGCTAAGGCTGTTCTTGTGGAATTGGCAAAGGGATATTTGGAAGCCCATAGAGGGCTATGGTGAAAAAGGAAATATCTTCCGTTCAAAACTGGAAAGAAGCTTTCTGAGAAACTGCTCTGTGTTCTGTTAATTCATCTCACAGAGTTACATCTTTCCCTTGCAGAAGCCTTTCGCTAAACCTGTTCTTGTGGAATTGGCAAAGGGATATTTGGAAGCCCATAGAGGGCTATGGTGAAAAAGGAAATATCTTCCGTTCAAAACTGGAAAGAAGCTTTCTGAGAAACTGCTCTGTGTTCTGTTAATTCATCTCACAGAGTTACATCTTTCCCTTCAGGAAGCCTTTCGCTAAGGCTGTTCTTGTGGAATTGGCAAAGGGATATTTGGAAACCCATAGAGGGCTATGGTGAAAAAGGAAATATCTTCCGTTCAAAACTGGAAAGAAGCTTTCTGAGAAACTGCTCTGTGTTCTGTTAATTGATCTCACAGAGTTACATCTTTCCCTTCAAGAAGCCTTTCGCTAAGGCTGTTCTTCTGCAATTGGCAAGGGGATATTTGGAAGCCCTTAGAGGGCTATGGTGAAAAAGGAAATATCTTCCGTTCAAAACTGGAAAGAAGCTTTCTGAGAAACTGCTCTGTGTTCTGTTAATTCATCTCAGAGAGTTACATCTTTCCCTTCAAGAAGCCTTTCGCTAAGGCTGTACTTGTGCAATTGGCAAAGCGATATTTGCAAGCCCATAGAGGGCTATGGTGAAAAAGGAAATATCTTCCGTTCAAAACTGGAAAGAAGCTTTCTGAGAAACTGCTCTGTGTTCTGCTAATTCTTCTCACAGAGTTACATCTTTCCCTACAAGAAGCCTTTCGCTAAGGCTGTTTTTGTGGAATTGGCAAAGGGATATTTGGAAGCCCATAGAGGGCTATGGTGAAAAAGGAAATATCTTCCGTTCAAAACTGGAAAGCTTCTTTCTGAGAAACTGCTCTGTGTTCTGTTAATTCATCTCACAGAGTTACATCTTTCCCTTCAAGAAGCCTTTCGCTAAGGCTGTTCTTGTGGAATTGGCAAAGGGATATTTGGAAGCCCATAGAGGGCTATTGTGAGAAAGGAAATATCTTCCGTTGAAAACTGGAAAGAAGCTTTCTGAGAAACTGCTCTGTGTTCTGTTAATTCATCTCACAGAGTTACATCTTTCCCTTCAAGAAGCCTTTCGCTAAGGCTGTTCTTGTGGAATTGGCAAAGGGATATTTGGAAGCCCATAGAGGGCTATGGTGAAAAAGGAAATATCTTCCGTTCAAAACTGGAAAGAAGCTTTCTGAGAAACTGCTCTGTGTTCTGTTAATTCATCTCACAGAGTTACATCTTTCCCCTCAAGAAGCCTTTCGCTAAGGCTGTTCTTGTGGAATTGGCAAAGGGATATTTGGAAGCCCATAGAGGGCTATGGTGAAAAAGGAAATATCTTCCGTTCAAAACTGGAAAGAAGCTTTCTGAGAAACTGCTCTGTGTTCTGTTAATTCATCTCACAGAGTTACATCTTTCCCTTCAAGAAGCCTTTTGGTAAGGCTGTTCTTGTGGAATTGGCAAAGGGATATTTGGAAGCCCACAGAGGGCTATGGTGATAAAGGAAATATCTTCGTTCAAAACTGGAAAGAATCTTTCTGAGAAACTGCTCTGTGTTCTGTTAATTCATCTCACAGAGTTACATCTTTCCCTTCAAGAAGCGTTTCGCTAAGGCTGTTCTTGTGCAATTGGCAAAGGGATATTTTGAAGCCCATAGAGTGCTATGTTGAAAAAGGAAATATCTTCCGTTCAAAACTGGAAAGAAGCTTTCTGAGAAACTGCTCTGTGTTCTGTTAATTCATCTCAGAGAGTTACATCTTTCCCTTCAAGAAGCCTTTCGCTAAGGCTGTACTTGTTCAATTGGCAAAGGGATATTTGCAAGCCCATAGAGGACTACGGTGAAAAAGGAAATATCTTCCGTTCAAAACTGGAAAGAAGCTTTCTGAGAAACTGCTCTGTGTTATGCTAATTCTTCTCACAGAGTTACATCTTTCCCTTCAAGAAGCCTTTCGCTAAGGCTGTTCTTGTGGAATTGGCAAAGGGATATTTGGAAGCCCATAGAGGGCTATGGTGAAAAAGGAAATATCTTCCGTTCAAAACTGGAAAGCTTCTTTCTGAGAAACTGCTCTGTGTTCTGTTAATTCATCTCACAGAGTTACATCTTTCCCTTCAAGAAGCCTTTCGCTAAGGCTGTTCTTGTGGAATTGGCAAAGGGATATTTGGAAGCCCATAGAGGGCTATGGTGAAAAAGGATATATCTTCCGTTCAAAACTGGAAAGAAGCTTTCTGAGAAACTGCTCTGTGTTCTGTTAATTCATCTCACAGAGTTACATCTTTCCCTTCAAGAAGCCTTTCGCTAAACCTGTTCTTGTGGAATTGGCAAAGGGATATTTGGAAGCCAAAAGAGGGCTATGGTGAAAAAGGAAATATCTTCCGTTCAAAACTGGAAAGAAGCTTTCTGAGAAACTGCTCTGTGTTCTTTTAATTCATCTCACAGAGTTACATCTTTCCCTTCAAAAAGCCTTTCGCTAAGGCTGTTCTTGTGGAATTGGCAAAGGGATATTTGGAAGCCGATAGAGGGCTATGGTGAAAAAGGAAATATCTTCCGTTCAAAACTGGAAAGAAGCTTTCTGAGAAACTGCTCTGTGTTTCGTTAATTCATCTCACAGAGTTACATCCTTCCCTTCAAGAAGCCTTTTGGTAAGGCTGTTCTTGTGGAATTGGCAAAGGGATATTTGGAAGCCCACAGAGGGCTATGGTGATAAAGGAAATATCTTCCGTTCAAAACTGGAAAGAAGCTTTCTGAGAAACTGCTCTGTGTTCTGTTAATTCATCTCACAGAGTTACATCTTTCCCTTCAAGAAGCCTTTCGCTAAGGCTGTTCTTGTGCAATTGGCAAAGGGATATTTGGAAGCCCATAGAGGGCTATGGTGAAAAAGGAAATATCTTCCGTTCAAAACTGGAAAGAAGCTTTCTGAGAAACTGCTCTGTGTTCTGTTAATTCATCTCACAGAGTTACATCTTTCCCTTCAAGAAGCCTTTCGCTAAGGCTGTTCTTGTGGAATTGGCAAAGGGATATTTGGAAGCCCTTAGAGGGCTATGGTGAAAAAGGAAATATCTTCCGTTCAAAACTGGAAAGAAGCTTTCTGAGAAACCGCTCTGTGTTCTGCTAGTTCTTCTCACAGAGTTACATCTTTCCCTTCAAGAAGCCTTTCGCTAAGGCTGTTCTTGTGGAATTGGCAAAGGGATATTTGGAAGCCCATAGAGGGCTATGTTGAAAAAGGAAATATCTTCCGTTCAAAACTGGAAAGAAGCTTTCTGAGAAACTGCTCTGTGTTCTGTTAATTCATCTCACATAGTTACATCTTTCCCTTCAAGAAGCCTTTCGCTAAGGCTGTTCTTGTGAAATTGGCAAAGGGATATTTGGAAGCCCTTAGAGGGCTATGGTGAAAAGGAAATATCTTCCGTTCAAAACTGGAAAGAAGCTTTCTGAGAAACTGCTCTGTGTTCTGTTAATTCATCTCACAGAGTTACATCTTTCCCTTCAAGAAGCCTTTCGCTAAGGCTGTTCTTGTGGAATTGGCAAAGGGATATTTGGAAGCCCATAGAGGGCTATGGTGAAAAAGGAAATATCTTCCGTTCCAAACTGGAAAGAAGCTTTCTGAGAAACTGCTCTGTGTTCTGTTAATTCATCTCACAGTGTTACATCTTTCCCTTCAAGAAGCCTTTCGCTAAGGCTGTTCTTGTGGAATTGGCAAAGGGATATTTGGAAGCCCATAGAGGGCTATGGTGAAAAAGGAAATATCTTCCGTTCAAAACTGGAAAGAAGCTTTCTGAGAAACTGCTCTGTGTTCTGTTAATTCATCTCACAGTGTTACATCTTTCCCTTCAAGAAGCCTTTCGCTAAGGCTGTTCTTGTGGAATTGGCAAAGGGATATTTGGAAGCCCATAGAGGGCTATGGTGAAAAAGGAAATATCTTCCGTTCAAAACTGGAAAGAAGCTTTCTGAGAAACTGCTCTGTGTTCTGTTAATTCATCTCACAGAGTTACATCTTTCCCTTCAAGAAGCCTTTCGCTAAGGCTGTTCTTGTGGAATTGGCAAAGGGATATTTGGAAGCCCATAGAGGGCTATGGTGAAAAAGGAAATATCTTCCGTTCAAAACTGGAAAGAAGCTTTCTGAGAAACTGCTCTGTGTTCTGTTAATTCATCTCACAGAGTTACATCTTTCCCTTCAAGAAGCCTTTCGCTAAGGCTGTTCTTGTGGAATTTGCAAAGGGATATTTGGAAGCCCATAGAGGGCTATGGTGAAAAAGGAAATATCTTCCGTTCAAAACTGGAAAGAAGCTTTCTGAGAAACTGCTCTGTGTTCTGTTAATTCATCTCACAGAGTTACATCTTTCCCTTCAAGAATCCTTTCGCTAAGGCTGTTCTTGTGGAATTGGCAAAGGGATATTTGGAAGCCCATAGAGGGCTATGGTGAAAAAGGAAATATCTTCCATTCAAAACTGGAAAGAAGCTTTCTGAGAATCTGCTCTGTGTTCTGTTAATTCACCTCACAGAGTTACATCTTTCCCTTCAAGAAGCCTTTCGCTAAGGCTGTTCTTGTGGAATTGGCAAAGGGATATTTGGAAGCCCATAGAGGGCTATGGTGAAAAAGGAAATATCTTCCGTTCAAAACTGGAAAGAAGCTTTCTGAGAAACTGCTCTGTGTTCTGTTAATTCATCTCACAGAGTTACATCTTTCCCTTCAAGAAGCCTTTCGCTAAGGCTGTTCTTGTGGAATTGGCAAAGGGATATTTGGAAGCCCATAGAGGGCTATGGTGAAAAAGGAAATATCTTCCGTTCAAAACTGGAAAGAAGCTTTCTGAGAAACTGCTCTGTGTTCTGTTAATTCATCTCACAGTGTTACATCTTTCCCTTCAAGAAGCCTTTCGCTAAGGCTGTTCTTGTGGAATTGGCAGAGGGATATTTGGCTGCCCATAGAGGGTTATGGCGAAAAAGGAAATATCTTCCGTTCAAAACTGGAAAGAAGCTTTCTGATAAACTGCTCTGTGTTCTGTTAATTCATCTCACAGAGTTACATCTTTCCCTTCAAGAAGCCTTTCGCTAAGGCTGTTCTTGTTCAATTGGCAAAGGGATATTTGGAAGCCCATAGAGGGCTATGGTGAAAAAGGAAATATCTTCCGTTCAAAACTGGAAAGAAGCTTTCTGAGAAACTGCTCTGTGTTCTGTTAATTCATCTCACTGAGTTACATCTTTCCCTTCAAGAAGCCTTTCGCTAAGGCTGTACTTGTGCAATTGGCAAAGGGATATTTGCAAGCCCATAGAGGGCTACGGTGAAAAAGGAAATATCTTCCGTTCAAAGCTGGAAAGAAGCTTTCTGAGAAACTGCTCTGTGTTCTGCTAATTCTTCTCACAGTGTTACATCTTTCCCTTCAAGAAGCCTTTCGCTTAGGCTGTTCTTGTGGAATTGGCAAAGGGATATTTGGAAGCCCATAGAGGGCTATGGTGAAAAAGGAAATAACTTCCGTTCAAAACTGGAAAGAAGCTTTCTGAGAAACTGCTCTGTGTTCTGTTAATTCATCTCACAGAGTTACATCTTTCCCTTCAAGAAGCCTTTCGCTAAGGCTGTTCTTGTGTAATTGGCAAAGGGATATTTGGAAGCCCATAGAGGGCTACGTTGAAAAAGGAAATATCTTCCGTTCAAAACTGGAAAGAAGCTTTCTGAGAAACAGCTCTGTGTTCTGTTAATTCATCTCACAGAGTTACATCTTTCCCTTCAAGAATCCTTTCGCTAAGGCTGTTCTTGTGGAATTGGCAAAGGGATATTTGGAAGCCCTTAGAGGGCTATGGTGAAAAAGGAAATATCTTCCGTTCAAAACTGGAAAGAAGCTTTCTGAGAACCTGCTCTGTGTTCTGTTAATTCATCTCACAGAGTTACATCTTTCCCTGCAAGAAGCCTTTCGCTAAGGCTGTTCTTGTGGAATTGGCAAAGGGATATTTGAAAGCCCATAGAGGGCTATGGTGAAAAAGGAAATATCTTCCGTTCAAAACTGGAAAGAAGCTTTCTGAGAAACTGCTCTGTGTTCTGTTAATTCATCTCACAGAGTTACATCTTTCCCTTCAGGAAGCCTTTCGCTAAGGCTGTTCTTGTGGAATTGGCAAAGGGATATTTGGAAGCCCATAGAGGGCTATGGTGAAAAAGGAAATATCTTCCGTTCAAAACTGGAAAGAAGCTTTCTGAGAAACTGCTCTGTGTTCTGTTAATTCATCTCACAGAGTTACATCTTTCCCTTCAAGAAGCCTTTCGCTAAGGCTGTTCTTGTGGAATTGGCAAAGGGATATTTGGAAGCCCATAGAGGGTTATGGTGAAAAAGGAAATATCTTCCGTTCAAAACTGGAAAGAAGCTTTCTGAGAAACTGCTCTGTGTTCTGTTAATTCATCTCACCGAGTTACATCCTTCCCTTCAAGAAGCCTTTCGCTAATGCTGCTCTTGTGGAATTGGCAAAGGGATATTTGGAAGCCCATAGAGGGCTATGGTGAAAAAGGAAATATCTTCGTTCAAAACTGGATAGAAGCTTTCTGAGAAACTGCTCTGTGTTCTGTTAATTCATCTCACAGAGTTACATCTTTCCCTTCAAGAAGCCTTTCGCTAAGTCTGTTCTTGTGGAATTGGCAAAGGGATATTTGGAAGCCCATAGAGGGCTATGGTGAAAAAGGAAATATCTTCCGTTCCAAACTGGAAAGAAGCTTTCTGAGAAACTGCTCTGTGTTCTGTTAATTCATCTCACAGAGTTACATCTTTCCCTTCAAGAAGCCTTTCGCTAAGGCTGTTCTTGTGGAATTGGCAAAGGGATATTTGGAAGCCCATAGAGGGCTATGGTGAAAAAGGAAATATCTTCCGTTCCAAACTGGAAAGAAGCTTTCTGAGAAACTGCTCTGTGTTCTGTTAATTCATCTCACAGTGTTACATCTTTCCCTTCAAGAAGCCTTTCGCTAAGGCTGTTCTTGTGGAATTGGCAAAGGGATATTTGGAAGCCCATAGAGGGCTATGGTGAAAAAGGAAATATCTTCCGTTCAAAACTGGAAAGAAGCTTTCTGAGAAACTGCTCTGGTTCTGTTAATTCATCTCACAGAGTTACATCTTTCCCTTCAAGAAGCCTTTCGCTAAGGCTGTTCTTGTGGAATTGGCAAAGGGATATTTGGAAGCCCATAGAGGGCTATTGTGAGAAAGGAAATATCTTCCGTTGAAAACTGGAAAGAAGCTTTCTGAGAAACTGCTCTGTGTTCTGTTAATTCATCTCACAGAGTTACATCTTTCCCTTCAAGAAGCCTTTCGCTAAGGCTGTTCTTGTGGAATTGGCAAAGGGATATTTGGAAGCCCATAGAGGGCTATGGTGAAAAAGGAAATATCTTCCGTTCAAAACTGGAAAGCTTCTTTCTGAGAAACTGCTCTGTGTTCTGTTAATTCATCTCACAGAGTTACATCTTTCCCTTCAAGAAGCCTTTCGCTAAGGCTGTTCTTGTGGAATTGGCAAAGGGATATTTGGAAGCCCATAGAGGGCTATGGTGAAAAAGGATATATCTTCCGTTCAAAACTGGAAAGAAGCTTTCTGAGAAACTGCTCTGTGTTCTGTTAATTCATCTCACAGAGTTACATCTTTCCCTTCAAGAAGCCTTTTGGTAAGGCTGTTCTTGTGGAATTGGCAAAGGGATATTTGGAAGCCCACAGAGGGCTATGGTGATAAAGGAAATATCTTCCGTTCAAAACTGGAAAGAAGCTTTCTGAGAAACTGCTCTGTGTTCTGTTAATTCATCTCACAGAGTTACATCTTTCCCTTCAAGAAGCCTTTCGCTAAGGCTGTTCTTGTGCAATTGGCAAAGGGATATTTGGAAGCCCATAGAGGGCTATGGTGAAAAAGGAAATATCTTCCGTTCAAAACTGGAAAGAAGCTTTCTGAGAAACTGCTCTGTGTTCTGTTAATTCATCTCACAGAGTTACATCTTTCCCTTCAAGAAGCCTTTCGCTAAGGCTGTTCTTGTGGAATTGGCAAAGGGATATTTGGAAGCCCTTAGAGGGCTATGGTGAAAAAGGAAATATCTTCCGTTCAAAACTGGAAAGAAGCTTTCTGAGAAACCGCTCTGTGTTCTGCTAGTTCTTCTCACAGAGTTACATCTTTCCCTTCAAGAAGCCTTTCGCTAAGGCAGTTCTTGTGGAATTGGCAAAGGGATATTTGGAAGCCCATAGAGGGCTATGTTGAAAAAGGAAATATCTTCCGTTCAAAACTGGAAAGAAGCTTTCTGAGAAACTGCTCTGTGTTCTGTTAATTCATCTCACAGAGTTACATCTTTCCCTTCAAGAAGCCTTTCGCTAAGGCTGTTCTTGTGGAATTGGCAAAGGGATATTTGGAAGCCCATAGAGGGCTATTGTGAGAAAGGAAATATCTTCCGTTGAAAACTGGAAAGAAGCTTTCTGAGAAACTGCTCTGTGTTCTGTTAATTCATCTCACAGAGTTACATCTTTCCCTTCAAGAAGCCTTTCGCTAAGGCTGTTCTTGTGGAATTGGCAAAGGGATATTTGGAAGCCCATAGAGGGCTATGGTGAAAAAGGAAATATCTTCCGTTCAAAACTGGAAAGCTTCTTTCTGAGAAACTGCTCTGTGTTCTGTTAATTCATCTCACAGAGTTACATCTTTCCCTTCAAGAAGCCTTTCGCTAAGGCTGTTCTTGTGGAATTGGCAAAGGGATATTTGGAAGCCCATAGAGGGCTATGGTGAAAAAGGATATATCTTCCGTTCAAAACTGGAAAGAAGCTTTCTGAGAAACTGCTCTGTGTTCTGTTAATTCATCTCACAGAGTTACATCTTTCCCTTCAAGAAGCCTTTTGGTAAGGCTGTTCTTGTGGAATTGGCAAAGGGATATTTGGAAGCCCACAGAGGGCTATGGTGATAAAGGAAATATCTTCCGTTCAAAACTGGAAAGAAGCTTTCTGAGAAACTGCTCTGTGTTCTGTTAATTCATCTCACAGAGTTACATCTTTCCCTTCAAGAAGCCTTTCGCTAAGGCTGTTCTTGTGCAATTGGCAAAGGGATATTTGGAAGCCCATAGAGGGCTATGGTGAAAAAGGAAATATCTTCCGTTCAAAACTGGAAAGAAGCTTTCTGAGAAACTGCTCTGTGTTCTGTTAATTCATCTCACAGAGTTACATCTTTCCCTTCAAGAAGCCTTTCGCTAAGGCTGTTCTTGTGGAATTGGCAAAGGGATATTTGGAAGCCCTTAGAGGGCTATGGTGAAAAAGGAAATATCTTCCGTTCAAAACTGGAAAGAAGCTTTTTGAGAAACCGCTCTGTGTTCTGCTAGTTCTTCTCACAGAGTTACATCTTTCCCTTCAAGAAGCCTTTCGCTAAGGCAGTTCTTGTGGAATTGGCAAAGGGATATTTGGAAGCCCATAGAGGGCTATGTTGAAAAAGGAAATATCTTCCGTTCAAAACTGGAAAGAAGCTTTCTGAGAAACTGCTCTGTGTTCTGTTAATTCATCTCACATAGTTACATCTTTCCCTTCAAGAAGCCTTTCGCTAAGGCTGTTCTTGTGAAATTGGCAAAGGGATATTTGGAAGCCCTTAGAGGGCTATGTTGAAAAGGAAATATCTTCCGTTCAAAACTGGAAAGAAGCTTTCTGAGAAACTGCTCTGTGTTCTGTTAATTCATCTCACAGAGTTACATCTTTCCCTTCAAGAAGCCTTTCGCTAAGGCTGTTCTTGTGGAATTGGCAAAGGGATATTTGGAAGCCCATAGAGGGCTATGGTGAAAAAGGAAATATCTTCCGTTCCAAACTGGAAAGAAGCTTTCTGAGAAACTGCTCTGTGTTCTGTTAATTCATCTCACAGTGTTACATCTTTCCCTTCAAGAAGCCTTTCGCTAAGGCTGTTCTTGTGGAATTGGCAAAGGGATATTTGGAAGCCCATAGAGGGCTATGGTGAAAAAGGAAATATCTTCCGTTCAAAACTGGAAAGAAGCTTTCTGAGAAACTGCTCTGTGTTCTGTTAATTCATCTCACAGAGTTACATCTTTCCCTTCAAGAAGCCTTTCGCTAAGGCTGTTCTTGTGGAATTGGCAAAGGGATATTTGGAAGCCCATAGAGGGCTATGGTGAAAAAGGAAATATCTTCCGTTCAAAACTGGAAAGAAGCTTTCTGAGAAACTGCTCTGTGTTCTGTTAATTCATCTCACAGAGTTACATCTTTCCCTTCAAGAAGCCTTTCGCTAAGGCTGTTCTTGTGGAATTGGCAAAGGGATATTTGGAAGCCCATAGAGGGCTATGGTGAAAAAGGAAATATCTTCCGTTCAAAACTGGAAAGAAGCTTTCTGAGAAACTGCTCTGTGTTCTGTTAATTCATCTCACAGAGTTACATCTTTCCCTTCAAGAATCCTTTCGCTAAGGCTGTTCTTGTGGAATTGGCAAAGGGATATTTGGAAGCCCATAGAGGGCTATGGTGAAAAAGGAAATATCTTCCATTCAAAACTGGAAAGAAGCTTTCTGAGAATCTGCTCTGTGTTCTGTTAATTCACCTCACAGAGTTACATCTTTCCCTTCAAGAAGCCTTTCGCTAAGGCTGTTCTTGTGGAATTGGCAAAGGGATATTTGGAAGCCCATAGAGGGCTATGGTGAAAAAGGAAATAACTTCCGTTCAAAACTGGAAAGAAGCTTTCTGAGAAACTGCTCTGTGTTCTGTTAATTCATCTCACAGAGTTACATCTTTCCCTTCAAGAAGCCTTTCGCTAAGGCTGTTCTTGTGGAATTGGCAAAGGGATATTTGGAAGCCCATAGAGGGCTATGGTGAAAAAGGAAATATCTTCCGTTCAAAATTGGAAAGAAGCTTTCTGAGAAACTGCTCTGTGTTCTGTTAATTCATCTCACAGTGTTACATCTTTCCCTTCAAGAAGCCATTCGCTAAGGCTGTTCTTGTGGAATTGGCAGAGGGATATTTGGCAGCCCATAGAGGGTTATGGCGAAAAAGGAAATATCTTACGTTCAAAACTGGAAAGAAGCTTTCTGAGAAACTGCTCTGTGTTCTGTTAATTCATCTCACAGAGTTACATCTTTCCCTTCAAGAAGCCTTTCGCTAAGGCTGTTCTTGTTCAATTGGCAAAGGGATATTTGGAAGCCCATAGAGGGCTATGGTGAAAAAGGAAATATCTTCCGTTCAAAACTGGAAAGAAGCTTTCTGAGAAACTGCTCTGTGTTCTGTTAATTCATCTCACTGAGTTACATCTTTCCCTTCAAGAAGCCTTTCGCTAAGGCTGTACTTGTGCAATTGGCAAAGGGATATTTGCAAGCCCATAGAGGGCTACGGTGAAAAAGGAAATATCTTCCGTTCAAAGCTGGAAAGAAGCTTTCTGAGAAACTGCTCTGTGTTCTGCTAATTCTTCTCACAGTGTTACATCTTTCCCTTCAAGAAGCCTTTCGCTAAGGCTGTTCTTGTGGAATTGGCAAAGGGATATTTGGAAGCCCATAGAGGGCTATGGTGAAAAAGGAAATAACTTCCGTTCAAAACTGGAAAGAAGCTTTCTGAGAAACTGCTCTGTGTTCTGTTAATTCATCTCACAGAGTTACCTCTTTCCCTTCAAGAAGCCTTTCGCTAAGGCTGTTCTTGTGGAATTGGCAAAGGGATATTTGGAAGCCCATAGAGGGCTACGTTGAAAAAGGAAATATCTTCCGTTCAAAACTGGAAAGAAGCTTTCTGAGAAACAGCTCTGTGTTCTGTTAATTCATCTCACAGAGTTACATCTTTCCCTTCAAGAATCCTTTCGCTAAGGCTGTTCTTGTGGAATTGGCAAAGGGATATTTGGAAGCCCTTAGAGGGCTATGGTGAAAAAGGAAATATCTTCCGTTCAAAACTGGAAAGAAGCTTTCTGAGAAACTGCTCTGTGTTCTGTTAATTCATCTCACAGAGTTACATCTTTCCCTTCAAGAAGCCTTTCGCTAAGGCTGTTCTTGTGGAATTGGCAAAAGCATATTTGGAAGCCCATAGAGGGCTATGGTGAAAAAGGAAATATCTTCCGTTCAAAACTGTAAAGAAGCTTTCTGAGAAACTGCTCTGTGTTCTGTTAATTCATCTCACAGAGTTACATCTTTCCCTTCAAGAAGCCTTTCGCTAAGGCTGTTCTTGTGGAATTGGCAAAGGGATATTTGGAAGCCCATAGAGGGCTATGGTGAAAAAGGAAATATCTTCCGTTCAAAACTGGAAAGAAGCTTTCTGAGAAACTGCTCTGTGTTCTGTTAATTCATCTCACAGAGTTACATCTTTCCCTTCAAGAAGCCTTTCGCTAAGGCTGTTCTTGTGGAATTGGCAAAGATATATTTGGAAGCCCTTAGAGGGCTATGGTGAAAAAGAAAATATCTTCCGTTCAAAACTGGAAAGAAGCTTTCTGAGAAACTGCTCTGTGTTCTGTTAATTCATCTCACAGAGTTACATCTTTCCCTTCAAGAAGCCTTTCGCTAAGGCTGTTCTTGTGGAATTGGCAAAGGGATATTTGGAAGCCCATAGAGGACTATGGTGAAAAAGGAAATATCTTCCGTTCAAAACTGGAAAGAAGCTTTCTGAGAAACTGCTCTGTGTTCTGTTAACTCATCTCACAGAGTTACATCTTTCCCTTCAAGAAGCCTTTCGCTAAGGCTGTTCTTGTGGAATTGGCAAAGGGATATTTGGAAGCCCATAGAGGGCTATGGTGAAAAAGGAAATATCTTCCGTTCAAAACTGGAAAGAAGCTTTCTGAGAAACTGCTCTGTGTTCTGTTAATTTATCTCACAGAGTTACATCTTTCCCTTCAAGAAGCCTTTCGCTAAGGCTGTTCTTGTGGAATTGGCAAAGGGATATTTGGAAGCCCATAGAGGGCTATGGTGAAAAAGGAAATATCTTCCGTTCAAAACTGGAAAGAAGCTTTCTGAGAAACTGCTCTGTGTTCTGTTAATTCATCTCACAGAGTTACATCTTTCCCTTCAAGAAGCCTTTCGCTAAGGCTGTTCTTGTGGAATTGTCAAAGGGATATTTGGAAGCCCATAGAGGGCTATGGTGAAAAAGGAAATATCTTCCGTTCAAAACTGGAAAGAAGCTTTCTGAGAAACTGCTCTGTGTTCTGTTAATTCATCTCACAGAGTTACATCTTTCCCTTCAAGAATCCTTTCGCTAAGGCTGTTCTTGTGGAATTGGCAAAGGGATATTTGGAAACCCATAGAGGGCTATGGTGAAAAAGGAAATATCTTCCATTCAAAACTGGAAAGAAGCTTTCTGAGAATCTGCTCTGTGTTCTGTTAATTCACCTCACAGAGTTACATCTATCCCTTCAAGAAGCCTTTCGCTAAGGCTGTTCTTGTGGAATTGGCAAAGGGATATTTGGAAGCCCATAGAGGGCTATGGTGAAAAAGTAAATATCTTCCGTTCAAAACTGGAAAGAAGCTTTCTGAGAAACTGCTCTGTGTTCTGTTAATTCATCTCACAGAGTTACATCTTTCACTTCAAGAAGCCCTTCGCTAAGGCTGTTCTTGTGGAATTGGCAAAGGGATATTTGGAAGCCCTTAGAGGGCTATGGTGAAAAATGAAATATCTTCCGTTCAAAACTGGAAAGAAGCTTTCTGAGAAACTGCTCTGTGTTCTGTTAATTCATCTCACTGAGTTACATCTTTACCTTCAAGAAGCCTTTCGATAAGGCTGTTCTTGTGGAATTGGCAAAGGCATATTTGGAAGCCCATAGAGGGCTATGGTGAAAAAGGAAATATCTTCCGTTCAAAACTGGAAAGAAGCTTTCTGAGAAACTGCTCTGTGTTCTGTTAATTCATCTCACAGAGTTACATCTTTTCCTTCAGGAAGCCTTTCGCTAAGGCTGTTCTTGTGGAATTGGCAAAGGGATATTTGGAAGCCCATAGAGGGCTATGGTGAAAAAGGAAATATCTTCCGTTCAAAACTGGAAAGAAGCTTTCTGAGAAACTGCTCTGTGTTCTGTAAATTCATCTCACAGAGTTACATCTTTCCCTTCAAGAAGCCTTTCGCTAACGCTGTTCTTGTGGAATTGGCAAAGGGATATTTGGAAGCCCATAGAGGGCTATGGTGAAAAAGGAAATATCTTCCGTTCAAAACTGGAAAGAAGCTTTCTGAGAAACTGCTCTGTGTTCTGTTAATTCATCTCACAGAGTTACATCTTTCCCTTCAGGAAGCCTTTCGCTAAGTCTGTTCTTGTGGAATTGGCAAAGGGATATTTTGAAACCCATAGAGGGCTATGGTGAAAAAGGAAATATCTTCCGTTCAAAACTGGAAAGAAGCTTTCTGAGAAACTGCTCTGTGTTCTGTTAATTCATCTCACAGAGTTACATCTTTCCCTTCAAGAAGCCTTTCGCTAAGGCTGTTCTTGTGGAATTGGCAAAGGGATATTTGGAAGCCCATAGAGGGCTATGGTGAAAAAGGAAATATCTTCCGTTCAAAACTGGAAAGAACCTTTCTGGGAAACTGCTCTGTGTTCTGTTAATTCATCTCACAGAGTTACATCTTTCCCTTCAAGAAGCCTTTCGCTAAGGCTGTTCTTGTGGAATTGGCAAAGGGATATTTGGAAGCCCATAGAGGGTTATGGTGAAAAAGGAAATATCTTCCGTTCAAAACTGGAAAGAAGCTTTCTGAGAAACTGCTCTGTGTTCTGTTAATTCATCTCACCGAGTTAGATCTTTCCCTTCAAGAAGCCTTTCGCTAAGGCTGTTCTTGTGGAATTGGCAAAGGGATATTAGGAAGCCCATAGAGGGCTATGGTGAAAAAGGAAATATCTTCCGTTCAAAACTGGAAAGAAGCTTTCTGAGAAACTGCTCTGTGTTCTGTTAATTCATCTCACAGAGTTACATCTTTCCCTTCAAGAAGCCTTTCGCTAAGGCTGTTCTTGTGGAATTGGTAAAGGGATATTTGGAAGCCCTTAGACGGCTATGGTGAAAAAGGAAATATCTTCCGTTCAAAGTTGGAAAGAAGCTTTCTGAGAAACTGCTCTGTGTTCTGCTAATTCTTCTCACAGAGTTACATCTTTCCCTTCAAGAAGCCTTTCGCTAAGGCTGTTCTTGTGGAATTGGCAAAGGGATATTTGGAAGCCCATAGAGGGCTATGTTGAAAAAGGAAATATCTTCCGTTCAAAACTGGAAAGAAGATTTCTGAGAAACAGCTCTGTGTTCTGTTAATTCATCTCACAGAGTTACATCTTTCCCTTCAAGAAGCCTTTCGCTAAGGCTGTTCTTGTGGAATTGGCAAAGGGATATTTGGAAGCCCTTAGAGGGCTATGGTAAAAAAGGAAATATCTTCCGTTCCAAACTGGAAAGAAGCTTTCTGAGAAACTGCTCTGTGTTCTGTTAATTCATCTCACAGAGTTACATCTTTCCCTTCAAGAAGCCTTTCGCTACGGCTGTTCTTGTGGAATTGGCAAAGGGATATTTGGAAGCCCATAGAGGGCTATGGTGAAAAAGGAAATATCTTCCGTTCAAAACTGGAAAGAAGCTTTCTGAGAAACTGCTCTGTGTTCTGTTAATTCATCTCACAGAGTTACATCTTTCCCTTCAAGAAGCCTTTCGCTAAGGCTGTTCTTGTGGAATTGGCAAAGGGATATTTGGAAGCCCATAGAGGGCTATGGTAAAAAAGGAAATATCTTCCGTTCAAAACTGGAAAGAAGCTTTCTGGTAATCTGCTCTGTGTTCTGTTAATTCATCTCACAGAGTTACATCTTTCCCTTCAAGAAGCCTTTCGCTAAGGCTGTTCTTGTGGAATTGGCAAAGGGATATTTGGAAGCCCATAGAGGGCTATGGTGAAAAAGGAAATATCTTCCGTTCAAAACTGGAAAGAACCTTTCTGGGAAACTGCTCTGTGTTCTGTTAATTCATCTCACAGAGTTACATCTTTCCCTTCAGGAAGCCTTTCGCTAAGGCTGTTCTTGTGGAGTTGGAAAAGGGATATTTGGAAGCCCATAGAGGGTTATGGTGAAAAAGGAAATATCTTCCGTTCAAAACTGGAAAGAAGCTTTCTGAGAAACTGCTCTGTGTTCTGTTAATTCATATAACCGAGTTACATCTTTCCCTTCAGGAAGCCTTTCGCTAAGGCTGCTGTTGTGGAATTGGCAAAGGGATATTTGGAAGCCCATAGAGGGCTATGGTGAAAAAGGAAATATCTTCCGTTCAAAACTGGAAAGAAGCTTTCTGAGAAACTGCTCTGTGTTCTGTTAATTCATCTCACAGAGTTACATCTTTCCCTTCAAGAAGCCTTTCGCTAAGGCTGTTCTTGTGGAATTGGCAAAGGGATATTTGGAATCCCATAGAGGGCTATGGTGAAAAAGGAAATATCTTCCGTTCAAAACTGGAAAGAAGCTTTCTGAGAAACTGCTCTGTGTTCTGTTAATTCATCTCACAGAGTTACATCTTTACCTTCAAGAAGCCTTTCGCTAAACCTGTTCTTGTGGAATTGGCAAAGGGATATTTGGAAGCCCATAGAGGGCTATGGTGAAAAAGGAAATATCTTCCGTTCAAAACTGGAAAGAAGCTTTCTGAGAAACTGCTCTGTGTTCTGTTAATTCATCTCACAGAGTTACATCTTTCCCTTCAGGAAGCCTTTCGCTAAGGCTGTTCTTGTGGAATTGGCAAAGGGATATTTGGAAGCCCTTAGAGGGCTATGGTGAAAAAGGAAATATCTTCCGTTCAAAACTGGAAAGAAGCTTTCTGAGAAACTGCTCTGTGTTCTGTTAATTCATCTCACCGAGTTACATCCTTCCCTTCAAGAAGCCTTTCGCTAATGCTGCTCTTGTGGAATTGGCAAAGGGATATTTGGAAGCCCTTAGAGGGCTATGGGGAAAAAGGAAATATCTTCCGTTCCAAACTGGAAAGAAGCTTTCTGAGAAACTGCTCTGTGTTCTGTTAATTCATCTCCCAGAGTTACATCTTTCCCTTCAAGAAGCCTTTCGCTAAGTCTGTTCTTGTGGAATTGGCAAAGGGATATTTGGAAGCCCATAGAGGGCTATGGTGAAAAAGGAAATATCTTCCGTTCCAAACTGGAAAGAAGCTTTCTGAGAAACTGCTCTGTGTTCTGTTAATTCATCTCACAGAGTTACATCTTTCCCTTCAAGAAGCCTTTCGCTAAGGCTGTTCTTGTGGAATTGGCAAAGGGATATTTGGAAGCCCATAGAGGGCTATGGTGAAAAAGGAAATATCTTCCGTTCAAAACTGGAAAGAAGCTTTCTGAGAAACTGCTCTGTGTTCTGTTAATTCATCTCACAGAGTTACATCTTTCCCTTCAAGAAGCCTTTCGCTAAGGCTGTTCTTGTGGAATTGGCAAAGGGATATTTGGAAGCACATAGAGGGCTATGGTGAAAAAGGAAATATCTTCCGTTCAAAACTGGAAAGAAGCTTTCTGAGAAACTGCTCTGTGTTCTGTTAATTCATCTCACAGAGTTACATCTTTCCCTTCAAGAAGCCTTTCGCTAAGGCTGTTCTTGTGGAATTGGCAAAGGGATATTTGGAGCCCATAGAGGGCTATGGTGAAAAAGGAAATATCTTCCGTTCAAAACTGGAAAGAAGCTTTCTGAGAAACTGCTCTGTGTTCTGTTAATTCATCTCACAGAGTTACATCTTTCCCTTCAAGAAGCCTTTCGCTAAGGCTGTTCTTGTGGAATTGGCAAAGGGATATTTGGAAGCCCATAGATGGCTATGGTGAAAAAGGAAATATCTTCCGTTCAAAACTGGAAAGAAGCTTTCTGAGAAACTGCTCTGTGTTCCGTTAATTCATCTCACAGAATTACATCTTTCCCTTCAAGAAGTCTTTTGCTAAGGCTGTTCTTGTGGAATTGGCAAAGGGATATTTGGAAGCCCATAGAGGGCTATGGTGAAAAAGGAAATATCTTCCGTTCAAAACTGGAAAGAAGCTTTCTGAGAAACTGCTCTGTGTTCTGTTAATTCATCTCACAGAGTTACATCTTTCCCTTCAAGATGCCTTTCGCTAAGGCTGTTCTTGTGGAATTGGCAAAGGGATATTTGGAAGCCCATAGAGGGCTATGGTGAAAAAGGAAATATCTTCCGTTCAAAACTGGAAAGAAGCTTTCTGAGAAACTGCTCTGTGTTCTGTTAATTCATCTCCCAGAGTTACATCTTTCCCTTCAAGAAGCCTTTCGCTAAGGCTGTTCTTGTGGAATTGGCAAAGGGATATTTGGAAGCCCATAGAGGGCTATGGTGAAAAAGGAAATATCTTCCGTTCAAAACTGGAAAGAAGCTTTCTGAGAAACTGCTCTGTGTTCCGTTAATTCATCTCACAGAGTTACATCTTTCCCTTCAAGAAGCCTTTCGCTAAGGCTGTTCTTGTGGAATTGGCAAAGGGATATTTGGAAGCCCATAGAGGGCTATGGTGAAAAAGGAAATATCTTCCGTTCAAAACTGGAAAGAAGCTTTCTGAGAAACTGCTCTGTGTTCTGTTAATTCATCTCACAGAGTTACATCTTTCCCTTCAAGAAGCCTTTCGCTAAGGCTGTTCTTGTGGAATTGGCAAAGGGATATTTGGAAGCCCATAGAGGGCTATGGTGAAAAAGGAAATATCTTCCGTTCAAAACTGGAAAGAAGCTTTCTGAGAAACTGCTCTGTGTTCTGTTAATTCATCTCACAGAGTTACATCTTTCCCTTCAAGAAGCCTTTCGCTAAGGCTGTTCTTGTGGAATTGGCAAAGGGATATTTGGAAGCCCATAGAGGGCTATGGTGAAAAAGGAAATATCTTCCGTTCAAAACTGGAAAGAAGCGCCGGGCGCGGTGGCTCAAGCCTGTAATCCCAGCACTTTGGGAGGCCGAGACGGGCGGATCACGAGGTCAGGAGATCGAGACCATCCTGGCGAACACGGTGAAACCCCGTCTCTACTAAAAATACAAAATACTAGCCGGGCGAGGTGGCGGGCGCCTGTAGTCCCAGCTACTCCGGAGGCTGAGGCAGGAGAATGGCGTAAACCCGGGAGGCGGAGCTTGCAGTGAGCTGAGATCCGGCCACTGCACTCCAGCCTGGGCGACAGAGCCAGACTCTGTCTCAAAAAAAAAAAAAAAAAAAAAAAAAAAAAAAAAAAAAAAAAACTGGAAAGAAGCTTTCTGAGAAACTGCTCTGTGTTCTGTTAATTCATCTCACAGAGTTACATCTTTTCCTTCAGGAAGCCTTCCGCTAAGGCTGTTCTTGTGGAATTGGAAAAGGGATATTTAGAAGCCCATAGAGGGCTATGGTGAAAAAGGAAATATCTTCCGTTCAAAACTGGAAAGAAGCTTTCTGAGAAACTGCTCTGTGTTCTGTTAAGTCATCTCACAGAGTTACATCTTTCACTTCAAGAAGCCTTTCGCTTAGTCTGTTCTTGTGGAATTGGCAAAGGGATATTTGGAAGCCCATAGAGGGCTATGGTGAAAAAGAAAATATCTTCCGTTCAAAACTGGAAGGAAGCTTTCTGAGAAACTGCTCTGTGTTCTGTTAATTCATCTCACAGAGTTACATCTTTCCCTTCAAGAAGCCTTTCGCTAAGGCTGTTCTTGTGGAATTGGCAAAGGGATATTTGGAAGCCCATAGAGGGCTATGCTGAAAAAGGAAATATCTTCCGTTCAAAACTGGAAAGAAGCTTTCTGAGAAACTGCTCTGTGTTCTGTGAATTCATCTCACAGAGTTACATCTTTCCCTTCAAGAAGCCTTTCGCTAAGGCTGTTCTTGTGGAATTGGCAAAGGGATATTTGGAATCCCATATAGGGCTATGGTGAAAAAGGAAATATCTTCCGTTCAAAACTGGAAAGAAGCTTTCTGAGAAACTGCTCTGTGTTCTGTTAATTCATCTCACAGAGTTACATCTTTCCCTTCAAGAAGCCTTTCGCTAAGGCTGTTCTTGTGGAATTGGCAAAGGGATATTTGGAAGCCCATAGAGGGCTATGGTGAAAAAGGAAATATCTTCCGTTCAAAATTGGAAAGAAGCTTTCTGAGAAACTGCTCTGTGTTCTGCTAATTCTTCTCACAGAGTTACATCTTTCCCTTCAAGAAGCCTTTCGCTAAGTCTGTTCTTGTGGAATTGGCAAAGGGATATTTGGAAGCCCATAGAGGGCTATGGTGAAAAAGAAAATATCTTCCGTTCAAAACTGGAAAGAAGCTTTCTGAGAAACTGCTCTGTGTTCTGTTAATTCATCTCACAGAGTTACATCTTTCCCTTCAAGAAGCCTTTCGCTAAGGCTGTTCTTGTGGAATTGGCAAAGGGATATTTGGAAGCCCATAGAGGGCTATGCTGAAAAAGGAAATATCTTCCGTTCAAAACTGGAAAGAAGCTTTCTGAGAAACTGCTCTGTGTTCTGTGAATTCATCTCACAGAGTTACATCTTTCCCTTCAAGAAGCCTTTCGCTAAGGCTGTTCTTGTGGAATTGGCAAAGGGATATTTGGAATCCCATATAGGGCTATGGTGAAAAAGGAAATATCTTCCGTTCAAAACTGGAAAGAAGCTTTCTGAGAAACTGCTCTGTGTTCTGTTAATTCATCTCACAGAGTTACATCTTTCCCTTCAAGAAGCCTTTCGCTAAGGCTGTTCTTGTGGAATTGGCAAAGGGATATTTGGAAGCCCATAGAGGGCTATGGTGAAAAAGGAAATATCTTCCGTTCAAAATTGGAAAGAAGCTTTCTGAGAAACTGCTCTGTGTTCTGCTAATTCTTCTCACAGAGTTACATCTTTCCCTTCAAGAAGCCTTTCGCTAAGGCTGTTCTTGTGGAATTGGCAAAGGGATATTTGGAAGGCCATAGAGGGCTATGGTGAAAAAGGAAATATCTTCCGTTCAAAACTGGAAAGAAGCTTTCTGAGAAACTGTTCTGTGTTCTGTTAATTCATCTCACAGAGTTACATCTTTTCCTTCAGGAAGCCTTCCGCTAAGGCTGTTCTTGTGGAATTGGAGAAGGGATATTTAGAAGCCCATAGAGGGCTATGGTGAAAAAGGAAATATCTTCCGTTCAAAACTGGAAAGAAGCTTTCTGAGAAACTGCTCTGTGTTCTGTTAATTCATCTCACAGAGTTACATCTTTCACTTCAAGAAGCCTTTCGCTAAGGCTGTTCTTGTGGAATTGGCAAAGGGATATTTGGAAGCCCATAGAGGGCTATGGTGAAAAAGAAAATATCTTCCGTTCAAAACTGGAAAGAAGCTTTCTGAGAAACTGCTCTGTGTTCTGTTAATTCATCTAACAGAGTTACATCTTTCCCTTCAAGAAGCCTTTCGCTAACGCTGTTCTTGTGGAATTGGCAAAGGGATATTTGGAAGCCCATAGAAGGCTACGCTGAAAAAGGAAATATCTTCCGTTCAAAACTGGAAAGAAGCTTTCTGAGAAACTGCTCTGTGTTCTGTGAATTCATTTCACAGAGTTACATCTTTCCCTTCAAGAAGCCTTTCGCTAAGGCTGTTCTTGTGGAATTGGCAAAGGGATATTTGGAAGCCCATAGAGGGCTATGGTGAAAAAGGAAATATCTTCCGTTCAAAACTGGAAAGAAGCTTTCTGAGAAACTGCTCTGTGTTCTGTTAATTCATCTCACAGAGTTACATCTTTCCCTTCAGGAAGCCTTTCGCTAAGGCTGTTGTTGTGGAATTGGCAAAGGGATATTTGGAAGCCCATAGAGGGCTATGGTGAAAAAGGAAATATCTTCCGTTCAAAATTGGAAAGAAGCTTTCTGAGAAACTGCTCTGTGTTCTGCTAATTCTTCTCACAGAGTTACATCTTTCCCTTCAAGAAGCCTTTCGCTAAGGCTGTTCTTGTGGAATTGGCAAAGGGATATTTGGAAGCCCATAGAGGGCTATGGTGAAAAAGGAAATATCTTCCGTTCAAAACTGGAAAGAAGCTTTCTGAGAAACTGCTCTGTGTCTGTTAATTCATCTCACAGAGTTACATCTTTCCCTTCAAGAAGCCTTTCGCTAAGGCTGTTCTTGTGGAATTGGCAATGGGGTATTTGGAAGCCCTTAGAGGGCTATGGTGAAAAAGGAAATATCTTCCGTTCAAAACTGGAAAGAAGCTTTCTGAGAAACTGCTCTGTGTTCTGTTAATTCATCTCACAGAGTTACATCTTTCCCTTCAAGAAGCCTTTCGCTAAGGCTGTTCTTGTATAATTGGCAAAGGGATATTTGGAAGCCCTTAGAGGGCTATGGTGAAAAAGGAAATATCTTCCATTCAAAACTGGAAAGAAGCTTTCTGAGAAACTGCTCTGTGTTCTGTTAATTCATCTCACAGAGTTACATCTGTCCCTTCAGGAAGCCTTTCGCTAAGGCTGTTCTTGCGGAATTGGCAAAGGGATATTTGGAAGCCCATAGAGGGATATGGTGAAAAAGGAAATATCTTCCGTTCAAAACTGGAAAGAAGCTTTCTGAGAAACTGCTCTGTGTTCTGTTAATTCATCTCACAGAGTTACATCTTTCCCTTCAAGAAGCCTTTCGCTAAGGCTGTTCTTGTGGAATTGGCAAAGGGATATTTGGAAGCCCATAGAGGGCTATGGTGAAAAAGGAAATATCTTCCGTTCAAAACTGGAAAGAAGCTTTCTGAGAAACTGCTCTGTGTTCTGTTAATTCATCTCACAGAGTTACATCTTTCCCTTCAAGAAGCCTTTCGCTAAGGCTGTTCTTGTGGAATTGGCAAAGGGATATTTGGAAGCCCATAGAGGGCTATGGTGAAAAAGGAAATATCTTCCGTTCAAAACTGGAAAGAAGCTTTCTGAGAAACTGCTCTGTGTTCTGTTAATTCATCTCACAGAGTTACATCTTTCCCTTCAAGCAGCCTTTCTCTAAGGCTGTTCTTGTGGAATTGGCAAAGGGATTTTTGGAAGCCCATAGCGGGCTATGGTGTAAAAGGAAATATCTTCCGTTCAAAACTGGAAAGAAGCTTTCTGAGAACTGCTCTGTGTTCTGTTAATTCACCTCACAGAGTTACATCTTTCCCTTCAAGAAGCCTTTCGCTAAGGCTGTTCTTGTGGAATTGGCAAAGGCATATTTGGAAGCCCTTAGAGGGCTATGGTGAAAAAGGAAATATCTTCCTTTCAAAACTGGAAAGAAGCTTTCTGAGAAACTGCTCTGTGTTCTGTTAATTCATCTCACAGAGTTACATCTTTCACTTCAAGAAGCCTTTCGCTAAGGCTGTTCTTGTGGAATTGGCAAAGGGATATTTGGAAGCCCTTAGAGGGCTATGGTGAAAAAGAAAATATCTTCCGTTCAAAACTGGAAAGAAGCTTTCTGAGAAACTGCTCTGTGTTCTGTTCATTCATCTCACAGAGTTACATCTTTCCCTTCAAGAAGCCTTTCGCTAAGGCTGTTCTTGTGGAATTGGCAAAGGGATATTTGGAAGCCCATAGAGGGCTATGGTGAAAAAGGAAATATCTTCCGTTCAAAACTGGAAAGAAGCTTTCTGAGAAACTGCTCTGTGTTCTGTTAATTCATCTCACAGAGTTACATCTTTCCCTTCAAGAAGCCTTTCGCTAAGGCTGTTCTTGTGGAATTGGCAAAGGGATATTTGGAAGCCCATAGAGGGCTATGGTGAAAAAGGAAATATCTTCCGTTCAAAACTGGAAAGAAGCTTTCTGAGAAACTGCTCTGTGTTCTGTTAATTCATCTCACAGAGTTACATCTTTCCCTTCAAGCAGCCTTTCGCTAAGGCTGTTCTTGTGGAATTGGCAAAGGGATATTTGGAAGCCCATAGAGGGCTATGGTGTAAAAGGAAATATCTTCCGTTCAAAACTGGAAAGAAGCTTTCTGAGAACTGCTCTGTGTTCTGTTAATTCACCTCACAGAGTTACATCTTTCCCTTCAAGAAGCCTTTCGCTAAGGCTGTTCTTGTGGAATTGGCAAAGACATATTTGGAAGCCCTTAGAGGGCTATGGTGAAAAAGGAAATATCTTCCTTTCAAAACTGGAAAGAAGCTTTCTGAGAAACTGCTCTGTGTTCTGTTAATTCATCTCACAGAGTTACATCTTTCACTTCAAGAAGCCTTTCGCTAAGGCTGTTCTTGTGGAATTGGCAAAGGGATATTTGGAAGCCCATAGAGGGCTATGCTGAAAAAGGAAATATCTTCCGTTCAAAATTGGAAAGAAGCTTTCTGAGAAACTGCTCTGTGTTCTGCTAATTCTTCTCACAGAGTTACATCTTTCCCTTCAAGAAGCCTTTCGCTAAGGCTGTTCTTGTGGAATTGGTAAAGGGATATTTGGAAGCCCATAGAGGGCTATGGTGAAAAAGGAAATATCTTCCGTTCAAAATTGGAAAGAAGCTTTCTGAGAAACTGTTCTGTGTTCTGTTAATTCATCTCACAGAGTTACATCTTTTCCTTCAGGAAGCCTTCCGCTAAGGCTGTTCTTGTGGAATTGGAGAAGGGATATTTAGAAGCCCATAGAGGGCTATGGTGAAAAAGGAAATATCTTCCGTTCAAAACTGGAAAGAAGCTTTCTGAGAAACTGCTCTGTGTTCTGTTAATTCATCTCACAGAGTTACATCTTTCACTTCAAGAAGCCTTTCGCTAAGGCTGTTCTTGTGGAATTGGCAAAGGGATATTTGGAAGCCCATAGAGGGCTATGGTGAAAAAGAAAATATCTTCCGTTCAAAACTGGAAAGAAGCTTTCTGAGAAACTGCTCTGTGTTCTGTTAATTCATCTCACAGAGTTACATCTTTCCCTTCAAGAAGCCTTTCGCTAAGGCTGTTCTTGTGGAATTGGCAAAGGGATATTTGGAAGCCCATAGAGGGCTACGCTGAAAAAGGAAATATCTTCCGTTCAAAACTGGAAAGAAGCTTTCTGAGAAACTGCTCTGTGTTCTGTTAATTCATTTCACAGAGTTACATCTTTCCCTTCAAGAAGCCTTTCGCTAAGGCTGTTCTTGTGGAATTGGCAAAGGGATATTTGGAATCCCATAGAGGGCTATGGTGAAAAAGGAAATATCTTCCGTTCAAAACTGGAAAGAAGCTTTCTGAGAAACTGCTCTGTGTTCTGTTAATTCATCTCACAGAGTTACATCTTTCCCTTCAGGAAGCCTTTCGCTAAGGCTGTTCTTGTGGAATTGGCAAAGGGATATTTGGAAGCCCATAGAGGGCTATGGTGAAAAAGGAAATATCTTCCGTTCAAAATTGGAAAGAAGCTTTCTGAGAAACTGCTCTGTGTTCTGCTAATTATTCTCACAGAGTTACATCTTTCCCTTCAAGAAGCCTTTCGCTAAGGCTGTTCTTGTGGAATTGGCAAAGGGATATTTGGAAGCCCATAGAGGGCTATGGTGAAAAAGGAAATATCTTCCGTTCAAAACTGGAAAGAAGCTTTCTGAGAAACTGCTCTGTGTTCTGTTAATTCATCTCACAGAGTTACATCTTTCCCTTCAAGAAGCCTTTCGCTAAGGCTGTTCTTGTGGAATTGGCAATGGGGTATTTGGAAGCCCTTAGAGGGCTATGGTGAAAAAGGAAATATCTTCCGTTCAAAACTGGAAAGAAGCTTTCTGAGAAACTGCTCTGTGTTCTGTTAATTCATCTCACAGAGTTACATCTTTCCCTTCAAGAAGCCTTTCGCTAAGGCTGTTCTTGTGGAATTGGCAAAGGGATATTTGGAAGCCCATAGAGGGCTATGGTGAAAAAGGAAATATCTTCCGTTCAAAACTGGAAAGAAGCTTTCTGAGAAACTGCTCTGTGTTCTGTTAATTCATCTCACAGAGTTACATCTTTCCCTTCAAGAAGACTTTCGCTAAGGCTGTTCTTGTGGAATTGGCAAAGGGATATTTGGAAGCCCATAGAGGGCTATGGTGAAAAAGGAAATATCTTCCGTTCAAAACTGGAAAGAAGCTTTCTGAGAAATTGCTCTGTGTTCTGTTAATTCATCTCACAGAATTACATCTTTCCCTTCAAGAAGACTTTCCCTAAGGCTGTTCTTGTGGAATTGGCAAAGGGATATTTGGAAACCCATAGAGGGCTATGGTGAAAAAGGAAATATCTTCCGTACAAAACTGGAAAGAAGCTTTCGGAGAAACTGCTCTGTGTTCTGTTAATTCATCTCACAGAGTTACATCTTTCCCTTCAAGAAGCCTTTCGCTAAGGCTGTTCTTGTGGAATTGGCAAAGGGATATTTGGAAGCCCATAGAGGGCTATGGTGAAAAAGGAAATATCTTCCGTTCAAAACTGGAAAGAAGCTTTCTGAGAAACTGCTCTGTGTTCTGTTAATTCATCTCACAGAGTTACATCTTTCCCTTCAAGCAGCCTTTCGCTAAGGCTGTTCTTGTGGAATTGGCAAAGGGATATTTGGAAGCCCATAGAGGGCTATGGTGTAAAAGGAAATATCTTCCGTTCAAAACTGGAAAGAAGCTTTCTGAGAACTGCTCTGTGTTCTGTTAATTCACCTCACAGAGTTACATCTTTCCCTTCAAGAAGCCTTTCGCTAAGGCTGTTCTTGTGGAATTGGCAAAGGCATATTTGGAAGCCCATAGAGGGCTATGGTGAAAAAGGAAATATCTTCCTTTCAAAACTGGAAAGAAGCTTTCTGAGAAACTGCTGTGTGTTCTGTTAATTCATCTCACAGAGTTACATCTTTCACTTCAAGAAGCCTTTCGCTAAGGCTGTTCTTGTGGAATTGGCAAAGGGATATTTGGAAGCCCTTAGAGGGCTATGGTGAAAAAGGAAATATCTTCCGTTCAAAACCGGAAAGAAGCTTTCTGAGAAACTGCTCTGTGTTCTGTTAATTCATCTCACAGAGTTACATCTTTCCCTTCAAGAAGCCTTTCGCTAAGGCTGTTCTTGTGGAATTGGCAAAGGGATATTTGGAAGCCCTTAGAGGGCTATGGTGAAAAAGGAAATATCTTCCGTTTAAAACTGGAAAGAAGCTTTCTGAGAAACTGCTCTGTGTTCTGTTAATTCATCTCACAGAGTTACATCTTTCCCTTCAAGAAGCCTTTCGCTAAGGCTGTTCTTGTGGAATTGGCAATGGGATATTTGGAAGCCCTTAGAGGGCTATGGTGAAAAAGGAAATATCTTCCGTTCAAAACTGGAAAGAAGCTTTCTGAGAAACTGCTCTGTGTTCTGTTAATTCATCTCACCGAGTTACATCCTTCCCTTCAAGAAGCCTTTCGCTAATGCTGCTCTTGTGGAATTGGCAAAGGGATATTTGGAAGCCCATAGAGGGCTATGGTGAAAAAGGAAATATCTTCCGTTCAAAACTGGAAAGAAGCTTTCTGAGAAACTGCTCTGTGTTCTGTTAATTCATCTCCCAGAGTTACATCTTTCCCTTCAAGAAGCCTTTCGCTAAGGCTGTTCTTGTGGAATTGGCAAAGGGATATTTGGAAGCCCATAGAGGGCTATGGTGAAAAAGGAAATATCTTCCGTTCAAAACTGGAAAGAAGCTTTCTGAGAAACTGCTCTGTGTTCTGTTAATTCATCTCACAGAGTTACATCTTTCCCTTCAAGAAGACTTTCCCTAAGGCTGTTCTTGTGGAATTGGCAAAGGGATATTTGGAAGCCCATAGAGGGCTATGGTGAAAAAGGAAATATCTTCCGTTCAAAACTGGAAAGAAGCTTTCTGAGAAACTGCTCTGTGTTCTGTTAATCCATCTCACAGAGTTACATCTTTCCCTTCAAGAAGCCTTTCGCTAAGGCTGTTCTTGTGGAATTGGCAAAGGGATATTTGGAAGCCCATAGAGGGCTATGGTGAAAAAGGAAATATCTTCCGTTCAAAACTGGAAAGAAGCTTTCTGAGAAACTGCTCTGTGTTCTGTTAATTCATCTCACAGAGTTACATCTTTCCCTTCAAGCAGCCTTTCGCTAAGGCTGTTCTTGTGGAATTGGCAAAGGGATATTTGGAAGCCCATAGAGGGCTACGGTGTAAAAGGAAATATCTTCCGTTCAAAACTGGAGAGAAGCTTTCTGAGAACTGCTCTGTGTTCTGTTAATTCACCTCACAGAGTTACATCTTTCCCTTCAAGAAGCCTTTCGCTAAGGCTGTTCTTGTGGAATTGGCAAAGGCATATTTGGAAGCCCTTAGACGGCTATGGTGAAAAAGGAAATATCTTCCTTTCAAAACTGGAAAGAAGCTTTCTGAGAAACTGCTCTGTGTTCTGTTAATTCATCTCACAGAGTTACATCTTTCACTTCAAGAAGCCTTTCGCTAAGGCTGTTCTTGTGGAATTGGCAAAGGGATATTTGGAAGCCCATAGAGGGCTATGGTGAAAAAGGAAATATCTTCCGTTCAAAACTGGAAAGAAGCTTTCTGAGAAACTGCTCTGTGTTCTGTTAATTCATCTCACAGAGTTACATCTTTCCCTTCAAGAAGCCTTTCGCTAAGGCTGTTCTTGTGGAATTGGCAAAGGGATATTTGGAAGCCCATAGAGGGCTATGGTGAAAAAGGAAATATCTTCCGTTCAAAATTGGAAAGAAGCTTTCTGAAAAACTGCTCTGTGTTCTGCTAATTCTTCTCACAGAGTTACATCTTTCCCTTCAAGAAGCCTTTCGCTAAGGCTGTTCTTGTGGAATTGGCAAAGGGATATTTGGAAGCCCATAGAGGGCTATGGTGAAAAAGGAAATATCTTCCGTTCAAAACTGGAAAGAAGCTTTCTGAGAAACTGTTCTGTGTTCTGTTAATTCATCTCACAGAGTTACATCTTTTCCTTCAGGAAGCCTTCCGCTAAGGCTGTTCTTGTGGAATTGGAGAAGGGATATTTAGAAGCCCATAGAGGGCTATGGTGAAAAAGGAAATATCTTCCGTTCAAAACTGGAAAGAAGCTTTCTGAGAAACTGCTCTGTGTTCTGTTAATTCATCTCACAGAGTTACATCTTTCACTTCAAGAAGCCTTTCGCTAAGGCTGTTCTTGTGGAATTGGCAAAGGGATATTTGGAAGCCCATAGAGGGCTATGGTGAAAAAGAAAATATCTTCCGTTCAAAACTGGAAAGAAGCTTTCTGAGAAACTGCTCTGTGTTCTGTGAATTCATCTCACAGAGTTACATCTTTCCCTTCAAGAAGCCTTTCGCTAAGGCTGTTCTTGTGGAATTGGCAAAGGGATATTTGGAAGCCCATAGAGGGCTACGCTGAAAAAGGAAATATCTTCCGTTCAAAACTGGAAAGAAGCTTTCTGAGAAACTGCTCTGTGTTCTGTGAATTCATTTCACAGAGTTACATCTTTCCCTTCAAGAAGCCTTTCGCTAAGGCTGTTCTTGTGGAATTGGCAAAGGGATATTTGGAATCCCATAGAGGGCTATGGTGAAAAAGGAAATATCTTCCGTTCAAAACTGGAAAGAAGCTTTCTGAGAAACTGCTCTGTGTTCTGTTAATTCATCTCACAGAGTTACATCTTTCCCTTCAGGAAGCCTTTCGCTAAGGCTGTTCTTGTGGAATTGGCAAAGGGATATTTGGAAGCCCATAGAGGGCTATGGTGAAAAAGGAAATATCTTCCGTTCAAAATTGGAAAGAAGCTTTCTGAGAAACTGCTCTGTGTTCTGCTAATTCTTCTCACAGAGTTACATCTTTCCCTTCAAGAAGCCTTTCGCTAAGGCTGTTCTTGTGGAATTGGCAAAGGGATATTTGGAAGCCCATAGAGGGCTATGGTGAAAAAGGAAATATCTTCCGTTCAAAACTGGAAAGAAGCTTTCTGAGAAACTGCTCTGTGTTCTGTTAATTCATCTCACAGAGTTACATCTTTCCCTTCAAGAAGCCTTTCGCTAAGGCTGTTCTTGTGGAATTGGCAATGGGGTATTTGGAAGCCCTTAGAGGGCTATGGTGAAAAAGGAAATATCTTCCGTTCAAAACTGGAAAGAAGCTTTCTGAGAAACTGCTCTGTGTTCTGTTAATTCATCTCACAGAGTTACATCTTTCCCTTCAAGAAGCCTTTCGCTAAGGCTGTTCTTGTGGAATTGGCAAAGGGATATTTGGAAGCCCTTAGAGGGCTATGGTGAAAAAGGAAATATCTTCCGTTCAAAACTGGAAAGAAACTTTCTGAGAAACTGCTCTGTGTTCTGTTAATTCATCTCACAGAGTTACATCTGTCCCTTCAGGAAGCCTTTCGCTAAGGCTGTTCTTGCGGAATTGGCAAAGGGATATTTGGAAGCCCATAGAGGGATATGGTGAAAAAGGAAATATCTTCCGTTCAAAACTGGAAAGAAGCTTTCTGAGAAACTGCTCTGTGTTCTGTTAATTCATCTCACAGAGTTACATCTTTCCCTTCAAGAAGCCTTTCGCTAAGGCTGTTCTTGTGGAATTGGCAAAGGGATATTTGCAAGCCCATAGAGGGCTATGGTGAAAAAGGAAATATCTTCCGTTCAAAACTGGAAAGAAGCTTTCTGAGAAACTGCTCTGTGTTCTGTTAATTCATCTCACAGAGTTACATCTTTCCCTTCAAGAAGACTTTCGCTAAGGCTGTTCTTGTGGAATTGGCAAAGGGATATTTGGAAGCCCATAGAGGGCTATGGTGAAAAAGGAAATATCTTCCGTTCAAAACTGGAAAGAAGCTTTCTGAGAAATTGCTCTGTGTTCTGTTAATTCATCTCACAGAATTACATCTTTCCCTTCAAGAAGACTTTCCCTAAGGCTGTTCTTGTGGAATTGGCAAAGGGATATTTGGAAACCCATAGAGGGCTATGGTGAAAAAGGAAATATCTTCCGTACAAAACTGGAAAGAAGCTTTCGGAGAAACTGCTCTGTGTTCTGTTAATTCATCTCACAGAGTTACATCTTTCCCTTCAAGAAGCCTTTCGCTAAGGCTGTTCTTGTGGAATTGGCAAAGGGATATTTGGAAGCCCATAGAGGGCTATGGTGAAAAAGGAAATATCTTCCGTTCAAAACTGGAAAGAAGCTTTCTGAGAAACTGCTCTGTGTTCTGTTAATTCATCTCACAGAGTTACATCTTTCCCTTCAAGCAGCCTTTCGCTAAGGCTGTTCTTGTGGAATTGGCAAAGGGATATTTGGAAGCCCATAGAGGGCTATGGTGTAAAAGGAAATATCTTCCGTTCAAAACTGGAAAGAAGCTTTCTGAGAACTGCTCTGTGTTCTGTTAATTCACCTCACAGAGTTACATCTTTCCCTTCAAGAAGCCTTTCGCTAAGGCTGTTCTTGTGGAATTGGCAAAGGCATATTTGGAAGCCCATAGAGGGCTATGGTGAAAAAGGAAATATCTTCCTTTCAAAACTGGAAAGAAGCTTTCTGAGAAACTGCTCTGTGTTCTGTTAATTCATCTCACAGAGTTACATCTTTCACTTCAAGAAGCCTTTCGCTAAGGCTGTTCTTGTGGAATTGGCAAAGGGATATTTGGAAGCCCTTAGAGGGCTATGGTGAAAAAGGAAATATCTTCCGTTCAAAACTGGAAAGAAGCTTTCTGAGAAACTGCTCTGTGTTCTGTTAATTCATCTCACAGAGTTACATCTTTCCCTTCAAGAAGCCTTTCGCTAAGGCTGTTCTTGTGGAATTGGCAAAGGCATATTTGGAAGCCCATAGAGGGCTATGGTGAAAAAGGAAATATCTTCCTTTCAAAACTGGAAAGAAGCTTTCTGAGAAACTGCTCTGTGTTCTGTTAATTCATCTCACAGAGTTACATCTTTTCCTTCAGGAAGCCTTTCGCTAAGGCTGTTCTTGTGGAATTGGAAAAGGGATATTTGGAAGCCCATAGAGAGCTATGGTGAAAAAGGAAATATCTTCCGTTCAAAACTGGAAAGAAGCTTTCTGAGAAACTGCTCTGTGTTCTGTTAATTCATCTCACAGAGTTACATCTTTCCCTTCAAGAAGCCTTTCGCTAAGGCTGTTCTTGTGGAATTGGCAAAGGGATATTTCGAAGCCCATAGAGGGCTATGGTGAAAAAGGAAATATCTTCCGTTCAAAACTGGAAAGAAGCTTTCTGAGAAACTGCTCTGTGTTCTGTTAATTCATCTCACAGAGTTACATCTTTCCCTTCAGGAAGCCTTTCGCTAAGGCTGTTCTTGTGGAATTGGCAAAGGGATATTTGGAAACCCATAGAGGGCTATGGTGAAAAAGGAAATATCTTCCGTTCAAAACTGGAAAGAAGCTTTCTGAGAAACTGCTCTGTGTTCTGTGAATTCATCTCACAGAGTTACATCTTTCCCTTCAAGAAGCCTTTCGCTAAGGCTGTTCTTGTGGAATTGGCAAAGGGATATTTGGAACCCCTAGAGGGCTATGGTGAAAAAGGCAATATCTTCCTTTCAAAACTGGAAAGAAGCTTTCTGAAAAACTGCTCTGTGTTCTGTTAATTCATCTCACAGAGTTACATCTTTCCCTTCAAGAAGCCTTTCGCTAAGGCTGTTCTTGTGGAATTGGCAATGGGATATTTGGAAGCCCTTAGAGGGCTCTGGTGAAAAAGGAAATATCTTCCGTTCAAAACTGGAAAGAAGCTTTCTGAGAAACTGCTCTGTGTTCTGTTAATTCATCTCACCGAGTTACATCCTTCCCTTCAAGAAGCCTTTCGCTAATGCTGCTCTTGTGGAATTGGCAAAGGGATATTTGGAAGCCCATAGAGGGCTATGGTGAAAAAGGAAATATCTTCCGTTCAAAACTGGAAAGAAGCTTTCTGAGAAACTGCTCTGTGTTCTGTTAATTCATCTCCCAGAGTTACATCTTTCCCTTCAAGAAGCCTTTCGCTAAGTCTGTTCTTGTGCAATTGGCAAAGGGATATTTGGAAGCCCATAGAGGGCTATGGTGAAAAAGGAAATATCTTCCGTTCCAAACTGGAAAGAAGCTTTCTGAGAAACTGCTCTGTGTTCTGTTAATTTATCTCACAGAGTTACATCTTTCCCTTCAAGAAGCCTTTCGCTAAGGCTGTTCTTGTGGAATTGGCAAAGGGATATTTGGAAGCCCATAGAGGGCTATGGTGAAAAAGGAAATATCTTCCGTTCAAAACTGGAAAGAAGCTTTCTGAGAAACTGCTCTGTGTTCTGTTAATTCATCTCACAGAGTTACATCTTTCCCTTCAAGAAGCCTTTCGCTAAGGCTGTTCTTGTGGAATTGGCAAAGGGATATTTGGAAGCCCATAGAGGGCTATGGTGAAAAAGGAAATATCTTCCGTTCAAAACTGGAAAGAAGCTTTCTGAGAAACTTCTCTGTGTTCTGTTAATTCATCTCACAGAGTTACATCTTTCCCTTCAAGAAGCCTTTCGCTAAGGCTGTTCTTGTGGAATTGGCAAAGGGATATTTGGAAGCCCATAGAGGGCTATGGTGAAAAAGAAAATATCTTCCGTTCAAAACTGGAAAGAAGCATTCTGAGAAACTGCTCTGTGTTCTGTGAATTCATCTCACAGAGTTACATCTTTCCCTTCAAGAAGCCTTTCGCTAAGGCTGTTCTTGTGGAATTGGCAAAGGGATATTTGGAAGCCCATAGAGGGCTATGGTGAAAAAGGAAATATCTTCCGTTCAAAACTGGAAAGAAGCTTTCTGAGAAACTGCTCTGTGTTCCGTTAATTCATCTCACAGAGTTACATCTTTCCCTTCAAGAAGCCTTTCGCTAAGGCTGTTCTTGTGGAATTGGCAAAGGGATATTTGGAAGCCCATAGAGGGCTATGGTGAAAAAGGAAATATCTTCCGTTCAAAACTGGAAAGAAGCTTTCTGAGAAACTGCTCTGTGTTCTGTTAATTCATCTCACAGAGTTACATCTTTCACTTCAAGAAGCCTTTCGCTAAGTCTGTTCTTGTGGAATTGGCAAAGGGATATTTGGAAGCCCATAGAGGGCTATGGTGAAAAAGAAAATATCTTCCGTTCAAAACTGGAAAGAAGCTTTATGAGAAACTGCTCTGTGTTCTGTTAATTCATCTCACAGAGTTACATCTTTCCCTTCAAGAAGCCTTTCGCTAAGGCTGTTCTTGTGGAATTGGCAAAGGGATATTTGGAAGCCCATAGAGGGCTATGCTGAAAAAGGAAATATCTTCCGTTCCAAACTGGAAAGAAGCTTTCTGAGAAACTGCTCTGTGTTCTGTTAATTCATCTCCCAGAGTTACATCTTTCCCTTCAAGAAGCCTTTCGCTAAGGCTGTTCTTGTGGAATTGGCAAAGGGATATTTGGAAGCCCATAGAGGGCTATGGTGAAAAAGGAAATATCTTCCGTTCAAAACTGGAAAGAAGCTTTCTGAGAAACTGCTCTGTGTTCCGTTAATTCATCTCACAGAGTTACATCTTTCCCTTCAAGAAGACTTTCGCTAAGGCTGTTCTTGTGGAATTGGCAAAGGGATATTTGGAAGCCCATAGAGGGCTATGGTGAAAAAGGAAATATCTTCCGTTCAAAACTGGAAAGAAGCTTTCTGAGAAACTGCTCTGTGTTCTGTTAATTCATCTCACAGAGTTACATCTTTCCCTTCAAGAAGCCTTTCGCTAAGGCTGTTCTTGTGGAATTGGCAAAGGGATATTTGGAAGCCCATAGAGGGCTATGGTGAAAAAGGAAATATCTTCCGTTCAAAACTGGAAAGAAGCTTTCTGAGAAACTGCTCTGTGTTCTGTTAATTCATCTCACAGAGTTACATCTTTCCCTTCAAGAAGCCTTTCGCTAAGGCTGTTCTTGTGGAATTGGCAAAGGGATATTTGGAAGCCCATAGAGGGCTATTGTGAAAAAGGAAATATCTTCCGTTCAAAACTGGAAGGAAGCTTTCTGAGAAACTGCTCTGTGTTCTGTGAATTCATCTCACAGAGTTACATCTTTCCCTTCAAGAAGCCTTTCGCTAAGGCTGTTCTTGTGGAATTGGCAAAGGGATATTTGGAAGCCCATAGAGGGCTATGCTGAAAAAGGAAATATCTTCCGTTCCAAACTGGAAAGAAGCTTTCTGAGAAACTGCTCTGTGTTCTGTTAATTCATCTCCCAGAGTTACATGTTTCCCTTCAAGAAGCCTTTCGCTAAGGCTGTTCTTGTGGAATTGGCAAAGGGATATTTGGAAGCCCATAGAGGGCTATGGTGAAAAAGGAAATATCTTCCGTTCAAAACTGGAAAGAAGCTTTCTGAGAAACTGCTCTGTGTTCCGTTAATTCATCTCACAGAGTTACATCTTTCCCTTCAAGAAGCCTTTCGCTAAGGCTGTTCTTGTGGAATTGGCAAAGGGATATTTGGAAGCCCATAGAGGGCTATGGTGAAAAAGGAAATATCTTCCGTTCAAAACTGGAAAGAAGCTTTCTGAGAAACTGCTCTGTGTTCTGTTAATTCATCTCACAGAGTTACATCTTTCCCTTCAAGAAGCCTTTCGCTGAGGCTGTTCTTGTGGAATTGGCAAAGGGATATTTGGAAGCCCATAGAGGGCTATGGTGAAAAAGGAAATATCTTCCGTTCAAAACTGGAAAGAAGCTTTCTGAGAAACTGCTTTGTGTTCTATTAATTCATCTCACAGAGTTACCTCTTTCCCTTCAAGAAGCCTTTCGCTAAGGCTGTTCTTGTGGAATTGGCAAAGGGATATTTGGAAGCCCATAGTGGGCTATGCTGAAAAAGGAAATATCTTCCGTTCAAAACTCGAAAGAAGCTTTCTGAGAAACTGCTCTGTGTTCTGTTAATTCATCTCACAGAGTTACATCTTTCCCTTCAAGAAGCCTTTCGCTAAGGCTGTTCTTGTGGAATTGGCAAAGGGATATTTGGAAGCCCATAGAGGGCTATGGTGAAAAAGGAAATATCTTCCGTTCAAAACTGGAAAGAAGCTTTCTGATAAACTGTTCTGTGTTCTGTTAATTCATCTCACAGAGTTACATCTTTTCCTTCAGGAAGCCTTCCGCTAAGGCTCTTCTTGTTGAATTGGAGAAGGGATATTTAGAAGCCCATAGAGGGCTATGGTGAAAAAGGAAATATCTTCCGTTCAAAACTGGAAAGAAGCTTTCTGAGAAACTGCTCTGTGTTCTGTTAATTCATCTCACAGAGTTACATCCTTCACTTCAAGAAGCCTTTCGCTAAGGCTGCTCTTGTGGAATTGGCAAAGGGATATTAGGAAGCCCATAGAGGGCTATGGTGCAAAAGAAAATATCTTCCGTTCAAAACTGGAAAGAAGCTTTCTGAGAAACTGCTCTGTGTTCTGTTAATTCATCTCACAGAGTTACATCTTTCCCTTCAAGAAGCCTTTCGCTAAGGCTGTTCTTGTGGAATTGGCAAAGGGATATTTGGAAGCCCATAGAGGGCTACGCTGAAAAAGGAAATATCTTCCGTTCAAAACTGGAAAGAAGCTTTCTGAGAAACTGCTCTGTGTTCTGTGAATTCATCTCACAGAGTTACATCTTTCCCTTCAAGAAGCCTTTCGCTAAGGCTGTTCTTGTGGAATTGGCAAAGGGATATTTGGAATCCCATAGAGGGCTATGGTGAAAAAGGAAATATCTTCCGTTCAAAACTGGAAAGAAGCTTTCTGAGAAACTGCTCTGTGTTCTGTTAATTCATCTCACAGAGTTACATCTTTCCCTTCAAGAAGCCTTTCGCTAAGGCTGTTCTTGTGGAATTGGCAAAGGGATATTTGGAAGCCCATAGAGGGCTATGGTGAAAAAGAAAATATCTTCCGTTCAAAACTGGAAAGAAGCTTTCTGAGAAACTGCTCTGTGTTCTGTGAATTCATCTCACAGAGTTACATCTTTCCCTTCAAGAAGCCTTTCGCTAAGGCTGTTCTTGTGGAATTGGCAAAGGGATATTTGGAAGCCCATAGAGGGCTACGCTGAAAAAGGAAATATCTTCCGTTCAAAACTGGAAAGAAGCTTTCTGAGAAACTGCTCTGTGTTCTGTGAATTCATTTCACAGAGTTACATCTTTCCCTTCAAGAAGCCTTTCGCTAAGGCTGTTCTTGTGGAATTGGCAAAGGGATATTTGGAATCCCATAGAGGGCTATGGTGAAAAAGGAAATATCTTCCGTTCAAAACTGGAAAGAAGCTTTCTGAGAAACTGCTCTGTGTTCTGTTAATTCATCTCACAGAGTTACATCTTTCCCTTCAGGAAGCCTTTCGCTAAGGCTGTTCTTGTGGAATTGGCAAAGGGATATTTGGAAGCCCATAGAGGGCTATGGTGAAAAAGGAAATATCTTCCGTTCAAAATTGGAAAGAAGCTTTCTGAGAAACTGCTCTGTGTTCTGCTAATTCTTCTCACAGAGTTACATCTTTCCCTTCAAGAAGCCTTTCGCTAAGGCTGTTCTTGTGGAATTGGCAAAGGGATATTTGGAAGCCCATAGAGGGCTATGGTGAAAAAGGAAATATCTTCCGTTCAAAACTGGAAAGAAGCTTTCTGAGAAACTGCTCTGTATTCTGTTAATTCATCTCACAGAGTTACATCTTTCCCTTCAAGAAGCCTTTCGCTAAGGCTGTTCTTGTGGAATTGGCAATGGGGTATTTGGAAGCCCTTAGAGGGCTATGGTGAAAAAGGAAATATCTTCCGTTCAAAACTGGAAAGAAGCTTTCTGAGAAACTGCTCTGTGTTCTGTTAATTCATCTCACAGAGTTACATCTTTCCCTTCAAGAAGCCTTTCGCTAAGGCTGTTCTTGTGGAATTGGCAAAGGGATATTTGGAAGCCCTTAGAGGGCTATGGTGAAAAAGGAAATATCTTCCGTTCAAAACTGGAAAGAAGCTTTCTGAGAAACTGCTCTGTGTTCTGTTAATTCATCTCACAGAGTTACATCTGTCCCTTCAGGAAGCCTTTCGCTAAGGCTGTTCTTGCGGAATTGGCAAAGGGATATTTGGAAGCCCATAGAGGGCTATGGTGAAAAAGGAAATATCTTCCGTTCAAAACTGGAAAGAAGCTTTCTGAGAAACTGCTCTGTGTTCTGTTAATTCATCTCACAGAGTTACATCTTTCCCTTCAAGAAGCCTTTCGCTAAGGCTGTTCTTGTGGAATTGGCAAAGGGATATTTGCAAGCCCATAGAGGGCTATGGTGAAAAAGGAAATATCTTCCGTTCAAAACTGGAAAGAAGCTTTCTGAGAAACTGCTCTGTGTTCTGTTAATTCATCTCACAGAGTTACATCTTTCCCTTCAAGAAGACTTTCGCTAAGGCTGTTCTTGTGGAATTGGCAAAGGGATATTTGGAAGCCCATAGAGGGCTATGGTGAAAAAGGAAATATCTTCCGTTCAAAACTGGAAAGAAGCTTTCTGAGAAATTGCTCTGTGTTCTGTTAATTCATCTCACAGAATTACATCTTTCCCTTCAAGAAGACTTTCCCTAAGGCTGTTCTTGTGGAATTGGCAAAGGGATATTTGGAAACCCATAGAGGGCTATGGTGAAAAAGGAAATATCTTCCGTACAAAACTGGAAAGAAGCTTTCGGAGAAACTGCTCTGTGTTCTGTTAATTCATCTCACAGAGTTACATCTTTCCCTTCAAGAAGCCTTTCGCTAAGGCTGTTCTTGTGGAATTGGCAAAGGGATATTTGGAAGCCCATAGAGGGCTATGGTGAAAAAGGAAATATCTTCCGTTCAAAACTGGAAAGAAGCTTTCTGAGAAACTGCTCTGTGTTCTGTTAATTCATCTCACAGAGTTACATCTTTCCCTTCAAGCAGCCTTTCGCTAAGGCTGTTCTTGTGGAATTGGCAAAGGGATATTTGGAAGCCCATAGAGGGCTATGGTGTAAAAGGAAATATCTTCCGTTCAAAACTGGAAAGAAGCTTTCTGAGAACTGCTCTGTGTTCTGTTAATTCACCTCACAGAGTTACATCTTTCCCTTCAAGAAGCCTTTCGCTAAGGCTGTTCTTGTGGAATTGGCAAAGGCATATTTGGAAGCCCATAGAGGGCTATGGTGAAAAAGGAAATATCTTCCTTTCAAAACTGGAAAGAAGCTTTCTGAGAAACTGCTCTGTGTTCTGTTAATTCATCTCACAGAGTTACATCTTTTCCTTCAGGAAGCCTTTCGCTAAGGCTGTTCTTGTGGAATTGGAAAAGGGATATTTGGAAGCCCATAGAGAGCTATGGTGAAAAAGGAAATATCTTCCGTTCAAAACTGGAAAGAAGCTTTCTGAGAAACTGCTCTGTGTTCTGTTCATTCATCTCACAGAGTTACATCTTTCCCTTCAAGAAGCCTTTCGCTAAGGCTGTTCTTGTGGAATTGGCAAAGGGATATTTCGAAGCCCATAGAGGGCTATGGTGAAAAAGGAAATATCTTCCGTTCAAAACTGGAAAGAAGCTTTCTGAGAAACTGCTCTGTGTTCTGTTAATTCATCTCACAGAGTTACATCTTTCCCTTCAGGTAGCCTTTCGCTAAGGCTGTTCTTGTGGAATTGGCAAAGGGATATTTGGAAACCCATAGAGGGCTATGGTGAAAAAGGAAATATCTTCCGTTCAAAACTGGAAAGAAGCTTTCTGAGAAACTGCTCTGTGTTCTGTGAATTCATCTCACAGAGTTACATCTTTCCCTTCAAGAAGCCTTTCGCTAAGGCTGTTCTTGTGGAATTGGCAAAGGGATATTTGGAAGCCCATAGAGGGCTATGGTGAAAAAGGAAATATCTTCCGTTCAAAACTGGAAAGAAGCTTTCTGAGAAACTGCTCTGTGTTCTGTTAATTCATCTCACAGAGTTACATCTTTCCCTTCAAGAAGCCTTTCGCTAAGGCTGTTCTTGTGGAATTGGCAAAGGGATATTTGGAACCCCTAGAGGGCTATGGTGAAAAAGGCAATATCTTCCTTTCAAAACTGGAAAGAAGCTTTCTGAAAAACTGCTCTGTGTTCTGTTAATTCATCTCACAGAGTTACATCTTTCCCTTCAAGAAGCCTTTCGCTAAGGCTGTTCTTGTGGAATTGGCAATGGGATATTTGGAAGCCCTTAGAGGGCTATGGTGAAAAAGGAAATATCTTCCGTTCAAAACTGGAAAGAAGCTTTCTGAGAAACTGCTCTGTGTTCTGTTAATTCATCTCACCGAGTTACATCCTTCCCTTCAAGAAGCCTTTCGCTAATGCTGCTCTTGTGGAATTGGCAAAGGGATATTTGGAAGCCCATAGAGGGCTATGGTGAAAAAGGAAATATCTTCCGTTCAAAACTGGAAAGAAGCTTTCTGAGAAACTGCTCTGTGTTCTGTTAATTCATCTCCCAGAGTTACATCTTTACCTTCAAGAAGCCTTTCGCTAAGTCTGTTCTTGTGCAATTGGCAAAGGGATATTTGGAAGCCCATAGAGGGCTATGGTGAAAAAGGAAATATCTTCCGTTCCAAACTGGAAAGAAGCTTTCTGAGAAACTGCTCTGTGTTCTGTTAATTCATCTCACAGAGTTACATCTTTCCCTTCAAGAAGCCTTTCGCTAAGGCTGTTCTTGTGGAATTGGCAAAGGGATATTTGGAAGCCCATAGAGGGCTATGGTGAAAAAGGAAATATCTTCCGTTTAAAACTGGAAAGAAGCTTTCTGAGAAACTGCTCTGTGTTCTGTTAATTCATCTCACAGAGTTACATCTTTCCCTTCAAGAAGCCTTTCGCTAAGGCTGTTCTTGTGGAATTGGCAAAGGGATATTTGGAAGCCCATAGAGGGCTATGGTGAAAAAGGAAATATCTTCCGTTCAAAACTGGAAAGAAGCTTTCTGAGAAACTTCTCTGTGTTCTGTTAATTCATCTCACAGAGTTACATCTTTCCCTTCAAGAAGCCTTTCGCTAAGGCTGTTCTTGTGGAATTGGCAAAGGGATATTTGGAAGCCCATAGAGGGCTATGGTGAAAAAGAAAATATCTTCCGTTCAAAACTGGAAAGAAGCTTTCTGAGAAACTGCTCTGTGTTCTGTTAATTCATCTCACAGAGTTACATCTTTCCCTTCAAGAAGCCTTTCGCTAAGGCTGTTCTTGTGGAATTGGCAAAGGGATATTTGGAAGCCCATAGAGGGCTATGGTGAAAAAGGAAATATCTTCCGTTCAAAACTGGAAAGAAGCTTTCTGAGAAACTGCTCTGTGTTCCGTTAATTCATCTCACAGAGTTACATCTTTCCCTTCAAGAAGCCTTTCGCTAAGGCTGTTCTTGTGGAATTGGCAAAGGGATATTTGGAAGCCCATAGAGGGCTATGGTGAAAAAGGAAATATCTTCCGTTCAAAACTGGAAAGAAGCTTTCTGAGAAACTGCTCTGTGTTGTGTTAATTCATCTCCCAGAGTTACATCTTTCCCTTCAAGAAGCCTTTCGCTAAGTCTGTTCTTGTGCAATTGGCAAAGGGATATTTGGAAGCCCATAGAGGGCTATGGTGAAAAAGGAAATATCTTCCGTTCCAAACTGGAAAGAAGCTTTCTGAGAAACTGCTCTGTGTTCTGTTAATTCATCTCACAGAGTTACATCTTTCCCTTCAAGAAGCCTTTCGCTAAGGCTGTTCTTGTGGAATTGGCAAAGGGATATTTGGAAGCTCATAGAGGGCTATGGTGAAAAAGGAAATATCTTCCGTTCAAAACTGGAAAGAAGCTTTCTGAGAAACTGCTCTGTGTTCTGTTAATTCATCTCACAGAGTTACATCTTTCCCTTCAAGAAGCCTTTCGCTAAGGCTGTTCTTGTGGAATTGGCAAAGGGATATTTGGAAGCCCATAGAGGGCTATGGTGAAAAAGGAAATATCTTTCGTTCAAAACTGGAAAGAAGCTTTCTGAGAAACTTCTCTGTGTTCTGTTAATTCATCTCACAGAGTTACATCTTTCCCTTCAAGAAGCCTTTCGCTAAGGCTGTTCTTGTGGAATTGGCAAAGGGATATTTGGAAGCCCATAGAGGGCTATGGTGAAAAAGAAAATATCTTCCGTTCAAAACTGGAAAGAAGCTTTCTGAGAAACTGCTCTGTGTTCTGTTAATTCATCTCACAGAGTTACATCTTTCCCTTCAAGAAGCCTTTCGCTAAGGCTGTTCTTGTGGAATTGGCAAAGGGATATTTGGAAGCCCATAGAGGGCTATGGTGAAAAAGGAAATATCTTCCGTTCAAAACTGGAAAGAAGCTTTCTGAGAAACTGCTCTGTGTTCCGTTAATTCATCTCACAGAGTTACATCTTTCCCTTCAAGAAGCCTTTCGCTAAGGCTGTTCTTGTGGAATTGGCAAAGGGATATTTGGAAGCCCATAGAGGGCTATGGTGAAAAAGGAAATATCTTCCGTTCAAAACTGGAAAGAAGCTTTCTGAGAAACTGCTCTGTGTTCTGTTAATTCATCTCACAGAGTTACATCTTTCACTTCAAGAAGCCTTTCGCTAAGTCTGTTCTTGTGGAATTGGCAAAGGGATATTTGGAAGCCCATAGAGGGCTATGGTGAAAAAGAAAATATCTTCCGTTCAAAACTGGAAAGAAGCTTTATGAGAAACTGCTCTGTGTTCTGTTAATTCATCTCACAGAGTTACATCTTTCCCTTCAAGAAGCCTTTCGCTAAGGCTGTTCTTGTGGAATTGGCAAAGGGATATTTGGAAGCCCATAGAGGGCTATGCTGAAAAAGGAAATATCTTCCGTTCCAAACTGGAAAGAAGCTTTCTGAGAAACTGCTCTGTGTTCTGTTAATTCATCTCACAGAGTTACATCTTTCCCTTCAAGAAGCCTTTCGCTAAGGCTGTTCTTGTGGAATTGGCAAAGGGATATTTGGAAGCCCATAGAGGGCTATGCTGAAAAAGGAAATATCTTCCGTTCAAAACTGGAAAGAAGCTTTCTGAGAAACTGCTCTGTGTTCCGTTAATTCATCTCACAGAGTTACATCTTTCCCTTCAAGAAGCCTTTCGCTAAGGCTGTTCTTGTGGAATTGGCAAAGGGATATTTGGAAGCCCATAGAGGGCTATGGTGAAAAAGGAAATATCTTCCGTTCAAAACTGGAAAGAAGCTTTCTGAGAAACTGCTCTGTGTTCTGTTAATTCATCTCACTGAGTTACATCTTTCCCTTCAAGAAGCCTTTCGCTAAGGCTGTTCTTGTGGAATTGGCAAAGGGATATTTGGAAGCCCATAGAGGGCTATGGTGAAAAAGGAAATATCTTCCGTTCAAAACTGGAAAGAAGCTTTCTGAGAAACTGCTCTGTGTTCTGTTAATTCATCTCACAGAGTTACATCTTTCCCTTCAAGAAGCCTTTCGCTAAGGCTGTTCTTGTGGAATTGGCAAAGGGATATTTGGAAGCCCATAGAGGGCTATTGTGAAAAAGGAAATATCTTCCGTTCAAAACTGGAAGGAAGCTTTCTGAGAAACTGCTCTGTGTTCTGTGAATTCATCTCACAGAGTTACATCTTTCCCTTCAAGAAGCCTTTCGCTAAGGCTGTTCTTGTGGAATTGGCAAAGGGATATTTGGAAGCCCATAGAGGGCTATGCTGAAAAAGGAAATATCTTCCGTTCCAAACTGGAAAGAAGCTTTCTGAGAAACTGCTCTGTGTTCTGTTAATTCATCTCCCAGAGTTACATCTTTCCCTTCAAGAAGCCTTTCGCTAAGGCTGTTCTTGTGGAATTGGCAAAGGGATATTTGGAAGCCCATAGAGGGCTATGGTGAAAAAGGAAATATCTTCCGTTCAAAACTGGAAAGAAGCTTTTTGAGAAACTGCTCTGTGTTCCGTTAATTCATCTCACAGAGTTACATCTTTCCCTTCAAGAAGCCTTTCGCTAAGGCTGTTCTTGTGGAATTGGCAAAGGGATATTTGGAAGCCCATAGAGGGCTATGGTGAAAAAGGAAATATCTTCCGTTCAAAACTGGAAAGAAGCTTTCTGAGAAACTGCTCTGTGTTCTGTTAATTCATCTCACAGAGTTACATCTTTCCCTTCAAGAAGCCTTTCGCTAAGGCTGTTCTTGTGGAATTGGCAAAGGGATATTTGGAAGCCCATAGAGGGCTATGGTGAAAAAGGAAATATCTTCCGTTCAAAACTGGAAAGAAGCTTTCTGAGAAACTGCTCTGTGTTCTATTAATTCATCTCACAGAGTTACATCTTTCCCTTCAAGAAGCCTTTCGCTAAGGCTGTTCTTGTGGAATTGGCAAAGGGATATTTGGAAGCCCATAGAGGGCGATGGTGAAAAAGGAAATATCTTCCGTTCAAAACTGGAAGGAAGCTTTCTGAGAAACTGCTCTGTGTTCTGTTAATTCATCTCACAGAGTTACATCTTTCCCTTCAAGAAGCCTTTCGCTAAGGCTGTTCTTGTGGAATTGGCAAAGGGATATTTGGAAGCCCATAGAGGGCTATGCTGAAAAAGGAAATATCTTCCGTTCAAAACTCGAAAGAAGCTTTCTGAGAAACTGCTCTGTGTTCTGTTAATTCATCTCACAGAGTTACATCTTTCCCTTCAAGAAGCCTTTCGCTAAGGCTGTTCTTGTGGAATTGGCAAAGGGATATTTGGAAGCCCATAGAGGGCTATGGTGAAAAAGGAAATATCTTCCGTTCAAAACTGGAAAGAAGCTTTCTGATAAACTGTTCTGTGTTCTGTTAATTCATCTCACAGAGTTACATCTTTTCCTTCAGGAAGCCTTCCGCTAAGGCTGTTCTTGTGGAATTGGAGAAGGGATATTTAGAAGCCCATAGAGGGCTATGGTGAAAAAGGAAATATCTTCCGTTCAAAACTGGAAAGAAGCTTTCTGAGAAACTGCTCTGTGTTCTGTTAATTCATCTCACAGAGTTACATCCTTCACTTCAAGAAGCCTTTCGCTAAGGCTGTTCTTGTGGAATTGGCAAAGGGATATTAGGAAGCCCATAGAGGGCTATGGTGCAAAAGAAAATATCTTCCGTTCAAAACTGGAAAGAAGCTTTCTGAGAAACTGCTCTGTGTTCTGTTAATTCATCTCACAGAGTTACATCTTTCCCTTCAAGAAGCCTTTCGCTAAGGCTGTTCTTGTGGAATTGGCAAAGGGATATTTGGAAGCCCATAGAGGGCTACGCTGAAAAAGGAAATATCTTCCGTTCAAAACTGGAAAGAAGCTTTCTGAGAAACTGCTCTGTGTTCTGTGAATTCATCTCACAGAGTTACATCTTTCCCTTCAAGAAGCCTTTCGCTAAGGCTGTTCTTGTGGAATTGGCAAAGGGATATTTGGAATCCCATAGAGGGCTATGGTGAAAAAGGAAATATCTTCCGTTCAAAACTGGAAAGAAGCTTTCTGAGAAACTGCTCTGTGTTCTGTTAATTCATCTCACAGAGTTACATCTTTCCCTTCAAGAAGCCTTTCGCTAAGGCTGTTCTTGTGGAATTGGCAAAGGGATATTTGGAAGCCCATAGAGGGCTATGGTGAAAAAGAAAATATCTTCCGTTCAAAACTGGAAAGAAGCTTTCTGAGAAACTGCTCTGTGTTCTGTGAATTCATCTCACAGAGTTACATCTTTCCCTTCAAGAAGCCTTTCGCTAAGGCTGTTCTTGTGGAATTGGCAAAGGGATATTTGGAAGCCCATAGAGGGCTACGCTGAAAAAGGAAATATCTTCCGTTCAAAACTGGAAAGAAGCTTTCTGAGAAACTGCTCTGTGTTCTGTGAATTCATCTCACAGAGTTACATCTTTCCCTTCAAGAAGCCTTTCGCTAAGGCTGTTCTTGTGGAATTGGCAAAGGGATATTTGGAAGCCCATAGAGGGCTATGGTGAAAAAGGAAATATCTTCCGTTCAAAATTGGAAAGAAGCTTTCTGAGAAACTGCTCTGTGTTCTGCTAATTCTTCTCACAGAGTTACATCTTTCCCTTCAAGAAGCCTTTCGCTAAGGCTGTTCTTGTGGAATTGGCAAAGGGATATTTGGAAGCCCATAGAGGGCTATGGTGAAAAAGGAAATATCTTCCGTTCAAAACTGGAAAGAAGCTTTCTGAGAAACTGCTCTGTGTTCTGTTAATTCATCTCACAGAGTTACATCTTTCCCTTCAAGAAGCCTTTCGCTAAGGCTGTTCTTGTGGAATTGGCAATGGGGTATTTGGAAGCCCTTAGAGGGCTATGGTGAAAAAGGAAATATCTTCCGTTCAAAACTGGAAAGAAGCTTTCTGAGAAACTGCTCTGTGTTCTGTTAATTCATCTCACAGAGTTACATCTTTCCCTTCAAGAAGCCTTTCGCTAAGGCTGTTCTTGTGGAATTGGCAAAGGGATATTTGGAAGCCCTTAGAGGGCTATGGTGAAAAAGGAAATATCTTCCGTTCAAAACTGGAAAGAAGCTTTCTGAGAAACTGCTCTGTGTTCTGTTAATTCATCTCACAGAGTTACATCTGTCCCTTCAGGAAGCCTTTCGCTAAGGCTGTTCTTGCGGAATTGGCAAAGGGATATTTGGAAGCCCATAGAGGGATATGGTGAAAAAGGAAATATCTTCCGTTCAAAACTGGAAAGAAGCTTTCTGAGAAACTGCTCTGTGTTCTGTTAATTCATCTCACAGAGTTACATCTTTCCCTTCAAGAAGCCTTTCGCTAAGGCTGTTCTTGTGGAATTGGCAAAGGGATATTTGCAAGCCCATAGAGGGCTATGCTGAAAAAGGAAATATCTTCCGTTCAAAACTGGAAAGAAGCTTTCTGAGAAACTGCTCTGTGTTCTGTTAATTCATCTCACAGAGTTACATCTTTCCCTTCAAGAAGACTTTCGCTAAGGCTGTTCTTGTGGAATTGGCAAAGGGATATTTGGAAGCCCATAGAGGGCTATGGTGAAAAAGGAAATATCTTCCGTTCAAAACTGGAAAGAAGCTTTCTGAGAAATTGCTCTGTGTTCTGTTAATTCATCTCACAGAATTACATCTTTCCCTTCAAGAAGACTTTCCCTAAGGCTGTTCTTGTGGAATTGGCAAAGGGATATTTGGAAACCCATAGAGGGCTATGGTGAAAAAGGAAATATCTTCCGTACAAAACTGGAAAGAAGCTTTCGGAGAAACTGCTCTGTGTTCTGTTAATTCATCTCACAGAGTTACATCTTTTCCTTCAGGAAGCCTTCCGCTAAGGCTGTTCTTGTGGAATTGGAGAAGGGATATTTAGAAGCCCATAGAGGGCTATGGTGAAAAAGGAAATATCTTCCGTTCAAAACTGGAAAGAAGCTTTCTGAGAAACTGCTCTGTGTTCTGTTAATTCATCTCACAGAGTTACATCCTTCACTTCAAGAAGCCTTTCGCTAAGGCTGTTCTTGTGGAATTGGCAAAGGGATATTAGGAAGCCCATAGAGGGCTATGGTGCAAAAGAAAATATCTTCCGTTCAAAACTGGAAAGAAGCTTTCTGAGAAACTGCTCTGTGTTCTGTTAATTCATCTCACAGAGTTACATCTTTCCCTTCAAGAAGCCTTTCGCTAAGGCTGTTCTTGTGGAATTGGCAAAGGGATATTTGGAAGCCCATAGAGGGCTACGCTGAAAAAGGAAATATCTTCCGTTCAAAACTGGAAAGAAGCTTTCTGAGAAACTGCTCTGTGTTCTGTGAATTCATCTCACAGAGTTACATCTTTCCCTTCAAGAAGCCTTTCGCTAAGGCTGTTCTTGTGGAATTGGCAAAGGGATATTTGGAATCCCATAGAGGGCTATGGTGAAAAAGGAAATATCTTCCGTTCAAAACTGGAAAGAAGCTTTCTGAGAAACTGCTCTGTGTTCTGTTAATTCATCTCACAGAGTTACATCTTTCCCTTCAAGAAGCCTTTCGCTAAGGCTGTTCTTGTGGAATTGGCAAAGGGATATTTGGAAGCCCATAGAGGGCTATGGTGAAAAAGAAAATATCTTCCGTTCAAAACTGGAAAGAAGCTTTCTGAGAAACTGCTCTGTGTTCTGTGAATTCATCTCACAGAGTTACATCTTTCCCTTCAAGAAGCCTTTCGCTAAGGCTGTTCTTGTGGAATTGGCAAAGGGATATTTGGAAGCCCATAGAGGGCTACGCTGAAAAAGGAAATATCTTCCGTTCAAAACTGGAAAGAAGCTTTCTGAGAAACTGCTCTGTGTTCTGTGAATTCATCTCACAGAGTTACATCTTTCCCTTCAAGAAGCCTTTCGCTAAGGCTGTTCTTGTGGAATTGGCAAAGGGATATTTGGAAGCCCATAGAGGGCTATGGTGAAAAAGGAAATATCTTCCGTTCAAAATTGGAAAGAAGCTTTCTGAGAAACTGCTCTGTGTTCTGCTAATTCTTCTCACAGAGTTACATCTTTCCCTTCAAGAAGCCTTTCGCTAAGGCTGTTCTTGTGGAATTGGCAAAGGGATATTTGGAAGCCCATAGAGGGCTATGGTGAAAAAGGAAATATCTTCCGTTCAAAACTGGAAAGAAGCTTTCTGAGAAACTGCTCTGTGTTCTGTTAATTCATCTCACAGAGTTACATCTTTCCCTTCAAGAAGCCTTTCGCTAAGGCTGTTCTTGTGGAATTGGCAATGGGGTATTTGGAAGCCCTTAGAGGGCTATGGTGAAAAAGGAAATATCTTCCGTTCAAAACTGGAAAGAAGCTTTCTGAGAAACTGCTCTGTGTTCTGTTAATTCATCTCACAGAGTTACATCTTTCCCTTCAAGAAGCCTTTCGCTAAGGCTGTTCTTGTGGAATTGGCAAAGGGATATTTGGAAGCCCTTAGAGGGCTATGGTGAAAAAGGAAATATCTTCCGTTCAAAACTGGAAAGAAGCTTTCTGAGAAACTGCTCTGTGTTCTGTTAATTCATCTCACAGAGTTACATCTGTCCCTTCAGGAAGCCTTTCGCTAAGGCTGTTCTTGCGGAATTGGCAAAGGGATATTTGGAAGCCCATAGAGGGATATGGTGAAAAAGGAAATATCTTCCGTTCAAAACTGGAAAGAAGCTTTCTGAGAAACTGCTCTGTGTTCTGTTAATTCATCTCACAGAGTTACATCTTTCCCTTCAAGAAGCCTTTCGCTAAGGCTGTTCTTGTGGAATTGGCAAAGGGATATTTGCAAGCCCATAGAGGGCTATGCTGAAAAAGGAAATATCTTCCGTTCAAAACTGGAAAGAAGCTTTCTGAGAAACTGCTCTGTGTTCTGTTAATTCATCTCACAGAGTTACATCTTTCCCTTCAAGAAGACTTTCGCTAAGGCTGTTCTTGTGGAATTGGCAAAGGGATATTTGGAAGCCCATAGAGGGCTATGGTGAAAAAGGAAATATCTTCCGTTCAAAACTGGAAAGAAGCTTTCTGAGAAATTGCTCTGTGTTCTGTTAATTCATCTCACAGAATTACATCTTTCCCTTCAAGAAGACTTTCCCTAAGGCTGTTCTTGTGGAATTGGCAAAGGGATATTTGGAAACCCATAGAGGGCTATGGTGAAAAAGGAAATATCTTCCGTACAAAACTGGAAAGAAGCTTTCGGAGAAACTGCTCTGTGTTCTGTTAATTCATCTCACAGAGTTACATCTTTCCCTTCAAGAAGCCTTTCGCTAAGGCTGTTCTTGTGGAATTGGCAAAGGGATATTTGGAAGCCCATAGAGGGCTATGGTGAAAAAGGAAATATCTTCCGTTCAAAACTGGAAAGAAGCTTTCTGAGAAACTGCTCTGTGTTCTGTTAATTCATCTCACAGAGTTACATCTTTCCCTTCAAGCAGCCTTTCGCTAAGGCTGTTCTTGTGGAATTGGCAAAGGGATATTTGGAAGCCCATAGAGGGCTATGGTGTAAAAGGAAATATCTTCCGTTCAAAACTGGAAAGAAGCTTTCTGAGAACTGCTCTGTGTTCTGTTAATTCACCTCACAGAGTTACATCTTTCCCTTCAAGAAGCCTTTCGCTAAGGCTGTTCTTGTGGAATTGGCAAAGGCATATTTGGAAGCCCATAGAGGGCTATGGTGAAAAAGGAAATATCTTCCTTTCAAAACTGGAAAGAAGCTTTCTGAGAAACTGCTCTGTGTTCTGTTAATTCATCTCACAGAGTTACATCTTTCACTTCAAGAAGCCTTTCGCTAAGGCTGTTCTTGTGGAATTGGCAAAGGGATATTTGGAAGCCCTTAGAGGGCTATGGTGAAAAAGGAAATATCTTCCGTTCAAAACTGGAAAGAAGCTTTCTGAGAAACTGCTCTGTGTTCTGTTAATTCATCTCACAGAGTTACATCTTTCCCTTCAAGAAGCCTTTCGCTAAGGCTGTTCTTGTGGAATTGGCAAAGGCATATTTGGAAGCCCATAGAGGGCTATGGTGAAAAAGGAAATATCTTCCTTTCAAAACTGGAAAGAAGCTTTCTGAGAAACTGCTCTGTGTTCTGTTAATTCATCTCACAGAGTTACATCTTTTCCTTCAGGAAGCCTTTCGCTAAGGCTGTTCTTGTGGAATTGGAAAAGGGATATTTGGAAGCCCATAGAGAGCTATGGTGAAAAAGGAAATATCTTCCGTTCAAAACTGGAAAGAAGCTTTCTGAGAAACTGCTCTGTGTTCTGTTAATTCATCTCACAGAGTTACATCTTTCCCTTCAAGAAGCCTTTCGCTAAGGCTGTTCTTGTGGAATTGGCAAAGGGATATTTCGAAGCCCATAGAGGGCTATGGTGAAAAAGGAAATATCTTCCGTTCAAAACTGGAAAGAAGCTTTCTGAGAAACTGCTCTGTGTTCTGTTAATTCATCTCACAGAGTTACATCTTTCCCTTCAGGAAGCCTTTCGCTAAGGCTGTTCTTGTGGAATTGGCAAAGGGATATTTGGAAACCCATAGAGGGCTATGGTGAAAAAGGAAATATCTTCCGTTCAAAACTGGAAAGAAGCTTTCTGAGAAACTGCTCTGTGTTCTGTGAATTCATCTCACAGAGTTACATCTTTCCCTTCAAGAAGCCTTTCGCTAAGGCTGTTCTTGTGGAATTGGCAAAGGGATATTTGGAAGCCCATAGAGGGCTATGGTGAAAAAGGAAATATCTTCCGTTCAAAACTGGAAAGAAGCTTTCTGAGAAACTGCTCTGTGTTCTGTTAATTCATCTCACAGAGTTACATCTTTCCCTTCAAGAAGCCTTTCGCTAAGGCTGTTCTTGTGGAATTGGCAAAGGGATATTTGGAACCCCTAGAGGGCTATGGTGAAAAAGGCAATATCTTCCTTTCAAAACTGGAAAGAAGCTTTCTGAAAAACTGCTCTGTGTTCTGTTAATTCATCTCACAGAGTTACATCTTTCCCTTCAAGAAGCCTTTCGCTAAGGCTGTTCTTGTGGAATTGGCAATGGGATATTTGGAAGCCCTTAGAGGGCTATGGTGAAAAAGGAAATATCTTCCGTTCAAAACTGGAAAGAAGCTTTCTGAGAAACTGCTCTGTGTTCTGTTAATTCATCTCACCGAGTTACATCCTTCCCTTCAAGAAGCCTTTCGCTAATGCTGCTCTTGTGGAATTGGCAAAGGGATATTTGGAAGCCCATAGAGGGCTATGGTGAAAAAGGAAATATCTTCCGTTCAAAACTGGAAAGAAGCTTTCTGAGAAACTGCTCTGTGTTCTGTTAATTCATCTCCCAGAGTTACATCTTTCCCTTCAAGAAGCCTTTCGCTAAGTCTGTTCTTGTGCAATTGGCAAAGGGATATTTGGAAGCCCATAGAGGGCTATGGTGAAAAAGGAAATATCTTCCGTTCCAAACTGGAAAGAAGCTTTCTGAGAAACTGCTCTGTGTTCTGTTAATTCATCTCACAGAGTTACATCTTTCCCTTCAAGAAGCCTTTCGCTAAGGCTGTTCTTGTGGAATTGGCAAAGGGATATTTGGAAGCCCTTAGAGGGCTATGGTGAAAAAGGAAATATCTTCCGTTCAAAACTGGAAAGAAGCTTTCTGAGAAACTGCTCTGTGTTCTGTTAATTCATCTCACAGAGTTACATCTTTCCCTTCAAGAAGCCTTTCGCTAAGGCTGTTCTTGTGGAATTGGCAAAGGGATATTTGGAAGCCCATAGAGGGCTATGGTGAAAAAGGAAATATCTTCCGTTCAAAACTGGAAAGAAGCTTTCTGAGAAACTTCTCTGTGTTCTGTTAATTCATCTCACAGAGTTACATCTTTCCCTTCAAGAAGCCTTTCGCTAAGGCTGTTCTTGTGGAATTGGCAAAGGGATATTTGGAACCCCTAGAGGGCTATGGTGAAAAAGGCAATATCTTCCGTTCAAAACTGGAAAGAAGCTTTCTGAGAAACTGCTCTGTGTTCTGTTAATTCATCTCACAGAGTTACATCTTTCCCTTCAAGAAGCCTTTCGCTAAGGCTGTTCTTGTGGAATTGGCAAAGGGATATTTGGAAGCCCATAGAGGGCTATGGTGAAAAAGGAAATATCTTCCGTTCAAAACTGGAAAGAAGCTTTCTGAGAAACTGCTCTGTGTTCCGTTAATTCATCTCACAGAGTTACATCTTTCCCTTCAAGAAGCCTTTCGCTAAGGCTGTTCTTGTGGAATTGGCAAAGGGATATTTGGAAGCCCATAGAGGGCTATGGTGAAAAAGGAAATATCTTCCGTTCAAAACTGGAAAGAAGCTTTCTGAGAAACTGCTCTGTGTTCTGTTAATTCATCTCACAGAGTTACATCTTTCACTTCAAGAAGCCTTTCGCTAAGTCTGTTCTTGTGGAATTGGCAAAGGGATATTTGGAAGCCCATAGAGGGCTATGGTGAAAAAGAAAATATCTTCCGTTCAAAACTGGAAAGAAGCTTTCTGAGAAACTGCTCTGTGTTCTGTGAATTCATCTCACAGAGTTACATCTTTCCCTTCAAGAAGCCTTTCGCTAAGGCTGTTCTTGTGGAATTGGCAAAGGGATATTTGGAATCCCATAGAGGGCTATGGTGAAAAATGAAATATCTTCCGTTCAAAACTGGAAAGAAGCTTTCTGAGTAACTGCTCTGTGTTCTGTTAATTCATCTCACAGAGTTACATCTTTACCTTCAAGAAGCCTTTCGCTAAACCTGTTCTTGTGGAATAGGCAAAGGGATATTTGGAAGCCCATAGAGGGCTATGGTGAAAAAGGAAATATCTTCCGTTCAAAACTGGAAAGAAGCTTTCTGAGAAACTGCTCTGTGTTCTGTTAATTCATCTCACAGAGTTACATCTTTAACTTCAAGAAGCCTTTCGCTAAGGCTGTTCTTGTGGAATTGGCAAAGGGATATTTGGAAGCCCATAGAGGGCTATGGTGAAAAAGGAAATATCTTCCGTTCAAAACTGGAAAGAAGCTTTCTGAGAACTGCTCTGTGTTCTGTTAATTCACCTCACAGAGTTACATCTTTCCCTTCAAGAAGCCTTTCGCTAAGGCTGTTCTTGTGGAATTGGCAAAGGCATATTTGGAAGCCCATAGAGGGCTATGGTGAAAAAGGAAATATCTTCCTTTCAAAACTGGAAAGAAGCTTTCTGAGAAACTGCTCTGTGTTCTGTTAATTCATCTCACAGAGTTACATCTTTCCCTTCAAGAAGCCTTTCGCTAAGGCTGTTCTTGTGGAATTGGCAAAGGGATATTTGGAAGCCCATAGAGGGCTATGGTGAAAAAGGAAATATCTTCCGTTCAAAACTGGAAAGAAGCTTTCTGAGAAACTGCTCTGTGTTCTGTTAATTCATCTCACAGAGTTACATTTTTCCCTTCAGGAAGCCTTTCGCTAAGGCTGTTCTTGTGGAATTGGCAAAGGGATATTTGGAAACCCATAGAGGGCTATGGTGAAAAAGGAAATATCTTCCGTTCAAAAGTGGAAAGAAGCTTTCTGAGAAACTGCTCTGTGTTCTGTGAATTCATCTCACAGAGTTACATCTTTCCTTTCAAGAAGCCTTTCGCTAAGGCTGTTCTTGTGGAATTGGCAAAGGGATATTTGGAAGCCCATAGAGGGCTATGGTGAAAAAGGAAATATCTTCCGTTCAAAACTGGAAAGAAGCTTTCTGAGAAACTGCTCTGTGTTCTGTTAATTCATCTCACAGAGTTACATCTTTCCCTTCAAGAAGCCTTTCGCTAAGGCTGTTCTTGTGGAATTGGCAAAGGGATATTTGGAACCCCTAGAGGGCTATGGTGAAAAAGGCAATATCTTCCTTTCAAAACTGGAAAGAAGCTTTCTGAAAAACTGCTCTGTGTTCTGTTAATTCATCTCACAGAGTTACATCTTTCCCTTCAAGAAGCCTTTCGCTAAGGCTGTTCTTGTGGAATTGGCAAAGGGATATTTGGAAGCCCAGAGAGGGCTATGGTGAAAAAGGAAATATCTTCCGTTCAAAACTGGAAAGAAGCTTTCTGAGAAACTGCTCTGTGTTCTGTTAATTCATCTCACAGAGTTACATCTTTCCCTTCAGGAAGCCTTTCGCTAAGGCTGTTCTTGTGGATTTGGCAAAGGGATATTTGGAAGCCCATAGAGGGCTATGGTGAAAAAGGAAATATCTTCCGTTCAAAACTGGAAAGAAGCTTTCTGAGAAACTGCTCTGTGTTCTGTTAATTCATCTCACAGAGTTACATCTTTCCCTTCAAGAAGCCTTTCGCTAAGGCTGTTCTTGTGCAATTGGCAAAGGGATATTTGGAAGCCCATAGAGGGCTATGGTGAAAAAGGAAATATCTTCCGTTCAAAACTGGAAAGAAGCTTTCTGAGAAACTGCTCTGTGTTCTGTTAATTCATCTCACTGAGTTACATCTTTCCCTTCAAGAAGCCTTTCGCTAAGGCTGTACTTGTGCAATTGGCAAAGGGATATTTGCAAGCCCATAGAGGGCTATGGTGAAAAAGGAAATATCTTCCGTTCAAAACTGGAAAGAAGCTTTCTGAGAAACTGCTCTGTGTTCTGCTAATTCTTCTCACAGAATTACATCTTTCCCTTCAAGAAGCCTTTCGCTAAGGCTGTTCTTGTGGAATTGGCAAAGGGATATTTGGAAGCCCATAGAGGGCTATGGTGAAAAAGGAAATATCTTCCGTTCAAAACTGGAAAGAAGCTTTCTGAGAAACTGCTCTGTGTTCTGTTAATTCATCTCACAGAGTTACATCTTTCCCTTCAAGAAGCCTTTCGCTAAGGCTGTTCTTTTGGAATTGGCAAAGGGATATTTGGAAGCCCTTAGAGGGCTATGGTGAAAAAGGAAATATCTTCCGTTCAAAGTTGGAAAGAAGCTTTCTGAGAAACTGCTCTGTGTTCTGCTAATTCTTCTCACAGAGTTACATCTTTCCCTTCAAGAAGCCTTTCGCTAAGGCTGTTCTTGTGGAATTGGCAAAGGGATATTTGGAAGCCCATAGAGGGCTATGTTGAAAAAGGAAATATCTTCCGTTCAAAACTGGAAAGAAGCTTTCTGAGAAACAGCTCTGTGTTCTGTTAATTCATCTCACAGAGTTACATCTTTCCCTTCAAGAAGCCTTTCGCTAAGGCTGTTCTTGTGGAATTGGCAAAGGGATATTTGGAAGCCCTTAGAGGGCTATGGTGAAAAAGGAAATATCTTCCGTTCAAAACTGGAAAGAAGCTTTCTGAGAAACTGCTCTGTGTTCTGTTAATTCATCTCACAGAGTTACATCTTTCCCTTCAAGAAGCCTTTCGCTAAGGCTGTTCTTGTGGAATTGGCAAAGGGATATTTGGAAGCCCTTAGAGGGCTATGGTGAAAAAGGAAATATCTTCCGTTCAAAACTGGAAAGAAACTTTCTGAGAAACTGCTCTGTGTTCTGCCAATTCTTCTCACAGAGTTACATCTTTCCCTTCAAGAAGCCTTTCGCTAAGGCTGTTCTTGTGGAATTGGAAAAGGGATATTTGGAAGCCCAAAGAGGGCTATGGTGAAAAAGGAAATATCTTCCGTTCAAAACTGGAAAGAAGCTTTCTGAGAAACTGCTCTGTGTTCTGCTAATTCATCTCACAGAGTTACATCTTTCCCTTCAGGAAGCCTTTCGCTAAGGCTGTTCTTGTGGAATTGGCAAAGGGATATTTGGAAGCCCTTAGAGGGCTATGGTGAAAAAGGAAATATCTTCCGTTCAAAACTGGAAAGAAGCTTTCTGAGAAACTGCTCTGTGTTCTGTTAATTCATCTCACAGAGTTACATCTTTCCCTTCAAGAAGCCTTTCGCTAAGGCTGTTCTTGTGGAATTGTCAAAGGGATATTTGGAAGCCCATAGAGGACTATGGTGAAAAAGGAAATATCTTCCGTTCCAAACTGGAAAGAAGCTTTCTGAGAAACTGCTCTGTATTCTGTTAATTCATCTCACAGAGTTACATCTTTCCCTTCAAGAAGCCTTTCGCTAAGGCTGTTCTTGTGGAATTTGCAAAGGGATATTTGGAAGCCCATAGAGGGCTATGGTGAAAAAGGAAATATCTTCCGTTCAAAACTGGAAAGAAGCTTTCTGAGAAACTGGCTCTGTGTTCCGTTAATTCATCTCACAGAGTTACATCTTTCCCTTCAAGAAGCCTTTCGCTAAGGCTGTTCTTGTGGAATTGGCAAAGGGATATTTGGAAGCCCATAGAGGGCTATGGTGAAAAAGGAAATATCTTCCGTTCAAAACTGGAAAGAAGCTTTCTGAGAAACTGCTCTGTGTTCTGTTAATTCATCTCACAGAGTTACATCTTTCCCTTCAAGAAGCCTTTCGCTAAGGCTGTTCTTGTGGAATTGGCAAAGGGATATTTGGAAGCCCTTAGAGGGCTATGGTGAAAAAGGAAATATCTTCCGTTCAAAACTGGAAAGAAGCTTTCTGAGAAACTGCTCTGTGTTCTGTTAATTCATCTCACAGAGTTACATCTTTCCCTTCAAGAAGCCTTTCGCTAAGGCTGTTCTTGTGGAATTGGCAAAGGGATATTTGGAAGCCCATAGAGGGCTATGGTGAAAAAGGAAATATCTTCCGTTCAAAACCGGAAAGAAGCTTTCTGAGAAACTGCTCTGTGTTCTGTTAATTCATCTCACAGAGTTACATCTTTTCCTTCAGGAAGCCTTCCGCTAAGGCTGGTCTTGTGGAATTGGAAAAGGGATATTTAGAAGCCCATAGAGGGCTATGGTGAAAAAGGAAATATCTTCCGTTCAAAACTGGAAAGAAGCTTTCTGAGAAACTGCTCTGTGTTCTGTTAATTCATCTCACAGAGTTACATCTTTCCCTTCAAGAAGCCTTTCGCTAAGGCTGTTCTTGTGGAATTGGCAAAGGGATATTTGGAAGCCCATAGAGGGCTATGGTGAAAAAGGAAATATCTTCCGTTCAAAATTGGAAAGAAGCTTTCTGAGAAACTGCTCTGTGTTCTGCTAATTCTTCTCACAGAGTTACATCTTTCCCTTCAAGAAGCCTTTCGCTAAGTCTGTTCTTGTGGAATTGGCAAAGGGATATTTGGAAGCCCATAGAGGGCTATGGTGAAAAAGGAAATATCTTCCGTTCAAAACTGGAAAGAAGCTTTCTGAGAAACTGCTCTGTGTTCTGTTAATTCATCTCACAGAGTTACATCTTTCCCTTCAAGAAGCCTTTCGCTAAGGCTGTTCTTGTGGAATTGGCAAAGGGATATTTGGAAGCCCTTAGAGGGCTATGGTGAAAAAGGAAATATCTTCCGTTCAAAACTGGAAAGAAGCTTTCTGAGAAACTGCTCTGTGTTCTGTTAATTCATCTCACAGAGTTACATCTTTCCCTTCAAGAAGCCTTTCGCTAAGGCTGTTCTTGTGGAATTGGCAAAGGGATATTTGGAAGCCCATAGAGGGCTATGGTGAAAAAGGAAATATCTTCCGTTCAAAACTGGAAAGAAGCTTTCTGAGAAACTGCTCTGTGTTCTGTTAATTCATCTCACAGAGTTACATCTGTCCCTTCAGGAAGCCTTTCGCTAAGGCTGTTCTTGCGGAATTGGCAAAGGGATATTTGGAAGCCCATAGAGGGCTATGGTGAAAAAGGAAATATCTTCCGTTCAAAACTGGAAAGATGCTTTCTGAGAAACTGCTCTGTGTTCTGTTAATTCATCTCACAGAGTTACATCTTTCCCTTCAAGAAGCCTTTCGCTAAGGCTGTTCTTGTGGAATTGGCAAAGGGATATTTGGAAGCCCATAGAGGGCTATGTTGAAAAAGGAAATATCTTCCGTTCAAAACTGGAAAGAAGCTTTCTGAGAAACTGCTCTGTGTTCTGTTAATTCATCTCACCGAGTTACATCTTTCCCTTCAAGAAGACTTTCGCTAAGGCTGTTCTTGTGGAATTGGCAAAGGGATATTTGGAAGCCCATAGAGGGCTATGGTGAAAAAGGAAATATCTTCCGTTCAAAACTGGAAAGAAGCTTTCTGAGAAATTGCTCTGTGTTCTGTTAATTCATCTCACAGAATTACATCTTTCCCTTCAGGAAGCCTTTCGCTAAGGCTGTTCTTGTGGAATTGGAAAAGGGATATTTGGAAGCCCATAGAGGGCTATGGTGAAAAAGGAAATATCTTCCGTACAAAACTGGAAAGAGGCTTTCTGAGAAACTGCTCTGTGTTCTGTTAATTCATCTCACAGAGTTACATCTTTCCCTTCAAGAAGCCTTTCGCTAAGGCTGTTCTTGTGGATTTGGCAAAGGGATATTTGGAAGCCCATAGAGGGCTATGGTGAAAAAGGAAATATCTTCCGTTCAAAACTGGAAAGAAGCTTTCTGAGAAACTGCTCTGTGTTCTGTTAATTCATCTCACAGAGTTACATCTTTCCCTTCTGGAAGCCTTTCGCTAAGGCTGTTCTTGTGGAATTGGCAAAGGGATATTTGGAAGCCCTTAGAGGGCTATGGTGAAAAAGGAAATATCTTCCGTTCAAAACTGGAAAGAAGCTTTCTGAGAAACTGCTCTGTGTTCTGTTAATTCATCTCACAGAGTTACATCTTTCCCTTCAAGAAGCCTTTCGCTAAGGCTGTTCTTGTGGAATTGTCAAAGGGATATTTGGAAGCCCATAGAGGACTATGGTGAAAAAGGAAATATCTTCCGTTCCAAACTGGAAAGAAGCTTTCTGAGAAACTGCTCTGTATTCTGTTAATTCATCTCACAGAGTTACATCTTTCCCTTCAAGAAGCCTTTCGCTAAGGCTGTTCTTGTGGAATTGGCAAAGGGATATTTGGAAGCCCATGGAGGGCTATGGTGAAAAAGGAAATATCTTCCGTTCAAAACTGGAAAGAAGCTTTCTGAGAAACTGGTTCTGTGTTCCGTTAATTCATCTCACAGAGTTACATCTTTCCCTTCAAGAAGCCTTTCGCTAAGGCTGTTCTTGTGGAATTGGCAAAGGGATATTTGGAAGCCCATAGAGGGCTATGGTGAAAAAGGAAATATCTTCCGTTCAAAACTGGAAAGAAGCTTTCTGAGAAACTGCTCTGTGTTCTGTTAATTCATCTCACAGAGTTACATCTTTCCCTTCAAGAAGCCTTTCGCTAAGGCTGTTCTTGTGGAATTGGCAAAGGGATATTTGGAAGCCCTTAGAGGGCTATGGTGAAAAAGGAAATATCTTCCGTTCAAAACTGGAAAGAAGCTTTCTGAGAAACTGCTCTGTGTTCTGTTAATTCATCTCACAGAGTTACATCTTTCCCTTCAAGAAGCCTTTCGCTAAGGCTGTTCTTGTGGAATTGGCAAAGGGATATTTGGAAGCCCATAGAGGGCTATGGTGAAAAAGGAAATATCTTCCGTTCAAAACCGGAAAGAAGCTTTCTGAGAAACTGCTCTGTGTTCTGTTAATTCATCTCACAGAGTTACATCTTTTCCTTCAGGAAGCCTTCCGCTAAGGCTGGTCTTGTGGAATTGGAAAAGGGATATTTAGAAGCCCATAGAGGGCTATGGTGAAAAAGGAAATATCTTCCGTTCAAAACTGGAAAGAAGCTTTCTGAGAAACTGCTCTGTGTTCTGTTAATTCATCTCACAGAGTTACATCTTTCCCTTCAAGAAGCCTTTCGCTAAGGCAGTTCTTGTGGAACTGGCAAAGGGATATTTGGAAGCCCATAGAGGGCTATGGTGAAAAAGGAAATATCTTCCGTTCAAAATTGGAAAGAAGCTTTCTGAGAAACTGCTCTGTGTTCTGCTAATTCTTCTCACAGAGTTACATCTTTCCCTTCAAGAAGCCTTTCGCTAAGTCTGTTCTTGTGGAATTGGCAAAGGGATATTTGGAAGCCCATAGAGGGCTATGGTGAAAAAGGAAATATCTTCCGTTCAAAACTGGAAAGAAGCTTTCTGAGAAACTGCTCTGTGTTCTGTTAATTCATCTCACAGAGTTACATCTTTCCCTTCAAGAAGCCTTTCGCTAAGGCTGTTCTTGTGGAATTGGCAAAGGGATATTTGGAAGCCCTTAGAGGGCTATGGTGAAAAAGGAAATATCTTCCGTTCAAAACTGGAAAGAAGCTTTCTGAGAAACTGCTCTGTGTTCTGTTAATTCATCTCACAGAGTTACATCTTTCCCTTCAAGAAGCCTTTCGCTAAGGCTGTTCTTGTGGAATTGGCAAAGGGATATTTGGAAGCCCATAGAGGGCTATGGTGAAAAAGGAAATATCTTCCGTTCAAAACTGGAAAGAAGCTTTCTGAGAAACTGCTCTGTGTTCTGTTAATTCATCTCACAGAGTTACATCTGTCCCTTCAGGAAGCCTTTCGCTAAGGCTGTTCTTGCGGAATTGGCAAAGGGATATTTGGAAGCCCATAGAGGGCTATGGTGAAAAAGGAAATATCTTCCGTTCAAAACTGGAAAGATGCTTTCTGAGAAACTGCTCTGTGTTCTGTTAATTCATCTCACAGAGTTACATCTTTCCCTTCAAGAAGCCTTTCGCTAAGGCTGTTCTTGTGGAATTGGCAAAGGGATATTTGGAAGCCCATAGAGGGCTATGTTGAAAAAGGAAATATCTTCCGTTCAAAACTGGAAAGAAGCTTTCTGAGAAACTGCTCTGTGTTCTGTTAATTCATCTCACCGAGTTACATCTTTCCCTTCAAGAAGACTTTCGCTAAGGCTGTTCTTGTGGAATTGGCAAAGGGATATTTGGAAGCCCATAGAGGGCTATGGTGAAAAAGGAAATATCTTCCGTTCAAAACTGGAAAGAAGCTTTCTGAGAAATTGCTCTGTGTTCTGTTAATTCATCTCACAGAATTACATCTTTCCCTTCAGGAAGCCTTTCGCTAAGGCTGTTCTTGTGGAATTGGAAAAGGGATATTTGGAAGCCCATAGAGGGCTATGGTGAAAAAGGAAATATCTTCCGTACAAAACTGGAAAGAGGCTTTCTGAGAAACTGCTCTGTGTTCTGTTAATTCATCTCACAGAGTTACATCTTTCCCTTCAAGAAGCCTTTCGCTAAGGCTGTTCTTGTGGATTTGGCAAAGGGATATTTGGAAGCCCATAGAGGGCTATGGTGAAAAAGGAAATATCTTCCGTTCAAAACTGGAAAGAAGCTTTCTGAGAAACTGCTCTGTGTTCTGTTAATTCATCTCACAGAGTTACATCTTTCCCTTCAAGAAGCCTTTCGCTAAGGCTGTTCTTGTGGAATTGGCAAAGGTATATTTGGAAGCCCATAGAGGGCTATGGTGAAAAAGGAAATATCTTCCGTTCAAAACTGGAAAGAAGCTTTCTGAGAAACTGCTCTGTGTTCTGTTAATTCATCTCACAGAGTTACATCTTTCCCTTCAAGAAGCCTTTCGCTAAGGCTGTTCTTGTGGAATTGGCAAAGGGATATTTGGAAGCCCATAGAGGGCTATGGTGAAAAAGGAAATATCTTCCGTTCAAAACTGGAAAGAAGCTTTCTGAGAAACTGCTCTGTGTTCTGTTAATTCATCTCACAGAGTTACATCTTTCCCTTCAAGAATCCTTTCGCTAAGGCTGTTCTTGTGGAATTGGCAAAGGGATATTTGGAAGCCCATAGAGGGCTATGGTGAAAAAGGAAATATCTTCCATTCAAAACTGGAAAGAAGCTTTCTGAGAATCTGCTCTGTGTTCTGTTAATTCACCTCACAGAGTTACATCTTTCCCTTCAAGAAGCCTTTCGCTAAGGCTGTTCTTGTGGAATTGGCAAAGGGATATTTGGAAGCCCATAGAGGGCTATGGTGAAAAATTAAATATCTTCCGTTCAAAACTGGAAACAAGCTTTCTGAGAAACTGCTCTGTGTTCTGTTAATTCATCTCACAGAGTTACATCTTTCACTTCAAGAAGCCTTTCGCTAAGGCTGTTCTTGTGGAATTGGCAAAGGGATATTTGGAAGCCCTTAGAGGGCTATGGTGAAAAAAGAAATATCTTCCGTTCAATACTGGAAAGAAGCTTTCTGAGAAACTGCTCTGTGTTCTGTTAATTCATCTCACAGAGTTACATCTTTCCCTTCAAGAAGCCTTTCGCTAAGGCTGTTCTTGTGGAATTGGCAAAGGCATATTTGGAAGCCCATAGAGGGCTATGGTGAAAAAGGAAATATCTTCCTTTCAAAACTGGAAAGAAGCTTTCTGAGAAACTGCTCTGTGTTCTGTTAATTCATCTCACAGAGTTACATCTTTTCCTTCAGGAAGCCTTTCGCTAAGGCTGTTCTTGTGGAATTGGAAAAGGGATATTTGGAAGCCCATAGAGGGCTATGGTGAAAAAGGAAATATCTTCCGTTCAAAACTGGAAAGAAGCTTTCTGAGAATCTGCTCTGTGTTCTGTTAATTCATCTCACAGAGTTACATCTTTCCCTTCAAGAAGCCTTTCGCTAAGGCTGTTCTTGTGGAATTGGCAAAGGGATATTTGGAAGCCCATAGAGGGCTATGGTGAAAAAGGAAATATCTTCCGTTCAAAACTGGAAAGAAGCTTTCTGAGAAACTGCTCTGTGTTCTGTTAATACATCTCACAGAGTTACATCTTTCCCTTCAGGAAGCCCATCGCTAACGCTGTTCTTGTGGAATTGGCAAAGGGATATTTGGAAACCCATAGAGGGCTATGGGGAAAAAGGAAATATCTTCGTTCAAAACTGGAAAGAAGCTTTCTGAGAAACTGCTCTGTGTTCTGTGAATTCATCTCACAGAGTTACATCTTTCCCTTCAAGAAGCCTTTCGCTAAGGCTGTTCTTGTGGAATTGGCAAAGGGATATTTGGAAGCCCATAGAGGGCTATGGTGAAAAAGGAAATATCTTCCGTTCAAAACTGGAAAGAAGCTTTCTGAGAAACTGCTCTGTGTTCTGTTAATTCATCTCACAGAGTTACATCTTTCCCTTCAAGAAGCCTTTCGCTAAGGCTGTTCTTGTGGAATTGGCAAAGGGATATTTGGAACCCCGAGAGGGCTATAGTGAAAAAGGCAATATCTTCCTTTCAAAACTGGAAAGAAGCTTTCTGAAAAACTGCTCTGTGTTCTGTTAATTCATCTCACAGAGTTACATCTTTCCCTTCAAGAAGCCTTTCGCTAAGGCTGTTCTTGTGGAATTGGCAAAGGGATATTTGGAAGCCCATAGAGGGCTATGGTGAAAAAGGAAATATCTTCCGTTCAAAACTGGAAAGAAGCTTTCTGAGAAACTGCTCTGTGTTCTGTTAATTCATCTCACAGAGTTACATCTTTCCCTTCAAGAAGCCTTTCGCTAAGGCTGTTCTTGTGGAATTGGCAAAGGGATATTTGGAAGCCCATAGAGGGCTATGGTGAAAAAGGAAATATCTTCCGTTCAAAACTGGAAAGAAGCTTTCTGAGAAACTGCTCTGTGTTCTGTTAATTCATCTCACAGAGTTACATCTTTCCCTTCAAGAAGCCTTTCGCTAAGGCTGTTCTTGTGGAATTGGCAAAGGGATATTTGGAACCCCTAGAGGGCTATGGTGAAAAAGGCAATATCTTCCTTTCAAAACTGGAAAGAAGCTTTCTGAAAAACTGCTCTGTGTTCTGTTAATTCATCTCACAGAGTTACATCTTTCCCTTCAAGAAGCCTTTCGCTAAGGCTGTTCTTGTGGAATTGGCAAAGGGATATTTGGAAGCCCAGAGAGGGCTATGGTGAAAAAGGAAATATCTTCCGTTCAAAACTGGAAAGAAGCTTTCTGAGAAACTGCTCTGTGTTCTGTTAATTCATCTCACAGAGTTACATCTTTCCCTTCAGGAAGCCTTTCGCTAAGGCTGTTCTTGTGGATTTGGCAAAGGGATATTTGGAAGCCCATAGAGGGCTATGGTGAAAAAGGAAATATCTTCCGTTCAAAACTGGAAAGAAGCTTTCTGAGAAACTGCTCTGTGTTCTGTTAATTCATCTCACAGAGTTACATCTTTCCCTTCAAGAATCCTTTCGCTAAGGCTGTTCTTGTGGAATTGGCAAAGGGATATTTGGAAGCCCATAGAGGGCTATGGTGAAAAAGGAAATATCTTCCATTCAAAACTGGAAAGAAGCTTTCTGAGAATCTGCTCTGTGTTCTGTTAATTCACCTCACAGAGTTACATCTTTCCCTTCAAGAAGCCTTTCGCTAAGGCTGTTCTTGTGGAATTGGCAAAGGGATATTTGGAAGCCCATAGAGGGCTATGGTGAAAAATTAAATATCTTCCGTTCAAAACTGGAAACAAGCTTTCTGAGAAACTGCTCTGTGTTCTGTTAATTCATCTCACAGAGTTACATCTTTCACTTCAAGAAGCCTTTCGCTAAGGCTGTTCTTGTGGAATTGGCAAAGGGATATTTGGAAGCCCTTAGAGGGCTATGGTGAAAAAGGAAATATCTTCCGTTCAATACTGGAAAGAAGCTTTCTGAGAAACTGCTCTGTGTTCTGTTAATTCATCTCACAGAGTTACATCTTTCCCTTCAAGAAGCCTCTCGCTAAGGCTGTTCTTGTGGAATTGGCAAAGGCATATTTGGAAGCCCATAGAGGGCTATGGTGAAAAAGGAAATATCTTCCTTTCAAAACTGGAAAGAAGCTTTCTGAGAAACTGCTCTGTGTTCTGTTAATTCATCTCACAGAGTTACATCTTTTCCTTCAGGAAGCCTTTCGCTAAGGCTGTTCTTGTGGAATTGGAAAAGGGATATTTGGAAGCCCATAGAGGGCTATGGTGAAAAAGGAAATATCTTCCGTTCAAAACTGGAAAGAAGCTTTCTGAGAATCTGCTCTGTGTTCTGTTAATTCATCTCACAGAGTTACATCTTTCCCTTCAAGAAGCCTTTCGCTAAGGCTGTTCTTGTGGAATTGGCAAAGGGATATTTGGAAGCCCATAGAGGGCTATGGTGAAAAAGGAAATATCTTCCGTTCAAAACTGGAAAGAAGCTTTCTGAGAAACTGCTCTGTGTTCTGTTAATACATCTCACAGAGTTACATCTTTCCCTTCAGGAAGCCCTTCGCTAACGCTGTTCTTGTGGAATTGGCAAAGGGATATTAGGAAACCCATAGAGGGCTATGGTGAAAAAGGAAATATCTTCGTTCAAAACTGGAAAGAAGCTTTCTGAGAAACTGCTCTGTGTTCTGTGAATTCATCTCACAGAGTTACATCTTTCCCTTCAAGAAGCCTTTCGCTAAGGCTGTTCTTGTGGAATTGGCAAAGGGATATTTGGAAGCCCATAGAGGGCTATGGTGAAAAAGGAAATATCTTCCGTTCAAAACTGGAAAGAAGCTTTCTGAGAAACTGCTCTGTGTTCTGTTAATTCATCTCACAGAGTTACATCTTTCCCTTCAAGAAGCCTTTCGCTAAGGCTGTTCTTGTGGAATTGGCAAAGGGATATTTGGAACCCCTAGAGGGCTATGGTGAAAAAGGAAATATCTTCCTTTCAAAACTGGAAAGAAGCTTTCTGAAAAACTGCTCTGTGTTCTGTTAATTCATCTCACAGAGTTACATCTTTCCCTTCAAGAAGCCTTTCGCTAAGGCTGTTCTTGTGGAATTGGCAAAGGGATATTTGGAAGCCCATAGAGGGCTATGGTGAAAAAGGAAATATCTTCCGTTCAAAACTGGAAAGAAGCTTTCTGAGAAACTGCTCTGTGTTCTGTTAATTCATCTCACAGAGTTACATCTTTCCCTTCAAGAAGCCTTTCGCTAAGGCTGTTCTTGTGGAATTGGCAAAGGGATATTTGGAAGCCCATAGAGGGCTATGGTGAAAAAGGAAATATCTTCCGTTCAAAACTGGAAAGAAGCTTTCTGAGAAACTGCTCTGTGTTCTGTTAATTCATCTCACAGAGTTACATCTTTCCCTTCAAGAAGCCTTTCGCTAAGGCTGTTCTTGTGGAATTGGCAAAGGGATATTTGGAACCCCTAGAGGGCTATGGTGAAAAAGGCAATATCTTCCTTTCAAAACTGGAAAGAAGCTTTCTGAAAAACTGCTCTGTGTTCTGTTAATTCATCTCACAGAGTTACATCTTTCCCTTCAAGAAGCCTTTCGCTAAGGCTGTTCTTGTGGAATTGGCAAAGGGATATTTGGAAGCCCATAGAGGGCTATGGTGAAAAAGGAAATATCTTCCGTTCCAAACTGGAAAGAAGCTTTCTGAGAAACTGCTCTGTGTTCTGTTAATTCATCTCACATAGTTACATCTTTCCCTTCAAGAAGACTTTCGCTAAGGCTGTTCTTGTGGAATTGGCAAAGGGATATTTGGAAGCCCATAGAGGGCTATGGTGAAAAAGGAAATATCTTCCGTTCAAAACTGGAAAGAAGCTTTCTGAGAAACTGCTCTGTGTTCTGTTAATTCATCTCACAGAGTTACATCTTTCCCTTCAAGAAGCCTTTCGCTAAGGCTGTTCTTGTGGAATTGGCAAAGGGATATTTGGAAGCCCATAGAGGGCTATGGTGAAAAAGGAAATATCTTCCGTTCAAAACTGGAAAGAAGCTTTCTGAGAACTGCTCTGTGTTCTGTTAATTCACCTCATTGAGTTACATCTTTCCCTTCAAGAAGCCTTTCGCTAAGGCTGTTCTTGTGGAATTGGCAAAGGCATATTTGGAAGCCCATAGAGGGCTATGGTGAAAAAGGAAATATCTTCCTTTCAAAACTGGAAAGAAGCTTTCTGAGAAACTGCTCTGTGTTCTGTTAATTCATCTCACAGAGTTACATCTTTCACTTCAAGAAGCCTTTCGCTAAGGCTGTTCTTGTGGAATTGGCAAAGGGATATTTGGAAGCCCTTAGAGGGCTATGGTGAAAAAGGAAATATCTTCTGTTCAAAACTGGAAAGAAGCTTTCTGAGAAACTGCTCTGTGTTCTGTTAATTCATCTCACAGAGTTACATCTTTCCCTTCAAGAAGCCTGTCGCTAAGGCTGTTCTTGAGGAATTGGCAAAGGCATATTTGGAAGCCCATAGAGGGCTATGGTGAAAAAGGAAATATCTTCCGTTCAAAACTGGAAAGAAGCTTTCTGAGAAACTGCTCTGTGTTCTGTTAATTCATCTCACAGAGTTACATCTTTCCCTTCAAGAAGCCTTTCGCTAAGGCTGTTCTTGTGGAATTGGCAAAGGGATATTTGGAACCCCTAGAGGGCTATGGTGAAAAAGGCAATATCTTCCTTTCAAAACTGGAAAGAAGCTTTCTGAAAAACTGCTCTGTGTTCTGTTAATTCACCTCACAGAGTTACATCTTTCCCTTCAAGAAGCCTTTCGCTAAGGCTGTTCTTGTGGAATTGGCAAAGGGATATTTGGAAGCCCATAGAGGGCTATGGTGAAAAAGGAAATATCTTCCGTTCAAAACTGGAAAGAAGCTTTCTGAGAAACTGCTCTGTGTTCTGTTAATTCATCTCACAGAGTTACATCTTTCCCTTCAAGAAGCCTTTCGCTAAGGCTGTTCTTGTGGAATTGGCAAAGGGATATTTGGAAGCCCATAGAGGGCTATGGTGAAAAAGGAAATATCTTCCGTTCAAAACTGGAAAGAAGCTTTCTGAGAAACTGCTCTGTGTTCTGTTAATTCATCTCACAGAGTTACATCTTTCCCTTCAAGAAGCCTTTCGCTAAGGCTGTTCTTGTGGAATTGGCAAAGGGATATTTGGAACCCCTAGAGGGCTATGGTGAAAAAGGGAATATCTTCCTTTCAAAACTGGAAAGAAGCTTTCTGAGAAACTGCTCTGTGTTCTGTTAATTCATCTCACAGAGTTACATCTTTCCCTTCAAGAAGCCTTTCGCTAAGGCTGTTCTTGTGGAATTGGCAAAGGGATATTTGGAAGCCCAGAGAGGGCTATGGTGAAAAAGGAAATATCTTCCGTTCAAAACTGGAAAGAAGCTTTCTGAGAAACTGCTCTGTGTTCTGTTAATTCATCTCACAGAGTTACATCTTTCCCTTCAGGAAGCCTTTCGCTAAGGCTGTTCTTGTGGATTTGGCAAAGGGATATTTGGAAGCCCATAGAGGGCTATGGTGAAAAAGGAAATATCTTCCGTTCAAAACTGGAAAGAAGCTTTCTGAGAAACTGCTCTGTGTTCTGTTAATTCATCTCACAGAGTTACATCTTTCCCTTCAAGAAGCCTTTCGCTAAGGCTGTTCTTGTGCAATTGGCAAAGGGATATTTGGAAGCCCATAGAGGGCTATGGTGAAAAAGGAAATATCTTCCGTTCAAAACTGGAAAGAAGCTTTCTGAGAAACTGCTCTGTGTTCTGTTAATTCATCTCACTGAGTTACATCTTTCCCTTCAAGAAGCCTTTCGCTAAGGCTGTACTTGTGCAATTGGCAAAGGGATATTTGCAAGCCCATAGAGGGCTATGGTGAAAAAGGAAATATCTTCCGTTCAAAACTGGAAAGAAGCTTTCTGAGAAACTGCTCTGTGTTCTGCTAATTCTTCTCACAGAATTACATCTTTCCCTTCAAGAAGCCTTTCGCTAAGGCTGTTCTTGTGGAATTGGCAAAGGGATATTTGGAAGCCCATAGAGGGCTATGGTGAAAAAGGAAATATCTTCCGTTCAAAACTGGAAAGAAGCTTTCTGAGAAACTGCTCTGTGTTCTGTTAATTCATCTCACAGAGTTACATCTTTCCCTTCAAGAAGCCTTTCGCTAAGGCTGTTCTTTTGGAATTGGCAAAGGGATATTTGGAAGCCCTTAGAGGGCTATGGTGAAAAAGGAAATATCTTCCGTTCAAAGTTGGAAAGAAGCTTTCTGAGAAACTGCTCTGTGTTCTGCTAATTCTTCTCACAGAGTTACATCTTTCCCTTCAAGAAGCCTTTCGCTAAGGCTGTTCTTGTGGAATTGGCAAAGGGATATTTGGAAGCCCATAGAGGGCTATGTTGAAAAAGGAAATATCTTCCGTTCAAAACTGGAAAGAAGCTTTCTGAGAAACAGCTCTGTGTTCTGTTAATACATCTCACAGAGTTACATCTTTCCCTTCAGGAAGCCCTTCGCTAACGCTGTTCTTGTGGAATTGGCAAAGGGATATTAGGAAACCCATAGAGGGCTATGGTGAAAAAGGAAATATCTTCGTTCAAAACTGGAAAGAAGCTTTCTGAGAAACTGCTCTGTGTTCTGTGAATTCATCTCACAGAGTTACATCTTTCCCTTCAAGAAGCCTTTCGCTAAGGCTGTTCTTGTGGAATTGGCAAAGGGATATTTGGAAGCCCATAGAGGGCTATGGTGAAAAAGGAAATATCTTCCGTTCAAAACTGGAAAGAAGCTTTCTGAGAAACTGCTCTGTGTTCTGTTAATTCATCTCACAGAGTTACATCTTTCCCTTCAAGAAGCCTTTCGCTAAGGCTGTTCTTGTGGAATTGGCAAAGGGATATTTGGAACCCCTAGAGGGCTATGGTGAAAAAGGCAATATCTTCCTTTCAAAACTGGAAAGAAGCTTTCTGAAAAACTGCTCTGTGTTCTGTTAATTCATCTCACAGAGTTACATCTTTCCCTTCAAGAAGCCTTTCGCTAAGGCTGTTCTTGTGGAATTGGCAAAGGGATATTTGGAAGCCCATAGAGGGCTATGGTGAAAAAGGAAATATCTTCCGTTCAAAACTGGAAAGAAGCTTTCTGAGAAACTGCTCTGTGTTCTGTTAATTCATCTCACAGAGTTACATCTTTCCCTTCAAGAAGCCTTTCGCTAAGGCTGTTCTTGTGGAATTGGCAAAGGGATATTTGGAAGCCCATAGAGGGCTATGGTGAAAAAGGAAATATCTTCCGTTCAAAACTGGAAAGAAGCTTTCTGAGAAACTGCTCTGTGTTCTGTTAATTCATCTCACAGAGTTACATCTTTCCCTTCAAGAAGCCTTTCGCTAAGGCTGTTCTTGTGGAATTGGCAAAGGGATATTTGGAACCCCTAGAGGGCTATGGTGAAAAAGGCAATATCTTCCTTTCAAAACTGGAAAGAAGCTTTCTGAAAAACTGCTCTGTGTTCTGTTAATTCATCTCACAGAGTTACATCTTTCCCTTCAAGAAGCCTTTCGCTAAGGCTGTTCTTGTGGAATTGGCAAAGGGATATTTGGAAGCCCATAGAGGGCTATGGTGAAAAAGGAAATATCTTCCGTTCCAAACTGGAAAGAAGCTTTCTGAGAAACTGCTCTGTGTTCTGTTAATTCATCTCACATAGTTACATCTTTCCCTTCAAGAAGACTTTCGCTAAGGCTGTTCTTGTGGAATTGGCAAAGGGATATTTGGAAGCCCATAGAGGGCTATGGTGAAAAAGGAAATATCTTCCGTTTAAAACTGGAAAGAAGCTTTCTGAGAAACTGCTCTGTGTTCTGTTAATTCATCTCACAGAGTTACATCTTTCCCTTCAAGAAGCCTTTCGCTAAGGCTGTTCTTGTGGAATTGGCAAAGGGATATTTGGAAGCCCATAGAGGGCTATGGTGAAAAAGGAAATATCTTCCGTTCAAAACTGGAAAGAAGCTTTCTGAGAACTGCTCTGTGTTCTGTTAATTCACCTCATTGAGTTACATCTTTCCCTTCAAGAAGCCTTTCGCTAAGGCTGTTCTTGTGGAATTGGCAAAGGCATATTTGGAAGCCCATAGAGGGCTATGGTGAAAAAGGAAATATCTTCCTTTCAAAACTGGAAAGAAGCTTTCTGAGAAACTGCTCTGTGTTCTGTTAATTCATCTCACAGAGTTACATCTTTCACTTCAAGAAGCCTTTCGCTAAGGCTGTTCTTGTGGAATTGGCAAAGGGATATTTGGAAGCCCTTAGAGGGCTATGGTGAAAAAGGAAATATCTTCTGTTCAAAACTGGAAAGAAGCTTTCTGAGAAACTGCTCTGTGTTCTGTTAATTCATCTCACAGAGTTACATCTTTCCCTTCAAGAAGCCTGTCGCTAAGGCTGTTCTTGAGGAATTGGCAAAGGCATATTTGGAAGCCCATAGAGGGCTATGGTGAAAAAGGAAATATCTTCCGTTCAAAACTGGAAAGAAGCTTTCTGAGAAACTGCTCTGTGTTCTGTTAATTCATCTCACAGAGTTACATCTTTCCCTTCAAGAAGCCTTTCGCTAAGGCTGTTCTTGTGGAATTGGCAAAGGGATATTTGGAACCCCTAGAGGGCTATGGTGAAAAAGGCAATATCTTCCTTTCAAAACTGGAAAGAAGCTTTCTGAAAAACTGCTCTGTGTTCTGTTAATTCACCTCACAGAGTTACATCTTTCCCTTCAAGAAGCCTTTCGCTAAGGCTGTTCTTGTGGAATTGGCAAAGGGATATTTGGAAGCCCATAGAGGGCTATGGTGAAAAAGGAAATATCTTCCGTTCAAAACTGGAAAGAAGCTTTCTGAGAAACTGCTCTGTGTTCTGTTAATTCATCTCACAGAGTTACATCTTTCCCTTCAAGAAGCCTTTCGCTAAGGCTGTTCTTGTGGAATTGGCAAAGGGATATTTGGAAGCCCATAGAGGGCTATGGTGAAAAAGGAAATATCTTCCGTTCAAAACTGGAAAGAAGCTTTCTGAGAAACTGCTCTGTGTTCTGTTAATTCATCTCACAGAGTTACATCTTTCCCTTCAAGAAGCCTTTCGCTAAGGCTGTTCTTGTGGAATTGGCAAAGGGATATTTGGAACCCCTAGAGGGCTATGGTGAAAAAGGCAATATCTTCCTTTCAAAACTGGAAAGAAGCTTTCTGAGAAACTGCTCTGTGTTCTGTTAATTCATCTCACAGAGTTACATCTTTCCCTTCAAGAAGCCTTTCGCTAAGGCTGTTCTTGTGGAATTGGCAAAGGGATATTTGGAAGCCCAGAGAGGGCTATGGTGAAAAAGGAAATATCTTCCGTTCAAAACTGGAAAGAAGCTTTCTGAGAAACTGCTCTGTGTTCTGTTAATTCATCTCACAGAGTTACATCTTTCCCTTCAGGAAGCCTTTCGCTAAGGCTGTTCTTGTGGATTTGGCAAAGGGATATTTGGAAGCCCATAGAGGGCTATGGTGAAAAAGGAAATATCTTCCGTTCAAAACTGGAAAGAAGCTTTCTGAGAAACTGCTCTGTGTTCTGTTAATTCATCTCACAGAGTTACATCTTTCCCTTCAAGAAGCCTTTCGCTAAGGCTGTTCTTGTGCAATTGGCAAAGGGATATTTGGAAGCCCATAGAGGGCTATGGTGAAAAAGGAAATATCTTCCGTTCAAAACTGGAAAGAAGCTTTCTGAGAAACTGCTCTGTGTTCTGTTAATTCATCTCACTGAGTTACATCTTTCCCTTCAAGAAGCCTTTCGCTAAGGCTGTACTTGTGCAATTGGCAAAGGGATATTTGCAAGCCCATAGAGGGCTATGGTGAAAAAGGAAATATCTTCCGTTCAAAACTGGAAAGAAGCTTTCTGAGAAACTGCTCTGTGTTCTGCTAATTCTTCTCACAGAATTACATCTTTCCCTTCAAGAAGCCTTTCGCTAAGGCTGTTCTTGTGGAATTGGCAAAGGGATATTTGGAAGCCCATAGAGGGCTATGGTGAAAAAGGAAATATCTTCCGTTCAAAACTGGAAAGAAGCTTTCTGAGAAACTGCTCTGTGTTCTGTTAATTCATCTCACAGAGTTACATCTTTCCCTTCAAGAAGCCTTTCGCTAAGGCTGTTCTTTTGGAATTGGCAAAGGGATATTTGGAAGCCCTTAGAGGGCTATGGTGAAAAAGGAAATATCTTCCGTTCAAAGTTGGAAAGAAGCTTTCTGAGAAACTGCTCTGTGTTCTGCTAATTCTTCTCACAGAGTTACATCTTTCCCTTCAAGAAGCCTTTCGCTAAGGCTGTTCTTGTGGAATTGGCAAAGGGATATTTGGAAGCCCATAGAGGGCTATGTTGAAAAAGGAAATATCTTCCGTTCAAAACTGGAAAGAAGCTTTCTGAGAAACAGCTCTGTGTTCTGTTAATTCATCTCACAGAGTTACATCTTTCCCTTCAAGAAGCCTTTCGCTAAGGCTGTTCTTGTGGAATTGGCAAAGGGATATTTGGAAGCCCTTAGAGGGCTATGGTGAAAAAGGAAATATCTTCCGTTCAAAACTGGAAAGAAGCTTTCTGAGAAACTGCTCTGTGTTCTGTTAATTCATCTCACAGAGTTACATCTTTCCCTTCAAGAAGCCTTACGCTAAGGCTGTTCTTGTGGAATTGGCAAAGGGATATTTGGAAGCCCATAGAGGGCTATGGTGAAAAAGGAAATATCTTCCGTTCAAAACTGGAAAGAAGCTTTCTGAGAAACTGCTCTGTGTTCTGTTAATTCATCTCACAGAGTTACATCTTTCCCTTCAAGAAGCCTTTCGCTAAGGCTGTTCTTGTGGAATTGGCAAAGGGATATTTGGAAGCCCTTAGAGGGCTATGGTGAAAAAGGAAATAACTTCCGTTCAAAACTGGAAAGAAACTTTCTGAGAAACTGCTCTGTGTTCTGCCAATTCTTCTCACAGAGTTACATCTTTCCCTTCAAGAAGCCTTTCGCTAAGGCTGTTCTTGTGGAATTGGAAAAGGGATATTTGGAAGCCCAAAGAGGGCTATGGTGAAAAAGGAAATATCTTCCGTTCAAAACTGGAAAGAAGGTTTCTGAGAAACTGCTCTGTGTTCTGCTAATTCATCTCACAGAGTTACATCTTTCCCTTCAAGAAGCCTTTCGCTAAGGCTGTTCTTGTGGAATTGGCAAAGGGATATTTGGAAGCCCATAGAGGGCTATGGTGAAAAAGGAAATATCTTCCGTTCAAAACTGGAAAGAAGCTTTCTGAGAAACGGCTCTGTGTTCTGTTAATTCATCTCACAGAGTTACATGTTTCCCTTCAAGAAGCCTTTCGCTAAGGCTGTTCTTGTGGAATTGGCAAAGATATATTTGGAAGCCCTTAGAGGGCTATGGTGAAAAAGAAAATATCTTCCGTTCAAAACTGGAAAGAAGCTTTCTGAGAAACTGCTCTGTGTTCTGTGAATTCATCTCACAGAGTTACATCTTTCCCTTCAAGAAGCCTTTCGCTAAACCTGTTCTTGTGGAATAGGCAAAGGGATATTTGGAAGCCCATAGAGGGCTATGGTGAAAAAGGAAATATCTTCCGTTCAAAACTGGAAAGAAGCTTTCTGAGAAACTGCTCTGTGTTCTGTTAATTCATCTCACAGAGTTACATCTTTCCCTTCAGGAAGCCTTTCGCTAAGGCTGTTCTTGTGGAATTGGCAAAGGGATATTTGGAAGCCCTTAGAGGGCTATGGTGAAAAAGGAAATATCTTCCGTTCAAAACTGGAAAGAAGCTTTCTGAGAAACTGCTCTGTGTTCTGTTAATTCATCTCACACAGTTACATCTTTCCCTTCAAGAAGCCTTTCGCTAAGGCTGTTCTTGTGGAATTGTCAAAGGGATATTTGGAAGCCCATAGAGGACTACGGTGAAAAAGGAAATATCTTCCGTTCAAAACTGGAAAGAACCTTTCTGGGAAACTGCTCTGTGTTCTGTTAATTCATCTCACAGAGTTACATCTTTCCCTTTAGGAAGCCTTTCGCTAAGGCTGTTCTTGTGGAATTGGCAAAGGGATATTTGGAAGACCATAGACGGTTATGGTGAAAAAGGAAATATCTTCCGTTCAAAACTGGAAAGAAGCTTTCTGAGAAACTGCTCTGTGTTCTGTTAATTCATCTCACCGAGTTACATCTTTCCCTTCAAGAAGCCTTTCGCTAATGCTGCTCTTGTGGAATTGGCAAAGGGATATTTGGAAGCCCATAGAGGGCTATGGTGAAAAAGGAAATATCTTCCGTTTCAAACTGGAAAGAAGCTTTCTGAGAAACTGCTCTGTGTTCTGTTAATTCATCTCACAGAGTTAGATCTTTCCCTTCAAGAAGCCTTTCGCTAAGGCTGTTCTTGTGTAATTGGCAAAGGGATATTTGGAAGCCCATAGAGGGCTATGGTGAAAAAGGAAATATCTTCCGTTCAAAACTGGAAAGAAGCTTTCTGAGAAACTGCTCTGTGTTCTGTTAATTCATCTCACAGAGTTACATCTTTCCCTTCAAGAAGCCTTTCGCTAATGCTGCTCTTGTGGAATTGGCAAAGGGATATTTGGAAGCCCATAGAGGGCTATGGTGAAAAAGGAAATATCTTCCGTTCAAAACTGGAAAGAAGCTTTCTGAGAAACTGCTCTGTGTTCTGTTAATTCATCTCACAGAGTTACATCTTTCCCTTCAAGAAGCCTTTCGCTAATGCTGCTCTTGTGGAATTGGCAAAGGGATATTTGGAAGCCCTTAGAGGGCTATGGTGAAAAAGGAAATATCTTCCGTTCATAACTGGAAAGAAGCTTTCTGAGAAACTGCTCTGTGTTCTGTTAATTCATCTCACAGAGTTACATCTTTCCCTTCAATAGCCTTTCGCTAAGGCTATTCTTGTGGAATTGGCAAAGGGATATTTGGAAGCCCATAGAGGGCTATGGTGAAAAAGGAAATATCTTCCGTTCCAAACTGGAAAGAAGCTTTCTGAGAAACTGCTCTGTGTTCTGTTAATTCATCTCACAGAGTTACATCTTTCCCTTCAAGAAGCCTTTCGCTAAGGCTGTTCTTGTGGAATTGGCAAAGGGATATTTGGAAGCCCATAGAGGGCTATGGTGAAAAAGGAAATATCTTCCGTTCAAAACTGGAAAGAAGCTTTCTGAGAAACTGCTCTGTGTTCTGTTAATTCATCTCACAGAGTTACATCTTTCCCTTCAAGAAGCCTTTCGCTAAGGCTGTTCTTGTGGAATTGGCAAAGGGATATTTGGAAGCCCTTAGAGGGCTATGGTGAAAAAGGAAATATCTTCCGTTCAAAACTGGAAAGAAGCTTTCTGAGAAACTGCTCTGTGTTCTGTTAATTCATCTCACAGAGTTACATCTTTCCCTTCAAGAAGCCTTTCGCTAAGGCTGTTCTTGTGGAATTGGCAAAGGGATATTTGGAAGCCCATAGAGGGCTATGGTGAAAAAGGAAATATCTTCCGTTCAAAACTGGAAAGAAGCTTTCTGAGAAACTGCTCTGTGTTCTGTTAATTCATCTCACAGAGTTACATCTTTTCCTTCAGGAAGCCTTCCGCTAAGGCTGGTCTTGTGGAATTGGAAAAGGGATATTTAGAAGCCCATAGAGGGCTATGGTGAAAAAGGAAATATCTTCCGTTCAAAACTGGAAAGAAGCTTTCTGAGAAACTGCTCTGTGTTCTGTTAATTCATCTCACAGAGTTACATCTTTCACTTCAAGAAGCCTTTCGCTAAGGCTGTTCTTGTGGAATTGGCAAAGGGATATTTGGAAGCCCATAGAGGGCTATGGTGAAAAAGAAAATATCTTCCGTTCAAAACTGGAAAGAAGCTTTCTGAGAAACTGCTGTGTGTTCTGTTAATTCATCTCACAGAGTTACATCTTTCCCTTCAAGAAGCCTTTCGCTAAGGCTGTTCTTGTGGAATTGGCAAAGGGATATTTGGAAGCCCATAGAGGGCTATGCTGAAAAAGGAAATATCTTCCGTTCAAAACTGGAAAGAAGCTTTCTGAGAAACTGCTCTGTGTTCTGTGAATTCATCTCACAGAGTTACATCTTTCCCTTCAAGAAGCCTTTCGCTAAGGCTGTTCTTGTGGAATTGGCAAAGGGATATTTGGAATCCCATATAGGGCTATGGTGAAAAAGGAAATATCTTCCGTTCAAAACTGGAAAGAAGCTTTCTGAGAAACTGCTCTGTGTTCTGTTAATTCATCTCACAGAGTTACATCTGTCCCTTCAAGAAGCCTTTCGCTAAGGCTGTTCTTGTGGAATTGGCAAAGGGATATTTGGAAGCCCATAGAGGGCTATGGTGAAAAAGGAAATATCTTCCGTTCAAAATTGGAAAGAAGCTTTCTGAGAAACTGCTCTGTGTTCTGCTAATTCTTCTCACAGAGTTACATCTTTCCCTTCAAGAAGCCTTTCGCTAAGGCTGTTCTTGTGGAATTGGCAAAGGGATATTTGGAAGCCCATAGAGGGCTATGGTGAAAAAGGAAATATCTTCCGTTCAAAACTGGAAAGAATCTTTCTGAGAAACTGCTCTGTGTTCTGTTAATTCATCTCACAGAGTTACATCTTTTCCTTCAGGAAGCCTTCCACTAAGGCTGTTCTTGTGGAATTGGAAAAGGGATATTTAGAAGCCCATAGAGGGCTATGGTGAAAAAGGAAATATCTTCCGTTCAAAACTGGAAAGAAGCTTTCTGAGAAACTGCTCTGTGTTCTGTTAATTCATCTCACAGAGTTACATCTTTCACTTCAAGAAGCCTTTCGCTAAGGCTGTTCTTGTGGAATTGGCAAAGGGATATTTGGAAGCCCATAGAGGGCTATGGTGAAAAAGAAAATATCTTCCGTTCAAAACTGGAAAGAAGCTTTCTGAGAAACTGCTCTGTGTTCTGTTAATTCATCTCACAGAGTTACATCTTTCCCTTCAAGAAGACTTTCGCTAAGGCTGTTCTTGTGGAATTGGCAAAGGGATATTTGGAAGCCCATAGAGGGCTATGCTGAAAAAGGAAATATCTTCCGTTCAAAACTGGAAAGAAGCTTTCTGAGAAACTGCTCTGTGTTCTGTTAATTCATCTCACAGAGTTACATCTTTCCCTTCAAGAAGCCTTTCGCTAAGGCTGTTCTTGTGGAATTGGCAAAGGGATATTTGGAATCCCATAGAGGGCTATGGTGAAAAAGGAAATATCTTCCGTTCAAAACTGGAAAGAAGCTTTCTGAGAAACTGCTCTGTGTTCTGTTAATTCATCTCACAGAGTTACATCTTTCCCTTCAAGAAGCCTTTCGCTAAGGCAGTTCTTGTGGAATTGGCAAAGGGATATTTGGAAGCCCATAGAAGGCTATGGTGAAAAAGGAAATATCTTCCGTTCAAAATTGGAAAGAAGCTTTCTGAGAAACTGCTCTGTGTTCTGCTAATTCTTCTCACAGAGTTACATCTTTCCCTTCAAGAAGCCTTTCGCTAAGGCTGTTCTTGTGGAATTGGCAAAGGGATATTTGGAAGCCCTTAGAGGGCTATGGTGAAAAAGGAAATATCTTCCGTTCAAAACTGGAAAGAAGCTTTCTGAGAAACTGCTCTGTGTTCTGTTAATTCATCTCACAGAGTTACATCTTTCCCTTCAAGAAGCCTTACGCTAAGGCTGTTCTTGTGGAATTGGCAAAGGGATATTTGGAAGCCCATAGAGGGCTATGGTGAAAAAGGAAATATCTTCCGTTCAAAACTGGAAAGAAGCTTTCTGAGAAACTGCTCTGTGTTCTGTTAATTCATCTCACAGAGTTACATCTTTCCCTTCAAGAAGCCTTTCGCTAAGGCTGTTCTTGTGGAATTGGCAAAGGGATATTTGGAAGCCCTTAGAGGGCTATGGTGAAAAAGGAAATAACTTCCGTTCAAAACTGGAAAGAAACTTTCTGAGAAACTGCTCTGTGTTCTGCCAATTCTTCTCACAGAGTTACATCTTTCCCTTCAAGAAGCCTTTCGCTAAGGCTGTTCTTGTGGAATTGGAAAAGGGATATTTGGAAGCCCAAAGAGGGCTATGGTGAAAAAGGAAATATCTTCCGTTCAAAACTGGAAAGAAGGTTTCTGAGAAACTGCTCTGTGTTCTGCTAATTCATCTCACAGAGTTACATCTTTCCCTTCAAGAAGCCTTTCGCTAAGGCTGTTCTTGTGGAATTGGCAAAGGGATATTTGGAAGCCCATAGAGGGCTATGGTGAAAAAGGAAATATCTTCCGTTCAAAACTGGAAAGAAGCTTTCTGAGAAACGGCTCTGTGTTCTGTTAATTCATCTCACAGAGTTACATGTTTCCCTTCAAGAAGCCTTTCGCTAAGGCTGTTCTTGTGGAATTGGCAAAGATATATTTGGAAGCCCTTAGAGGGCTATGGTGAAAAAGAAAATATCTTCCGTTCAAAACTGGAAAGAAGCTTTCTGAGAAACTGCTCTGTGTTCTGTGAATTCATCTCACAGAGTTACATCTTTCCCTTCAAGAAGCCTTTCGCTAAACCTGTTCTTGTGGAATAGGCAAAGGGATATTTGGAAGCCCATAGAGGGCTATGGTGAAAAAGGAAATATCTTCCGTTCAAAACTGGAAAGAAGCTTTCTGAGAAACTGCTCTGTGTTCTGTTAATTCATCTCACAGAGTTACATCTTTCCCTTCAGGAAGCCTTTCGCTAAGGCTGTTCTTGTGGAATTGGCAAAGGGATATTTGGAAGCCCTTAGAGGGCTATGGTGAAAAAGGAAATATCTTCCGTTCAAAACTGGAAAGAAGCTTTCTGAGAAACTGCTCTGTGTTCTGTTAATTCATCTCACAGAGTTACATCTTTCCCTTCAAGAAGCCTTTCGCTAAGGCTGTTCTTGTGGAATTGTCAAAGGGATATTTGGAAGCCCATAGAGGACTACGGTGAAAAAGGAAATATCTTCCGTTCAAAACTGGAAAGAACCTTTCTGGGAAACTGCTCTGTGTTCTGTTAATTCATCTCACAGAGTTACATCTTTCCCTTTAGGAAGCCTTTCGCTAAGGCTGTTCTTGTGGAATTGGCAAAGGGATATTTGGAAGACCATAGACGGTTATGGTGAAAAAGGAAATATCTTCCGTTCAAAACTGGAAAGAAGCTTTCTGAGAAACTGCTCTGTGTTCTGTTAATTCATCTCACCGAGTTACATCTTTCCCTTCAAGAAGCCTTTCGCTAATGCTGCTCTTGTGGAATTGGCAAAGGGATATTTGGAAGCCCATAGAGGGCTATGGTGAAAAAGGAAATATCTTCCGTTTCAAACTGGAAAGAAGCTTTCTGAGAAACTGCTCTGTGTTCTGTTAATTCATCTCACAGAGTTAGATCTTTCCCTTCAAGAAGCCTTTCGCTAAGGCTGTTCTTGTGTAATTGGCAAAGGGATATTTGGAAGCCCTTAGAGGGCTATGGTGAAAAAGGAAATATCTTCCGTTCAAAACTGGAAAGAAGCTTTCTGAGAAACTGCTCTGTGTTCTGTTAATTCATCTCACAGAGTTACATCTTTCCCTTCAAGAAGCCTTTCGCTAATGCTGCTCTTGTGGAATTGGCAAAGGGATATTTGGAAGCCCATAGAGGGCTATGGTGAAAAAGGAAATATCTTCCGTTCAAAACTGGAAAGAAGCTTTCTGAGAAACTGCTCTGTGTTCTGTTAATTCATCTCACAGAGTTACATCTTTCCCTTCAAGAAGCCTTTCGCTAATGCTGCTCTTGTGGAATTGGCAAAGGGATATTTGGAAGCCCTTAGAGGGCTATGGTGAAAAAGGAAATATCTTCCGTTCATAACTGGAAAGAAGCTTTCTGAGAAACTGCTCTGTGTTCTGTTAATTCATCTCACAGAGTTACATCTTTCCCTTCAATAGCCTTTCGCTAAGGCTATTCTTGTGGAATTGGCAAAGGGATATTTGGAAGCCCATAGAGGGCTATGGTGAAAAAGGAAATATCTTCCGTTCCAAACTGGAAAGAAGCTTTCTGAGAAACTGCTCTGTGTTCTGTTAATTCATCTCACAGAGTTACATCTTTCCCTTCAAGAAGCCTTTCGCTAAGGCTGTTCTTGTGGAATTGGCAAAGGGATATTTGGAAGCCCATAGAGGGCTATGGTGAAAAAGGAAATATCTTCCGTTCAAAACTGGAAAGAAGCTTTCTGAGAAACTGCTCTGTGTTCTGTTAATTCATCTCACAGAGTTACATCTTTCCCTTCAAGAAGCCTTTCGCTAAGGCTGTTCTTGTGGAATTGGCAAAGGGATATTTGGAAGCCCTTAGAGGGCTATGGTGAAAAAGGAAATATCTTCCGTTCAAAACTGGAAAGAAGCTTTCTGAGAAACTGCTCTGTGTTCTGTTAATTCATCTCACAGAGTTACATCTTTCCCTTCAAGAAGCCTTTCGCTAAGGCTGTTCTTGTGGAATTGGCAAAGGGATATTTGGAAGCCCATAGAGGGCTATGGTGAAAAAGGAAATATCTTCCGTTCAAAACTGGAAAGAAGCTTTCTGAGAAACTGCTCTGTGTTCTGTTAATTCATCTCACAGAGTTACATCTTTTCCTTCAGGAAGCCTTCCGCTAAGGCTGGTCTTGTGGAATTGGAAAAGGGATATTTAGAAGCCCATAGAGGGCTATGGTGAAAAAGGAAATATCTTCCGTTCAAAACTGGAAAGAAGCTTTCTGAGAAACTGCTCTGTGTTCTGTTAATTCATCTCACAGAGTTACATCTTTCACTTCAAGAAGCCTTTCGCTAAGGCTGTTCTTGTGGAATTGGCAAAGGGATATTTGGAAGCCCATAGAGGGCTATGGTGAAAAAGAAAATATCTTCCGTTCAAAACTGGAAAGAAGCTTTCTGAGAAACTGCTGTGTGTTCTGTTAATTCATCTCACAGAGTTACATCTTTCCCTTCAAGAAGCCTTTCGCTAAGGCTGTTCTTGTGGAATTGGCAAAGGGATATTTGGAATCCCATATAGGGCTATGGTGAAAAAGGAAATATCTTCCGTTCAAAACTGGAAAGAAGCTTTCTGAGAAACTGCTCTGTGTTCTGTTAATTCATCTCACAGAGTTACATCTGTCCCTTCAAGAAGCCTTTCGCTAAGGCTGTTCTTGTGGAATTGGCAAAGGGATATTTGGAAGCCCATAGAGGGCTATGGTGAAAAAGGAAATATCTTCCGTTCAAAATTGGAAAGAAGCTTTCTGAGAAACTGCTCTGTGTTCTGCTAATTCTTCTCACAGAGTTACATCTTTCCCTTCAAGAAGCCTTTCGCTAAGGCTGTTCTTGTGGAATTGGCAAAGGGATATTTGGAAGCCCATAGAGGGCTATGGTGAAAAAGGAAATATCTTCCGTTCAAAACTGGAAAGAATCTTTCTGAGAAACTGCTCTGTGTTCTGTTAATTCATCTCACAGAGTTACATCTTTTCCTTCAGGAAGCCTTCCACTAAGGCTGTTCTTGTGGAATTGGAAAAGGGATATTTAGAAGCCCATAGAGGGCTATGGTGAAAAAGGAAATATCTTCCGTTCAAAACTGGAAAGAAGCTTTCTGAGAAACTGCTCTGTGTTCTGTTAATTCATCTCACAGAGTTACATCTTTCACTTCAAGAAGCCTTTCGCTAAGGCTGTTCTTGTGGAATTGGCAAAGGGATATTTGGAAGCCCATAGAGGGCTATGGTGAAAAAGAAAATATCTTCCGTTCAAAACTGGAAAGAAGCTTTCTGAGAAACTGCTCTGTGTTCTGTTAATTCATCTCACAGAGTTACATCATTCCCTTCAAGAAGACTTTCGCTAAGGCTGTTCTTGTGGAATTGGCAAAGGGATATTTGGAAGCCCATAGAGGGCTATGCTGAAAAAGGAAATATCTTCCGTTCAAAACTGGAAAGAAGCTTTCTGAGAAACTGCTCTGTGTTCTGTTAATTCATCTCACAGAGTTACATCTTTCCCTTCAAGAAGCCTTTCGCTAAGGCTGTTCTTGTGGAATTGGCAAAGGGATATTTGGAATCCCATAGAGGGCTATGGTGAAAAAGGAAATATCTTCCGTTCAAAACTGGAAAGAAGCTTTCTGAGAAACTGCTCTGTGTTCTGTTAATTCATCTCACAGAGTTACATCTTTCCCTTCAAGAAGCCTTTCGCTAAGGCAGTTCTTGTGGAATTGGCAAAGGGATATTTGGAAGCCCATAGAGGGCTATGGTGAAAAAGGAAATATCTTCCGTTCAAAATTGGAAAGAAGCTTTCTGAGAAACTGCTCTGTGTTCTGCTAATTCTTCTCACAGAGTTACATCTTTCCCTTCAAGAAGCCTTTCGCTAAGGCTGTTCTTGTGGAATTGGCAAAGGGATATTTGGAAGCCCATAGAGGGCTATGGTGAAAAAGGAAATATCTTCCGTTCAAAACTGGAAAGAAGCTTTCTGAGAAACTGCTCTGTGTTCTGTTAATTCATCTCACAGAGTTACATCTTTCCCTTCAAGAAGCCTTTCGCTAAGGCTGTTCTTGTGGAATTGGCAAAGGGATATTTGGAAGCCCTTAGAGGGCTATGGTGAAAAAGGAAATATCTTCCGTTCAAAACTGGAAAGAAGCTTTCTGAGAAACTGCTCTGTGTTCTGTTAATTCATCTCACAGAGTTACATCATTCCCTTCAAGAAGACTTTCGCTAAGGCTGTTCTTGTGGAATTGGCAAAGGGATATTTGGAAGCCCATAGAGGGCTATGCTGAAAAAGGAAATATCTTCCGTTCAAAACTGGAAAGAAGCTTTCTGAGAAACTGCTCTGTGTTCTGTTAATTCATCTCACAGAGTTACATCTTTCCCTTCAAGAAGCCTTTCGCTAAGGCTGTTCTTGTGGAATTGGCAAAGGGATATTTGGAATCCCATAGAGGGCTATGGTGAAAAAGGAAATATCTTCCGTTCAAAACTGGAAAGAAGCTTTCTGAGAAACTGCTCTGTGTTCTGTTAATTCATCTCACAGAGTTACATCTTTCCCTTCAAGAAGCCTTTCGCTAAGGCAGTTCTTGTGGAATTGGCAAAGGGATATTTGGAAGCCCATAGAGGGCTATGGTGAAAAAGGAAATATCTTCCGTTCAAAATTGGAAAGAAGCTTTCTGAGAAACTGCTCTGTGTTCTGCTAATTCTTCTCACAGAGTTACATCTTTCCCTTCAAGAAGCCTTTCGCTAAGGCTGTTCTTGTGGAATTGGCAAAGGGATATTTGGAAGCCCATAGAGGGCTATGGTGAAAAAGGAAATATCTTCCGTTCAAAACTGGAAAGAAGCTTTCTGAGAAACTGCTCTGTGTTCTGTTAATTCATCTCACAGAGTTACATCTTTCCCTTCAAGAAGCCTTTCGCTAAGGCTGTTCTTGTGGAATTGGCAAAGGGATATTTGGAAGCCCTTAGAGGGCTATGGTGAAAAAGGAAATATCTTCCGTTCAAAACTGGAAAGAAGCTTTCTGAGAAACTGCTCTGTGTTCTGTTAATTCATCTCACAGAGTTACATCTTTCCCTTCAAGAAGCCTTTCGCTAAGGCTGTTCTTGTGGAATTGGCAAAGGGATATTTGGAAGCCCATAGAGGGCTATGGTGAAAAAGGAAATATCTTCCGTTCAAAACTGGAAAGAAGCTTTCTGAGAAACTGCTCTGTGTTCTGTTAATTCATCTCACAGAGTTACATCTGTCCCTTCAGGAAGCCTTTCGCTAAGGCTGTTCTTGCGGAATTGGCAAAGGGATATTTGGAAGCCCATAGAGGGCTATGGTGAAAAAGGAAATATCTTCCGTTCAAAACTGGAAAGAAGCTTTCTGAGAAATTGCTCTATGTTCTGTTAATTCATCTCACAGAATTACATCTTTCCCTTCAAGAAGACTTTCCCTAAGGCTGTTCTTGTGGAATTGGCAAAGGGATATTTGGAAGCCCATAGAGGGCTATGGTGAAAAAGGAAATATCTTCCGTACAAAACTGGAAAGAGGCTTTCTGAGAAACTGCTCTGTGTTCTGTTAATTCATCTCACAGAGTTACATCTTTCCCTTCAAGAAGCCTTTCGCTAAGGCTGTTCTTGTGGATTTGGCAAAGGGATATTTGGAAGCCCATAGAGGGCTATGGTGAAAAAGGAAATATCTTCCGTTCAAAACTGGAAAGAAGCTTTCTGAGAAACTGCTCTGTGTTCTGTTAATTCATCTCACAGAGTTATATCTTTCCCTTCAAGAATCCTTTCGCTAAGGCTGTTCTTGTGGAATTGGCAAAGGGATATTTGGAAGCCCATAGAGGGCTATGGTGAAAAAGGAAATATCTTCCATTCAAAACTGGAAAGAAGCTTTCTGAGAATCTGCTCTGTGTTCTGTTAATTCACCTCACAGAGTTACATCTTTCCCTTCTAGAAGCCTTTCGCTAAGGCTGTTCTTGTGGAATTGGCAAAGGGATATTTGGAAGCCCATAGAGGGCTATGGTGAAAAATTAAATATCTTCCGTTCAAAACTGGAAACAAGCTTTCTGAGAAACTGCTCTGTGTTCTGTTAATTCATCTCACAGAGTTACATCTTTCACTTCAAGAAGCCTTTCGCTAAGGCTGTTCTTGTGGAATTGGCAAAGGGATATTTGGAAGTCCTTAGAGGGCTATGGTGAAAAAGGAAATATCTTCCGTTCAATACTGGAAAGAAGCTTTCTGAGAAACTGCTCTGTGTTCTGTTAATTCATCTCACAGAGTTACATCTTTCCCTTCAAGAAGCCTTTCGCTAAGGCTGTTCTTGTGGAATTGGCAAAGGCATATTTGGAAGCCCATAGAGGGCTATGGTGAAAAAGGAAATATCTTCCTTTCAAAACTGGAAAGAAGCTTTCTGAGAAACTGCTCTGTGTTCTGTTAATTCATCTCACAGAGTTACGTCTTTTCCTTCAGGAAGCCTTTCGCTAAGGCTGTTCTTGTGCAATTGGAAAAGGGATATTTGGAAGCCCATAGAGGGCTATGGTGAAAAAGGAAATATCTTCCGTTCAAAACTGGAAAGAAGCTTTCTGAGAATCTGCTCTGTGTTCTGTTAATTCATCTCACAGAGTTACATCTTTCCCTTCAAGAAGCCTTTCGCTAAGGCTGTTCTTGTGGAATTGGCAAAGGGATATTTGGAAGCCCATAGAGGGCTATGGTGAAAAAGGAAATATCTTCCGTTCAAAACTGGAAAGAAGCTTTCTGAGAAACTGCTCTGTGTTCTGTTAATTCATCTCACAGAGTTACATCTTTCCCTTCAGGAAGCCTTTCGCTAACGCTGTTCTTGTGGAATTGGCAAAGGGATATTTGGAAACCCATAGAGGGCTATGGTGAAAAAGGAAATATCTTCCGTTCAAAACTGGAAAGAAGCTTTCTGAGAAACTGCTCTGTGTTCTGTGAATTCATCTCACAGAGTTACATCTTTCCCTTCAAGAAGCCTTTCGCTAAGGCTGTTCTTGTGGAATTGGCAAAGGGATATTTGGAAGCCCATAGAGGGCTATGGTGAAAAAGGAAATATCTTCCGTTCAAAACTGGAAAGAAGCTTTCTGAGAAACTGCTCTGTGTTCTGTTAATTCATCTCACAGAGTTACATCTTTCCCTTCAAGAAGCCTTTCGCTAAGGCTGTTCTTGTGGAATTGGCAAAGGGATATTTGGAACCCCTAGAGGGCTATGGTGAAAAAGGAAATATCTTCCTTTCAAAACTGGAAAGAAGCTTTCTGAAAAACTGCTCTGTGTTCTGTTAATTCATCTCACAGAGTTACATCTTTCCCTTCAAGAAGCCTTTCGCTAAGGCTGTTCTTGTGGAATTGGCAAAGGGATATTTGGAAGCCCATAGAGGGCTATGGTGAAAAAGGAAATATCTTCCGTTCAAAACTGGAAAGAAGCTTTCTGAGAAACTGCTCTGTGTTCTGTTAATTCATCTCACAGAGTTACATCTTTCCCTTCAAGAAGCCTTTCGCTAAGGCTGTTCTTGTGGAATTGGCAAAGGGATATTTGGAAGCCCATAGAGGGCTATGGTGAAAAAGGAAATATCTTCCGTTCAAAACTGGAAAGAAGCTTTCTGAGAAACTGCTCTGTGTTCTGTTAATTCATCTCACAGAGTTACATCTTTCCCTTCAAGAAGCCTTTCGCTAAGGCTGTTCTTGTGGAATTGGCAAAGGGATATTTGGAACCCCTAGAGGGCTATGGTGAAAAAGGCAATATCTTCCTTTCAAAACTGGAAAGAAGCTTTCTGAAAAACTGCTCTGTGTTCTGTTAATTCATCTCACAGAGTTACATCTTTCCCTTCAAGAAGCCTTTCGCTAAGGCTGTTCTTGTGGAATTGGCAAAGGGATATTTGGAAGCCCAGAGAGGGCTATGGTGAAAAAGGAAATATCTTCCGTTCAAAACTGGAAAGAAGCTTTCTGAGAAACTGCTCTGTGTTCTGTTAATTCATCTCACAGAGTTACATCTTTCCCTTCAGGAAGCCTTTCGCTAAGGCTGTTCTTGTGGATTTGGCAAAGGGATATTTGGAAGCCCATAGAGGGCTATGGTGAAAAAGGAAATATCTTCCGTTCCAAACTGGAAAGAAGCTTTCTGAGAAACTGCTCTGTGTTCTGTTAATTCATCTCACAGAGTTACATTTTTCCCTTCAAGAAGCCTCTCGCTAAGGCTGTTCTTGTGGAATTGGCAAAGGCATATTTGGAAGCCCATAGAGGGCTATGGTGAAAAAGGAAATATCTTCCTTTCAAAACTGGAAAGAAGCTTTCTGAGAAACTGCTCTGTGTTCTGTTAATTCATCTCACAGAGTTACATCTTTTCCTTCAGGAAGCCTTTCGCTAAGGCTGTTCTTGTGGAATTGGAAAAGGGATATTTGGAAGCCCATAGAGGGCTATGGTGAAAAAGGAAATATCTTCCGTTCAAAACTGGAAAGAAGCTTTCTGAGAATCTGCTCTGTGTTCTGTTAATTCATCTCACAGAGTTACATCTTTCCCTTCAAGAAGCCTTTCGCTAAGGCTGTTCTTGTGGAATTGGCAAAGGGATATTTGGAAGCCCATAGAGGGCTATGGTGAAAAAGGAAATATCTTCCGTTCAAAACTGGAAAGAAGCTTTCTGAGAAACTGCTCTGTGTTCTGTTAATACATCTCACAGAGTTACATCTTTCCCTTCAGGAAGCCCTTCGCTAACGCTGTTCTTGTGGAATTGGCAAAGGGATATTTGGAAACCCATAGAGGGCTATGGTGAAAAAGGAAATATCTTCGTTCAAAACTGGAAAGAAGCTTTCTGAGAAACTGCTCTGTGTTCTGTGAATTCATCTCACAGAGTTACATCTTTCCCTTCAAGAAGCCTTTCGCTAAGGCTGTTCTTGTGGAATTGGCAAAGGGATATTTGGAAGCCCATAGAGGGCTATGGTGAAAAAGGAAATATCTTCCGTTCAAAACTGGAAAGAAGCTTTCTGAGAAACTGCTCTGTGTTCTGTTAATTCATCTCACAGAGTTACATCTTTCCCTTCAAGAAGCCTTTCGCTAAGGCTGTTCTTGTGGAATTGGCAAAGGGATATTTGGAACCCCTAGAGGGCTATGGTGAAAAAGGCAATATCTTCCTTTCAAAACTGGAAAGAAGCTTTCTGAAAAACTGCTCTGTGTTCTGTTAATTCATCTCACAGAGTTACATCTTTCCCTTCAAGAAGCCTTTCGCTAAGGCTGTTCTTGTGGAATTGGCAAAGGGATATTTGGAAGCCCATAGAGGGCTATGGTGAAAAAGGAAATATCTTCCGTTCAAAACTGGAAAGAAGCTTTCTGAGAAACTGCTCTGTGTTCTGTTAATTCATCTCACAGAGTTACATCTTTCCCTTCAAGAAGCCTTTCGCTAAGGCTGTTCTTGTGGAATTGGCAAAGGGATATTTGGAAGCCCATAGAGGGCTATGGTGAAAAGGGAAATATCTTCCGTTCAAAACTGGAAAGAAGCTTTCTGAGAAACTGCTCTGTGTTCTGTTAATTCATCTCACAGAGTTACATCTTTCCCTTCAAGAAGCCTTTCGCTAAGGCTGTTCTTGTGGAATTGGCAAAGGGATATTTGGAACCCCTAGAGGGCTATGGTGAAAAAGGCAATATCTTCCTTTCAAAACTGGAAAGAAGCTTTCTGAAAAACTGCTCTGTGTTCTGTTAATTCATCTCACAGAGTTACATCTTTCCCTTCAAGAAGCCTTTCGCTAAGGCTGTTCTTGAGGAATTGGCAAAGGCATATTTGGAAGCCCATAGAGGGCTATGGTGAAAAAGGAAATATCTTCCGTTCAAAACTGGAAAGAAGCTTTCTGAGAAACTGCTCTGTGTTCTGTTAATTCATCTCACAGAGTTACATCTTTCCCTTCAAGAAGCCTTTCGCTAAGGCTGTTCTTGTGGAATTGGCAAAGGGATATTTGGAACCCCTAGAGGGCTATGGTGAAAAAGGCAATATCTTCCTTTCAAAACTGGAAAGAAGCTTTCTGAAAAACTGCTCTGTGTTCTGTTAATTCACCTCACAGAGTTACATCTTTCCCTTCAAGAAGCCTTTCGCTAAGGCTGTTCTTGTGGAATTGGCAAAGGGATATTTGGAAGCCCAGAGAGGGCTATGGTGAAAAAGGAAATATCTTCCGTTCCAAACCGGAAAGAAGCTTTCTGAGAAACTGCTCTGTGTTCTGTTAATTCATCTCACAGAGTTACATCTTTCCCTTCAAGAAGACTTTCGCTAAGGCTGTTCTTGTGGAATTGGCAAAGGGATATTTGGAACCCCTAGAGGGCTATGGTGAAAAAGGCAATACCTTCCTTTCAAAACTGGAAAGAAGCTTTCTGAAAAACTGCTCTGTGTTCTGTTAATTCACCTCACAGAGTTACATCTTTCCCTTCAAGAAGCCTTTCGCTAAGGCTGTTCTTGTGGAATTGGCAAAGGGATATTTGGAAGCCCATAGAGGGCTATGGTGAAAAAGGAAATATCTTCCGTTCAAAACTGGAAAGAAGCTTTCTGAGAAACTGCTCTGTGTTCTGTTAATTCATCTCACAGAGTTACATCTTTCCCTTCAAGAAGCCTTTCGCTAAGGCTGTTCTTGTGGAATTGGCAAAGGGATATTTGGAAGCCCATAGAGGGCTATGGTGAAAAAGGAAATATCTTCCGTTCAAAACTGGAAAGAAGCTTTCTGAGAAACTGCTCTGTGTTCTGTTAATTCATCTCACAGAGTTACATCTTTCCCTTCAAGAAGCCTTTCGCTAAGGCTGTTCTTGTGGAATTGGCAAAGGGATATTTGGAACCCCTAGAGGGCTATGGTGAAAAAGGCAATATCTTCCTTTCAAAACTGGAAAGAAGCTTTCTGAGAAACTGCTCTGTGTTCTGTTAATTCATCTCACAGAGTTACATCTTTCCCTTCAAGAAGCCTTTCGCTAAGGCTGTTCTTGTGGAATTGGCAAAGGGATATTTGGAAGCCCAGAGAGGGCTATGGTGAAAAAGGAAATATCTTCCGTTCAAAACTGGAAAGAAGCTTTCTGAGAAACTGCTCTGTGTTCTGTTAATTCATCTCACAGAGTTACATCTTTCCCTTCAGGAAGCCTTTCGCTAAGGCTGTTCTTGTGGATTTGGCAAAGGGATATTTGCAAGCCCATAGAGGGCTATGGTGAAAAAGGAAATATCTTCCGTTCAAAACTGGAAAGAAGCTTTCTGAGAAACTGCTCTGTGTTCTGCTAATTCTTCTCACAGAATTACATCTTTCCCTTCAAGAAGCCTTTCGCTAAGGCTGTTCTTGTGGAATTGGCAAAGGGATATTTGGAAGCCCATAGAGGGCTATGGTGAAAAAGGAAATATCTTCCGTTCAAAACTGGAAAGAAGCTTTCTGAGAAACTGCTCTGTGTTCTGTTAATTCATCTCACAGAGTTACATCTTTCCCTTCAAGAAGCCTTTCGCTAAGGCTGTTCTTTTGGAAATGGCAAAGGGATATTTGGAAGCCCTTAGAGGGCTATGGTGAAAAAGGAAATATCTTCCGTTCAAAGTTGGAAAGAAGCTTTCTGAGAAACTGCTCTGTGTTCTGCTAATTCTTCTCACAGAGTTACATCTTTCCCTTCAAGAAGCCTTTCGCTAAGGCTGTTCTTGTGGAATTGGCAAAGGGATATTTGGAAGCCCATAGAGGGCTATGTTGAAAAAGGAAATATCTTCCGTTCAAAACTGGAAAGAAGCTTTCTGAGAAACAGCTCTGTGTTCTGTTAATTCATCTCACAGAGTTACATCTTTCCCTTCAAGAAGCCTTTCGCTAAGGCTGTTCTTGTGGAATTGGCAAAGGGATATTTGGAAGCCCTTAGAGGGCTATGGTGAAAAAGGAAATATCTTCCGTTCAAAACTGGAAAGAAGCTTTCTGAGAAACTGCTCTGTGTTCTGTTAATTCATCTCACAGAGTTACATCTTTCCCTTCAAGAAGCCTTACGCTAAGGCTGTTCTTGTGGAATTGGCAAAGGGATATTTGGAAGCCCATAGAGGGCTATGGTGAAAAAGGAAATATCTTCCGTTCAAAACTGGAAAGAAGCTTTCTGAGAAACTGCTCTGTGTTCTGTTAATTCATCTCACAGAGTTACATCTTTCCCTTCAAGAAGCCTTTCGCTAAGGCTGTTCTTGAGGAATTGGCAAAGGCATATTTGGAAGCCCATAGAGGGCTATGGTGAAAAAGGAAATATCTTCCGTTCAAAACTGGAAAGAAGCTTTCTGAGAAACTGCTCTGTGTTCTGTTAATTCATCTCACAGAGTTACATCTTTCCCTTCAAGAAGCCTTTCGCTAAGGCTGTTCTTGTGGAATTGGCAAAGGGATATTTGGAACCCCTAGAGGGCTATGGTGAAAAAGGCAATATCTTCCTTTCAAAACTGGAAAGAAGCTTTCTGAAAAACTGCTCTGTGTTCTGTTAATTCACCTCACAGAGTTACATCTTTCCCTTCAAGAAGCCTTTCGCTAAGGCTGTTCTTGTGGAATTGGCAAAGGGATATTTGGAAGCCCATAGAGGGCTATGGTGAAAAAGGAAATATCTTCCGTTCAAAACTGGAAAGAAGCTTTCTGAGAAACTGCTCTGTGTTCTGTTAATTCATCTCACAGAGTTACATCTTTCCCTTCAAGAAGCCTTTCGCTAAGGCTGTTCTTGTGGAATTGGCAAAGGGATATTTGGAAGCCCATAGAGGGCTATGGTGAAAAAGGAAATATCTTCCGTTCAAAACTGGAAAGAAGCTTTCTGAGAAACTGCTCTGTGTTCTGTTAATTCATCTCACAGAGTTACATCTTTCCCTTCAAGAAGCCTTTCGCTAAGGCTGTTCTTGTGGAATTGGCAAAGGGATATTTGGAACCCCTAGAGGGCTATGGTGAAAAAGGCAATATCTTCCTTTCAAAACTGGAAAGAAGCTTTCTGAGAAACTGCTCTGTGTTCTGTTAATTCATCTCACAGAGTTACATCTTTCCCTTCAAGAAGCCTTTCGCTAAGGCTGTTCTTGTGGAATTGGCAAAGGGATATTTGGAAGCCCAGAGAGGGCTATGGTGAAAAAGGAAATATCTTCCGTTCAAAACTGGAAAGAAGCTTTCTGAGAAACTGCTCTGTGTTCTGTTAATTCATCTCACAGAGTTACATCTTTCCCTTCAGGAAGCCTTTCGCTAAGGCTGTTCTTGTGGATTTGGCAAAGGGATATTTGGAAGCCCATAGAGGGCTATGGTGAAAAAGGAAATATCTTCCGTTCAAAACTGGAAAGAAGCTTTCTGAGAAACTGCTCTGTGTTCTGTTAATTCATCTCACAGAGTTACATCTTTCCCTTCAAGAAGCCTTTCGCTAAGGCTGTTCTTGTGCAATTGGCAAAGGGATATTTGGAAGCCCATAGAGGGCTATGGTGAAAAAGGAAATATCTTCCGTTCAAAACTGGAAAGAAGCTTTCTGAGAAACTGCTCTGTGTTCTGTTAATTCATCTCATTGAGTTACATCTTTCCCTTCAAGAAGCCTTTCGCTAAGGCTGTACTTGTGCAATTGGCAAAGGGATATTTGCAAGCCCATAGAGGGCTATGGTGAAAAAGGAAATATCTTCCGTTCAAAACTGGAAAGAAGCTTTCTGAGAAACTGCTCTGTGTTCTGCTAATTCTTCTCACAGAATTACATCTTTCCCTTCAAGAAGCCTTTCGCTAAGGCTGTTCTTGTGGAATTGGCAAAGGGATATTTGGAAGCCCATAGAGGGCTATGGTGAAAAAGGAAATATCTTCCGTTCAAAACTGGAAAGAAGCTTTCTGAGAAACTGCTCTGTGTTCTGTTAATTCATCTCACAGAGTTACATCTTTCCCTTCAAGAAGCCTTTCGCTAAGGCTGTTCTTTTGGAAATGGCAAAGGGATATTTGGAAGCCCTTAGAGGGCTATGGTGAAAAAGGAAATATCTTCCGTTCAAAGTTGGAAAGAAGCTTTCTGAGAAACTGCTCTGTGTTCTGCTAATTCTTCTCACAGAGTTACATCTTTCCCTTCAAGAAGCCTTTCGCTAAGGCTGTTCTTGTGGAATTGGCAAAGGGATATTTGGAAGCCCATAGAGGGCTATGTTGAAAAAGGAAATATCTTCCGTTCAAAACTGGAAAGAAGCTTTCTGAGAAACAGCTCTGTGTTCTGTTAATTCATCTCACAGAGTTACATCTTTCCCTTCAAGAAGCCTTTCGCTAAGGCTGTTCTTGTGGAATTGGCAAAGGGATATTTGGAAGCCCTTAGAGGGCTATGGTGAAAAAGGAAATATCTTCCGTTCAAAACTGGAAAGAAGCTTTCTGAGAAACTGCTCTGTGTTCTGTTAATTCATCTCACAGAGTTACATCTTTCCCTTCAAGAAGCCTTACGCTAAGGCTGTTCTTGTGGAATTGGCAAAGGGATATTTGGAAGCCCATAGAGGGCTATGGTGAAAAAGGAAATATCTTCCGTTCAAAACTGGAAAGAAGCTTTCTGAGAAACTGCTCTGTGTTCTGTTAATTCATCTCACAGAGTTACATCTTTCCCTTCAAGAAGCCTTTCGCTAAGGCTGTTCTTGTGGAATTGGCAAAGGGATATTTGGAAGCCCTTAGAGGGCTATGGTGAAAAAGGAAATAACTTCCGTTCAAAACTGGAAAGAAACTTTCTGAGAAACTGCTCTGTGTTCTGCCAATTCTTCTCACAGAGTTACATCTTTCCCTTCAAGAAGCCTTTCGCTAAGGCTGTTCTTGTGGAATTGGAAAAGGGATATTTGGAAGCCCAAAGAGGGCTATGGTGAAAAAGGAAATATCTTCCGTTCAAAACTGGAAAGAAGCTTTCTGAGAAACTGCTCTGTGTTCTGCTAATTCATCTCACAGAGTTACATCTTTCCCTTCAAGAAGCCTTTCGCTAAGGCTGTTCTTGTGGAATTGGCAAAGGGATATTTGGAAGCCCATAGAGGGCTATGGTGAAAAAGGAAATATCTTCCGTTCAAAACTGGAAAGAAGCTTTCTGAGAAACTGCTCTGTGTTCTGTTAATTCATCTCACAGAGTTACATCTTTCCCTTCAGGAAGCCTTTCGCTAAGGCTGTTCTTGTGGAATTGGCAAAGGGATATTTGGAAGCCCTTAGAGGGCTATGGTGAAAAAGGAAATATCTTCCGTTCAAAACTGGAAAGAAGCTTTCAGAGAAACTGCTCTGTGTTCTGTTAATTCATCTCACAGAGTTACATCTTTCCCTTCAAGAAGCCTTTCGCTAAGGCTGTTCTTGTGGAATTGTCAAAGGGATATTTGGAAGCCCATAGAGGACTACGGTGAAAAAGGAAATATCTTCCGTTCAAAACTGGAAAGAACCTTTCTGGGAAACTGCTCTGTGTTCTGTTAATTCATCTCACAGAGTTACATCTTTCCCTTCAGGAAGCCTTTCGCTAAGGCTGTTCTTGTGGAATTGGCAAAGGGATATTTGGAAGACCATAGACGGTTATGGTGAAAAAGGAAATATCTTCCGTTCAAAACTGGAAAGAAGCTTTCTGAGAAACTGCTCTGTGTTCTGTTAATTCATCTCACCGAGTTACATCTTTCCCTTCAAGAAGCCTTTCGCTAATGCTGCTCTTGTGGAATTGGCAAAGGGATATTTGGAAGCCCATAGAGGGCTATGGTGAAAAAGGAAATATCTTCCGTTTAAACTGGAAAGAAGCTTTCTGAGAAACTGCTCTGTGTTCTGTTAATTCATCTCACAGAGTTAGATCTTTCCCTTCAAGAAGCCTTTCGCTAAGGCTGTTCTTGTGTAATTGGCAAAGGGATATTTGGAAGCCCATAGAGGGCTATGGTGAAAAAGGAAATATCTTCCGTTCAAAACTGGAAAGAAGCTTTCTGAGAAACTGCTCTGTGTTCTGTTAATTCATCTCACAGAGTTACATCTTTCCCTTCAAGAAGCCTTTCGCTAATGCTGCTCTTGTGGAATTGGCAAAGGGATATTTGGAAGCCCATAGAGGGCTATGGTGAAAAAGGAAATATCTTCCGTTCAAAACTGGAAAGAAGCTTTCTGAGAAACTGCTCTGTGTTCTGTTAATTCATCTCACAGAGTTACATCTTTCCCTTCAAGAAGCCTTTCGCTAATGCTGCTCTTGTGGAATTGGCAAAGGGATATTTGGAAGCCCATAGAGGGCTATGGTGAAAAAGGAAATATCTTCCGTTCATAACTGGAAAGAAGCTTTCTGAGAAACTGCTCTGTGTTCTGTTAATTCATCTCACAGAGTTACATCTTTCCCTTCAATAGCCTTTCGCTAAGGCTATTCTTGTGGAATTGGCAAAGGGATATTTGGAAGCCCATAGAGGGCTATGGTGAAAAAGGAAATATCTTCCGTTCCAAACTGGAAAGAAGCTTTCTGAGAAACTGCTCTGTGTTCTGTTAATTCATCTCACAGAGTTACATCTTTCCCTTCAAGAAGCCTTTCGCTAAGGCTGTTCTTGTGGAATTGGCAAAGGGATATTTGGAAGCCCATAGAGGGCTATGGTGAAAAAGGAAATATCTTCCGTTCAAAACTGGAAAGAAGCTTTCTGAGAAACTGCTCTGTGTTCTGTTAATTCATCTCACAGAGTTACATCTTTCCCTTCAAGAAGCCTTTCGCTAAGGCTGTTCTTGTGGAATTGGCAAAGGGATATTTGGAAGCCCTTAGAGGGCTATGGTGAAAAAGGAAATATCTTCCGTTCAATACTGGAAAGAAGCTTTCTGAGAAACTGCTCTGTGTTCTGTTAATTCATCTCACAGAGTTACATCTTTCCCTTCAAGAAGCCTTTCGCTAAGGCTGTTCTTGTGGAATTGGCAAAGGGATATTTGGAAGCCCATAGAGGGCTATGGTGAAAAAGGAAATATCTTCCGTTCAAAACTGGAAAGAAGCTTTGTGAGAAACTGCTCTGTGTTCTGTTAATTCATCTCACAGAGTTACATCTTTTCCTTCAGGAAGCCTTCCGCTAAGGCTGGTCTTGTGGAATTGGAAAAGGGATATTTAGAAGCCCATAGAGGGCTATGGTGAAAAAGGAAATATCTTCCGTTCAAAACTGGAAAGAAGCTTTCTGAGAAACTGCTCTGTGTTCTGTTAATTCATCTCACAGAGTTACATCTTTCACTTCAAGAAGCCTTTCGCTAAGGCTGTTCTTGTGGAATTGGCAAAGGGATATTTGGAAGCCCATAGACGGCTATGGTGAAAAAGAAAATATCTTCCGTTCAAAACTGGAAAGAAGCTTTCTGAGAAACTGCTCTGTGTTCTGTTAATTCATCTCACAGAGTTACATCTTTCCCTTCAAGAAGCCTTTCGCTAAGGCTGTTCTTGTGGAATTGGCAAAGGGATATTTGGAAGCCCATAGAGGGCTATGCTGAAAAAGGAAATATCTTCCGTTCAAAACTGGAAAGAAGCTTTCTGAGAAACTGCTCTGTGTTCTGTGAATTCATCTCACAGAGTTACATCTTTCCCTTCAAGAAGCCTTTCGCTAAGGCTGTTCTTGTGGAATTGGCAAAGGGATATTTGGAATCCCATATAGGGCTATGGTGAAAAAGGAAATATCTTCCGTTCAAAACTGGAAAGAAGCTTTCTGAGAAACTGCTCTGTGTTCTGTTAATTCATCTCACAGAGTTACATCTGTCCCTTCAAGAAGCCTTTCGCTAAGGCTGTTCTTGTGGAATTGGCAAAGGGATATTTGGAAGCCCATAGAGGGCTATGGTGAAAAAGGAAATATCTTCCGTTCAAAATTGGAAAGAAGCTTTCTGAGAAACTGCTCTGTGTTCTGCTAATTCTTCTCACAGAGTTACATCTTTCCCTTCAGGAAGCCTTTCGCTAAGGCTGTTCTTGTGGAATTGGCAAAGGGATATTTGGAAGCCCATAGAGGGCTATGGTGAAAAAGGAAATATCTTCCGTTCAAAACTGGAAAGAATCTTTCTGAGAAACTGCTCTGTGTTCTGTTAATTCATCTCACAGAGTTACATCTTTTCCTTCAGGAAGCCTTCCGCTAAGGCTGTTCTTGTGGAATTGGAAAAGGGATATTTAGAAGCCCATAGAGGGCTATGGTGAAAAAGGAAATATCTTCCGTTCAAAACTGGAAAGAAGCTTTCTGAGAAACTGCTCTGTGTTCTGTTAATTCATCTCACAGAGTTACATCTTTCACTTCAAGAAGCCTTTCGCTAAGGCTGTTCTTGTGGAATTGGCAAAGGGATATTTGGAAGCCCATAGAGGGCTATGGTGAAAAAGAAAATATCTTCCGTTCAAAACTGGAAAGAAGCTTTCTGAGAAACTGCTCTGTGTTCTGTTAATTCATCTCACAGAGTTACATCTTTCCCTTCAAGAAGCCTTTCGCTAAGGCTGTTCTTGTGGAATTGGCAAAGGGATATTTGGAAGCCCATAGAGGGCTATGGTGAAAAAGGAAATATCTTCCGTTCAAAACTGGAAAGAAGCTTTCTGAGAAACTGCTCTGTGTTCTGTTAATTCATCTCACAGAGTTACATGTTTCCCTTCAAGAAGCCTTTCGCTAAGGCTGTTCTTGTGGAATTGGCAAAGGGATATTTGGAATCCCATAGAGGGCTATGGTGAAAAAGGAAATATCTTCCGTTCAAAACTGGAAAGAAGCTTTCTGAGAAACTGCTCTGTGTTCTGTTAATTCATCTCACAGAGTTACATCTTTCCCTTCAAGAAGCCTTTCGCTAAGGCAGTTCTTGTGGAATTGGCAAAGGGATATTTGGAAGCCCATAGAGGGCTATGGTGAAAAAGGAAATATCTTCCGTTCAAAATTGGAAAGAAGCTTTCTGAGAAACTGCTCTGTGTTCTGCTAATTCTTCTCACTGAGTTACATCTTTCCCTTCAAGAAGCCTTTCGCTAAGGCTGTTCTTGTGGAATTGGCAAAGGGATATTTGGAACCCCTAGAGGGCTATGGTGAAAAAGGAAATATCTTCCGTTCAAAACTGGAAAGAAGCTTTCTGAGAAACTGCTCTGTGTTCTGTTAATTCATCTCACAGAGTTACATCTTTCCCTTCAAGAAGCCTTTCGCTAAGGCTGTTCTTGTGGAATTGGCAAAGGGATATTTGGAAGCCCTTAGAGGGCTATGGTGAAAAAGGAAATATCTTCCGTTCAAAACTGGAAAGAAGCTTTCTGAGAAACTGCTCTGTGTTCTGTTAATTCATCTCACAGAGTTACATCTTTCCCTTCAAGAAGCCTTTCGCTAAGGCTGTTCTTGTGGAATTGGCAAAGGGATATTTGGAAGCCCATAGAGGGCTATGGTGAAAAAGGAAATATCTTCCGTTCAAAACTGGAAAGAAGCTTTCTGAGAAACTGCTCTGTGTTCTGTTAATTCATCTCACAGAGTTACATCTGTCCCTTCAGGAAGCCTTTCGCTAAGGCTGCTCTTGCGGAATTGGCAAAGGGATATTTGGAAGCCCATAGAGGGCTATGGTGAAAAAGGAAATATCTTCCGTTCAAAACTGGAAAGATGCTTTCTGAGAAACTGCTCTGTGTTCTGTTAATTCATCTCACAGAGTTACATCTTTCCCTTCAAGAAGCCTTTCGCTAAGGCTGTTCTTGTGGAATTGGCAAAGGGATATTTGGAAGCCCATAGAGGGCTATGTTGAAAAAGGAAATATCTTCCGTTCAAAACTGGAAAGAAGCTTTCTGAGAAACTGCTCTGTGTTCTGTTAATTCATCTCACAGAGTTACATCTTTCCCTTCAAGAAGACTTTCGCTAAGGCTGTTCTTGTGGAATTGGCAAAGGGATATTTGGAAGCCCATAGAGGGCTATGGTGAAAAAGGAAATATCTTCCGTTCAAAACTGGAAAGAAGCTTTCTGAGAAATTGCTCTGTGTTCTGTTAATTCATCTCACAGAATTACATCTTTCCCTTCAAGAAGACTTTCCCTAAGGCTGTTCTTGTGGAATTGGCAAAGGGATATTTGGAAGCCCATAGAGGGCTATGGTGAAAAAGGAAATATCTTCCGTACAAAACTGGAAAGAGGCTTTCTGAGAAACTGCTCTGTGTTCCGTTAATTCATCTCACAGAGTTACATCTTTCCCTTCAAGAAGCCTTTCGCTAAGGCTGTTCTTGTGGATTTGGCAAAGGGATATTTGGAAGCCCATAGAGGGCTATGGTGAAAAAGGAAATATCTTCCGTTCAAACCTGGAAAGAAGCTTTCTGAGAAACTGCTCTGTGTTCTGTTAATTCATCTCACAGAGTTACATCTTTCCCTTCAAGAATCCTTTCGCTAAGGCTGTTCTTGTGGAATTGGCAAAGGGATATTTGGAAGCCCATAGAGGGCTATGGTGAAAAAGGAAATATCTTCCATTCAAAACTGGAAAGAAGCTTTCTGAGAATCTGCTCTGTGTTCTGTTAATTCACCTCACAGAGTTACATCTTTCCCTTCTAGAAGCCTTTCGCTAAGGCTGTTCTTGTGGAATTGGCAAAGGGATATTTGGAAGCCCATAGAGGGCTATGGTGAAAAATTAAATATCTTCCGTTCAAAACTGGAAACAAGCTTTCTGAGAAACTGCTCTGTGTTCTGTTAATTCATCTCACAGAGTTACATCTTTCCCTTCAAGAAGCCTTTCGCTAAGGCTGTTCTTGTGGAATTGGCAAAGGGATATTTGGAAGCCCTTAGAGGGCTATGGTGAAAAAGGAAATATCTTCCGTTCAAAACTGGAAAGAAGCTTTCTGAGAAACTGCTCTGTGTTCTGTTAATTCATCTCACAGAGTTACATCTTTCCCTTCAAGAAGCCTTACGCTAAGGCTGTTCTTGTGGAATTGGCAAAGGGATATTTGGAAGCCCATAGAGGGCTATGGTGAAAAAGGAAATATCTTCCGTTCAAAACTGGAAAGAAGCTTTCTGAGAAACTGCTCTGTGTTCTGTTAATTCATCTCACAGAGTTACATCTTTCCCTTCAAGAAGCCTTTCGCTAAGGCTGTTCTTGTGGAATTGGCAAAGGGATATTTGGAAGCCCTTAGAGTTCTATGGTGAAAAAGGAAATAACTTCCGTTCAAAACTGGAAAGAAACTTTCTGAGAAACTGCTCTGTGTTCTGCCAATTCTTCTCACAGAGTTACATCTTTCCCTTCAAGAAGCCTTTCGCTAAGGCTGTTCTTGTGGAATTGGAAAAGGGATATTTGGAAGCCCATAGAGGACTACGGTGAAAAAGGAAATATCTTCCGTTCAAAACTGGAAAGAACCTTTCTGGGAAACTGCTCTGTGTTCTGTTAATTCATCTCACAGAGTTACATCTTTCCCTTCAGGAAGCCTTTCGCTAAGGCTGTTCTTGTGGAATTGGCAAAGGGATATTTGGAAGACCATAGACGGTTATGGTGAAAAAGGAAATATCTTCCGTTCAAAACTGGAAAGAAGCTTTCTGAGAAACTGCTCTGTGTTCTGTTAATTCATCTCACCGAGTTACATCTTTCCCTTCAAGAAGCCTTTCGCTAATGCTGCTCTTGTGGAATTGGCAAAGGGATATTTGGAAGCCCATAGAGGGCTATGGTGAAAAAGGAAATATCTTCCGTTTCAAACTGGAAAGAAGCTTTCTGAGAAACTGCTCTGTGTTCTGTTAATTCATCTCACAGAGTTAGATCTTTCCCTTCAAGAAGCCTTTCGCTAAGGCTGTTCTTGTGTAATTGGCAAAGGGATATTTGGAAGCCCATAGAGGGCTATGGTGAAAAAGGAAATATCTTCCGTTCAAAACTGGAAAGAAGCTTTCTGAGAAACTGCTCTGTGTTCTGTTAATTCATCTCACAGAGTTACATCTTTCCCTTCAAGAAGCCTTTCGCTAATGCTGCTCTTGTGGAATTGGCAAAGGGATATTTGGAAGCCCATAGAGGGCTATGGTGAAAAAGGAAATATCTTCCGTTCAAAACTGGAAAGAAGCTTTCTGAGAAACTGCTCTGTGTTCTGTTAATTCATCTCACAGAGTTACATCTTTCCCTTCAAGAAGCCTTTCGCTAATGCTGCTCTTGTGGAATTGGCAAAGGGATATTTGGAAGCCCATAGAGGGCTATGGTGAAAAAGGAAATATCTTCCGTTCATAACTGGAAAGAAGCTTTCTGAGAAACTGCTCTGTGTTCTGTTAATTCATCTCACAGAGTTACATCTTTCCCTTCAATAGCCTTTCGCTAAGGCTATTCTTGTGGAATTGGCAAAGGGATATTTGGAAGCCCATAGAGGGCTATGGTGAAAAAGGAAATATCTTCCGTTCCAAACTGGAAAGAAGCTTTCTGAGAAACTGCTCTGTGTTCTGTTAATTCATCTCACAGAGTTACATCTTTCCCTTCAAGAAGCCTTTCGCTAAGGCTGTTCTTGTGGAATTGGCAAAGGGATATTTGGAAGCCCATAGAGGGCTATGGTGAAAAAGGAAATATCTTCTGTTCAAAACTGGAAAGAAGCTTTCTGAGAAACTGCTCTGTGTTCTGTTAATTCATCTCACAGAGTTACATCTTTCCCTTCAAGAAGCCTTTCGCTAAGGCTGTTCTTGTGGAATTGGCAAAGGGATATTTGGAAGCCCTTAGAGGGCTATGGTGAAAAAGGAAATATCTTCCGTTCAAAACTGGAAAGAAGCTTTCTGAGAAACTGCTCTGTGTTCTGTTAATTCATCTCACAGAGTTACATCTTTCCCTTCAAGAAGCCTTTCGCTAAGGCTGTTCTTGTGGAATTGGCAAAGGGATATTTGGAAGCCCATAGAGGGCTATGGTGAAAAAGGAAATATCTTCCGTTCAAAACTGGAAAGAAGCTTTCTGAGAAACTGCTCTGTGTTCTGTTAATTCATCTCACAGAGTTACATCTTTTCCTTCAGGAAGCCTTCCGCTAAGGCTGGTCTTGTGGAATTGGAAAAGGGATATTTAGAAGCCCATAGAGGGCTATGGTGAAAAAGGAAATATCTTCCGTTCAAAACTGGAAAGAAGCTTTCTGAGAAACTGCTCTGTGTTCTGTTAATTCATCTCACAGAGTTACATCTTTCACTTCAAGAAGCCTTTCGCTAAGGCTGTTCTTGTGGAATTGGCAAAGGGATATTTGGAAGCCCATAGAGGGCTATGGTGAAAAAGAAAATATCTTCCGTTCAAAACTGGAAAGAAGCTTTCTGAGAAACTGCTCTGTGTTCTGTTAATTCATCTCACAGAGTTACATCTTTCCCTTCAAGAAGCCTTTCGCTAAGGCTGTTCTTGTGGAATTGGCAAAGGGATATTTGGAAGCCCATAGAGGGCTATGCTGAAAAAGGAAATATCTTCCGTTCAAAACTGGAAAGAAGCTTTCTGAGAAACTGCTCTGTGTTCTGTGAATTCATCTCACAGAGTTACATCTTTCCCTTCAAGAAGCCTTTCGCTAAGGCTGTTCTTGTGGAATTGGCAAAGGGATATTTGGAAGCCCATAGAGGGCTATGGTGAAAAAGGAAATATCTTCCGTTCAAAACTGGAAAGAAGCTTTCTGAGAAACTGCTCTGTGTTCTGTTAATTCATCTCACAGAGTTACATCTGTCCCTTCAAGAAGCCTTTCGCTAAGGCTGTTCTTGTGGAATTGGCAAAGGGATATTTGGAAGCCCATAGAGGGCTATGGTGAAAAAGGAAATATCTTCCGTTCAAAATTGGAAAGAAGCTTTCTGAGAAACTGCTCTGTGTTCTGCTAATTCTTCTCACAGAGTTACATCTTTCCCTTCAAGAAGCCTTTCGCTAAGGCTGTTCTTGTGGAATTGGCAAAGGGATATTTGGAAGCCCATAGAGGGCTATGGTGAAAAAGGAAATATCTTCCGTTCAAAACTGGAAAGAAGCTTTCTGAGAAACTGCTCTGTGTTCTGTTAATTCATCTCACAGAGTTACATCTTTCCCTTCAAGAAGCCTTTCGCTAAGGCTGTTCTTGTGGAATTGGCAAAGGGATATTTGGAAGCCCTTAGAGTTCTATGGTGAAAAAGGAAATAACTTCCGTTCAAAACTGGAAAGAAACTTTCTGAGAAACTGCTCTGTGTTCTGCCAATTCTTCTCACAGAGTTACATCTTTCCCTTCAAGAAGCCTTTCGCTAAGGCTGTTCTTGTGGAATTGGAAAAGGGATATTTGGAAGCCCATAGAGGACTACGGTGAAAAAGGAAATATCTTCCGTTCAAAACTGGAAAGAACCTTTCTGGGAAACTGCTCTGTGTTCTGTTAATTCATCTCACAGAGTTACATCTTTCCCTTCAGGAAGCCTTTCGCTAAGGCTGTTCTTGTGGAATTGGCAAAGGGATATTTGGAAGACCATAGACGGTTATGGTGAAAAAGGAAATATCTTCCGTTCAAAACTGGAAAGAAGCTTTCTGAGAAACTGCTCTGTGTTCTGTTAATTCATCTCACCGAGTTACATCTTTCCCTTCAAGAAGCCTTTCGCTAATGCTGCTCTTGTGGAATTGGCAAAGGGATATTTGGAAGCCCATAGAGGGCTATGGTGAAAAAGGAAATATCTTCCGTTTCAAACTGGAAAGAAGCTTTCTGAGAAACTGCTCTGTGTTCTGTTAATTCATCTCACAGAGTTAGATCTTTCCCTTCAAGAAGCCTTTCGCTAAGGCTGTTCTTGTGTAATTGGCAAAGGGATATTTGGAAGCCCATAGAGGGCTATGGTGAAAAAGGAAATATCTTCCGTTCAAAACTGGAAAGAAGCTTTCTGAGAAACTGCTCTGTGTTCTGTTAATTCATCTCACAGAGTTACATCTTTCCCTTCAAGAAGCCTTTCGCTAATGCTGCTCTTGTGGAATTGGCAAAGGGATATTTGGAAGCCCATAGAGGGCTATGGTGAAAAAGGAAATATCTTCCGTTCAAAACTGGAAAGAAGCTTTCTGAGAAACTGCTCTGTGTTCTGTTAATTCATCTCACAGAGTTACATCTTTCCCTTCAAGAAGCCTTTCGCTAATGCTGCTCTTGTGGAATTGGCAAAGGGATATTTGGAAGCCCATAGAGGGCTATGGTGAAAAAGGAAATATCTTCCGTTCATAACTGGAAAGAAGCTTTCTGAGAAACTGCTCTGTGTTCTGTTAATTCATCTCACAGAGTTACATCTTTCCCTTCAATAGCCTTTCGCTAAGGCTATTCTTGTGGAATTGGCAAAGGGATATTTGGAAGCCCATAGAGGGCTATGGTGAAAAAGGAAATATCTTCCGTTCCAAACTGGAAAGAAGCTTTCTGAGAAACTGCTCTGTGTTCTGTTAATTCATCTCACAGAGTTACATCTTTCCCTTCAAGAAGCCTTTCGCTAAGGCTGTTCTTGTGGAATTGGCAAAGGGATATTTGGAAGCCCATTGAGGGCTATGGTGAAAAAGGAAATATCTTCCGTTCAAAACTGGAAAGAAGCTTTCTGAGAAACTGCTCTGTGTTCTGTTAATTCATCTCACAGAGTTACATCTTTCCCTTCAAGAAGCCTTTCGCTAAGGCTGTTCTTGTGGAATTGGCAAAGGGATATTTGGAAGCCCTTAGAGGGCTATGGTGAAAAAGGAAATATCTTCCGTTCAAAACTGGAAAGAAGCTTTCTGAGAAACTGCTCTGTGTTCTGTTAATTCATCTCACAGAGTTACATCTTTCCCTTCAAGAAGCCTTTCGCTAAGGCTGTTCTTGTGGAATTGGCAAAGGGATATTTGGAAGCCCATAGAGGGCTATGGTGAAAAAGGAAATATCTTCCGTTCATAACTGGAAAGAAGCTTTCTGAGAAACTGCTCTGTGTTCTGTTAATTCATCTCACAGAGTTACATCTTTCCCTTCAAGAAGCCTTTCGCTAAGGCTGTTCTTGTGGAATTGGCAAAGGGATATTTGGAAGCCCTTAGAGGGCTATGGTGAAAAAGGAAATATCTTCCGTTCAAAACTGGAAAGAAGCTTTCTGAGAAACTGCTCTGTGTTCTGTTAATTCATCTCACAGAGTTACATCTTTCCCTTCAAGAAGCCTTTCGCTAAGGCTGTTCTTGTGGAATTGGCAAAGGGATATTTGGAAGCCCATAGAGGGCTATGGTGAAAAAGGAAATATCTTCCGTTCAAAACTGGAAAGAAGCTTTCTGAGAAACTGCTCTGTGTTCTGTTAATTCATCTCACAGAGTTACATCTTTTCCTTCAGGAAGCCTTCCGCTAAGGCTGGTCTTGTGGAATTGGAAAAGGGATATTTAGAAGCCCATAGAGGGCTATGGTGAAAAAGGAAATATCTTCCGTTCAAAACTGGAAAGAAGCTTTCTGAGAAACTGCTCTGTGTTCTGTTAATTCATCTCACAGAGTTACATCTTTCCCTTCAAGAAGCCTTTCGCTAATGCTGCTCTTGTGGAATTGGCAAAGGGATATTTGGAAGCCCATAGAGGGCTATGGTGAAAAAGGAAATATCTTCCGTTCAAAACTGGAAAGAAGCTTTCTGAGAAACTGCTCTGTGTTCTGTTAATTCATCTCACAGAGTTACATCTTTCCCTTCAAGAAGCCTTTCGCTAATGCTGCTCTTGTGGAATTGGCAAAGGGATATTTGGAAGCCCATAGAGGGCTATGGTGAAAAAGGAAATATCTTCCGTTCATAACTGGAAAGAAGCTTTCTGAGAAACTGCTCTGTGTTCTGTTAATTCATCTCACAGAGTTACATCTTTCCCTTCAATAGCCTTTCGCTAAGGCTATTCTTGTGGAATTGGCAAAGGGATATTTGGAAGCCCATAGAGGGCTATGGTGAAAAAGGAAATATCTTCCGTTCCAAACTGGAAAGAAGCTTTCTGAGAAACTGCTCTGTGTTCTGTTAATTCATCTCACAGAGTTACATCTTTCCCTTCAAGAAGCCTTTCGCTAAGGCTGTTCTTGTGGAATTGGCAAAGGGATATTTGGAAGCCCATAGAGGGCTATGGTGAAAAAGGAAATATCTTCTGTTCAAAACTGGAAAGAAGCTTTCTGAGAAACTGCTCTGTGTTCTGTTAATTCATCTCACAGAGTTACATCTTTCCCTTCAAGAAGCCTTTCGCTAAGGCTGTTCTTGTGGAATTGGCAAAGGGATATTTGGAAGCCCTTAGAGGGCTATGGTGAAAAAGGAAATATCTTCCGTTCAAAACTGGAAAGAAGCTTTCTGAGAAACTGCTCTGTGTTCTGTTAATTCATCTCACAGAGTTACATCTTTCCCTTCAAGAAGCCTTTCGCTAAGGCTGTTCTTGTGGAATTGGCAAAGGGATATTTGGAAGCCCATAGAGGGCTATGGTGAAAAAGGAAATATCTTCCGTTCAAAACTGGAAAGAAGCTTTCTGAGAAACTGCTCTGTGTTCTGTTAATTCATCTCACAGAGTTACATCTTTTCCTTCAGGAAGCCTTCCGCTAAGGCTGGTCTTGTGGAATTGGAAAAGGGATATTTAGAAGCCCATAGAGGGCTATGGTGAAAAAGGAAATATCTTCCGTTCAAAACTGGAAAGAAGCTTTCTGAGAAACTGCTCTGTGTTCTGTTAATTCATCTCACAGAGTTACATCTTTCACTTCAAGAAGCCTTTCGCTAAGGCTGTTCTTGTGGAATTGGCAAAGGGATATTTGGAAGCCCATAGAGGGCTATGGTGAAAAAGAAAATATCTTCCGTTCAAAACTGGAAAGAAGCTTTCTGAGAAACTGCTCTGTGTTCTGTTAATTCATCTCACAGAGTTACATCTTTCCCTTCAAGAAGCCTTTCGCTAAGGCTGTTCTTGTGGAATTGGCAAAGGGATATTTGGAAGCCCATAGAGGGCTATGCTGAAAAAGGAAATATCTTCCGTTCAAAACTGGAAAGAAGCTTTCTGAGAAACTGCTCTGTGTTCTGTGAATTCATCTCACAGAGTTACATCTTTCCCTTCAAGAAGCCTTTCGCTAAGGCTGTTCTTGTGGAATTGGCAAAGGGATATTTGGAAGCCCATAGAGGGCTATGGTGAAAAAGGAAATATCTTCCGTTCAAAACTGGAAAGAAGCTTTCTGAGAAACTGCTCTGTGTTCTGTTAATTCATCTCACAGAGTTACATCTGTCCCTTCAAGAAGCCTTTCGCTAAGGCTGTTCTTGTGGAATTGGCAAAGGGATATTTGGAAGCCCATAGAGGGCTATGGTGAAAAAGGAAATATCTTCCGTTCAAAATTGGAAAGAAGCTTTCTGAGAAACTGCTCTGTGTTCTGCTAATTCTTCTCACAGAGTTACATCTTTCCCTTCAAGAAGCCTTTCGCTAAGGCTGTTCTTGTGGAATTGGCAAAGGGATATTTGGAAGCCCATAGAGGGCTATGGTGAAAAAGGAAATATCTTCCGTTCAAAACTGGAAAGAAGCTTTCTGAGAAACTGCTCTGTGTTCTGTTAATTCATCTCACAGAGTTACATCTTTCCCTTCAAGAAGCCTTTCGCTAAGGCTGTTCTTGTGGAATTGGCAAAGGGATATTTGGAAGCCCTTAGAGTTCTATGGTGAAAAAGGAAATAACTTCCGTTCAAAACTGGAAAGAAACTTTCTGAGAAACTGCTCTGTGTTCTGCCAATTCTTCTCACAGAGTTACATCTTTCCCTTCAAGAAGCCTTTCGCTAAGGCTGTTCTTGTGGAATTGGAAAAGGGATATTTGGAAGCCCATAGAGGACTACGGTGAAAAAGGAAATATCTTCCGTTCAAAACTGGAAAGAACCTTTCTGGGAAACTGCTCTGTGTTCTGTTAATTCATCTCACAGAGTTACATCTTTCCCTTCAGGAAGCCTTTCGCTAAGGCTGTTCTTGTGGAATTGGCAAAGGGATATTTGGAAGACCATAGACGGTTATGGTGAAAAAGGAAATATCTTCCGTTCAAAACTGGAAAGAAGCTTTCTGAGAAACTGCTCTGTGTTCTGTTAATTCATCTCACCGAGTTACATCTTTCCCTTCAAGAAGCCTTTCGCTAATGCTGCTCTTGTGGAATTGGCAAAGGGATATTTGGAAGCCCATAGAGGGCTATGGTGAAAAAGGAAATATCTTCCGTTTCAAACTGGAAAGAAGCTTTCTGAGAAACTGCTCTGTGTTCTGTTAATTCATCTCACAGAGTTAGATCTTTCCCTTCAAGAAGCCTTTCGCTAAGGCTGTTCTTGTGTAATTGGCAAAGGGATATTTGGAAGCCCATAGAGGGCTATGGTGAAAAAGGAAATATCTTCCGTTCAAAACTGGAAAGAAGCTTTCTGAGAAACTGCTCTGTGTTCTGTTAATTCATCTCACAGAGTTACATCTTTCCCTTCAAGAAGCCTTTCGCTAATGCTGCTCTTGTGGAATTGGCAAAGGGATATTTGGAAGCCCATAGAGGGCTATGGTGAAAAAGGAAATATCTTCCGTTCAAAACTGGAAAGAAGCTTTCTGAGAAACTGCTCTGTGTTCTGTTAATTCATCTCACAGAGTTACATCTTTCCCTTCAAGAAGCCTTTCGCTAATGCTGCTCTTGTGGAATTGGCAAAGGGATATTTGGAAGCCCATAGAGGGCTATGGTGAAAAAGGAAATATTTTCCGTTCATAACTGGAAAGAAGCTTTCTGAGAAACTGCTCTGTGTTCTGTTAATTCATCTCACAGAGTTACATCTTTCCCTTCAATAGCCTTTCGCTAAGGCTATTCTTGTGGAATTGGCAAAGGGATATTTGGAAGCCCATAGAGGGCTATGGTGAAAAAGGAAATATCTTCCGTTCCAAACTGGAAAGAAGCTTTCTGAGAAACTGCTCTGTGTTCTGTTAATTCATCTCACAGAGTTACATCTTTCCCTTCAAGAAGCCTTTCGCTAAGGCTGTTCTTGTGGAATTGGCAAAGGGATATTTGGAAGCCCATTGAGGGCTATGGTGAAAAAGGAAATATCTTCCGTTCAAAACTGGAAAGAAGCTTTCTGAGAAACTGCTCTGTGTTCTGTTAATTCATCTCACAGAGTTACATCTTTCCCTTCAAGAAGCCTTTCGCTAAGGCTGTTCTTGTGGAATTGGCAAAGGGATATTTGGAAGCCCTTAGAGGGCTATGGTGAAAAAGGAAATATCTTCCGTTCAAAACTGGAAAGAAGCTTTCTGAGAAACTGCTCTGTGTTCTGTTAATTCATCTCACAGAGTTACATCTTTCCCTTCAAGAAGCCTTTCGCTAAGGCTGTTCTTGTGGAATTGGCAAAGGGATATTTGGAAGCCCATAGAGGGCTATGGTGAAAAAGGAAATATCTTCCGTTCAAAACTGGAAAGAAGCTTTCTGAGAAACTGCTCTGTGTTCTGTTAATTCATCTCACAGAGTTACATCTTTTCCTTCAGGAAGCCTTCCGCTAAGGCTGGTCTTGTGGAATTGGAAAAGGGATATTTAGAAGCCCATAGAGGGCTATGGTGAAAAAGGAAATATCTTCCGTTCAAAACTGGAAAGAAGCTTTCTGAGAAACTGCTCTGTGTTCTGTTAATTCATCTCACAGAGTTACATCTTTCACTTCAAGAATCCTTTCGCTAAGGCTGTTCTTGTGGAATTGGCAAAGGGATATTTGGAAGCCCATAGAGGGCTATGGTGAAAAAGAAAATATCTTCCGTTCAAAACTGGAAAGAAGCTTTCTGAGAAACTGCTCTGTGTTCTGTTAATTCATCTCACAGAGTTACATCTTTCCCTTCAAGAAGCCTTTCGCTAAGGCTGTTCTTGTGGAATTGGCAAAGGGATATATGGAAGCCCATAGAGGGCTATGCTGAAAAAGGAAATATCTTCCGTTCAAAACTGGAAAGAAGCTTTCTGAGAAACTGCTCTGTGTTCTGTGAATTCATCTCACAGAGTTACATCTTTCCCTTCAAGAAGCCTTTCGCTAAGGCTGTTCTTGTGGAATTGGCAAAGGGATATTTGGAATCCCATATAGGGCTATGGTGAAAAAGGAAATATCTTCCGTTCAAAACTGGAAAGAAGCTTTCTGAGAAACTGCTCTGTGTTCTGTTAATTCATCTCACAGAGTTACATCTTTCCCTTCAAGAAGCCTTTCGCTAAGGCTGTTCTTGTGGAATTGGCAAAGGGATATTTGGAAGCCCATAGAGGGCTATGGTGAAAAAGGAAATATCTTCCGTTCAAAATTGGAAAGAAGCTTTCTGAGAAACTGCTCTGTGTTCTGCTAATTCTTCTCACAGAGTTACATCTTTCCCTTCAAGAAGCCTTTCGCTAAGGCTGTTCTTGTGGAATTGGCAAAGGGATATTTGGAAGCCCATAGAGGGCTATGGTGAAAAAGGAAATATCTTCCGTTCAAAACTGGAAAGAATCTTTCTGAGAAACTGCTCTGTGTTCTGTTAATTCATCTCACAGAGTTACATCTTTTCCTTCAGGAAGCCTTCCGCTAAGGCTGTTCTTGTGGAATTGGAAAAGGGATATTTAGAAGCCCATAGAGGGCTATGGTGAAAAAGGAAATATCTTCCGTTCAAAACTGGAAAGAAGCTTTCTGAGAAACTGCTCTGTGTTCTGTTAATTCATCTCACAGAGTTACATCTTTCACTTCAAGAAGCCTTTCGCTAAGGCTGTTCTTGTGGAATTGGCAAAGGGATATTTGGAAGCCCATAGAGGGCTATGGTGAAAAAGAAAATATCTTCCGTTCAAAACTGGAAAGAAGCTTTCTGAGAAACTGCTCTGTGTTCTGTTAATTCATCTCACAGAGTTACATCTTTCCCTTCAAGAAGCCTTTCGCTAAGGCTGTTCTTGTGGAATTGGCAAAGGGATATTTGGAAGCCCATAGAGGGCTATGCTGAAAAAGGAAATATCTTCCGTTCAAAACTGGAAAGAAGCTTTCTGAGAAACTGCTCTGTGTTCTGTTAATTCATCTCACAGAGTTACATCTTTCCCTTCAAGAAGCCTTTCGCTAAGGCTGTTCTTGTGGAATTGGCAAAGGGATATTTGGAATCCCATAGAGGGCTATGGTGAAAAAGGAAATATCTTCCGTTCAAAACTGGAAAGAAGCTTTCTGAGAAACTGCTCTGTGTTCTGTTAATTCATCTCACAGAGTTACATCTTTCCCTTCAAGAAGCCTTTCGCTAAGGCAGTTCTTGTGGAATTGGCAAAGGGATATTTGGAAGCCCATAGAGGGCTATGGTGAAAAAGGAAATATCTTCCGTTCAAAATTGGAAAGAAGCTTTCTGAGAAACTGCTCTGTGTTCTGCTAATTCTTCTCACAGAGTTACATCTTTCCCTTCAAGAAGCCTTTCGCTAAGGCTGTTCTTGTGGAATTGGCAAAGGGATATTTGGAAGCCCATAGAGGGCTATGGTGAAAAAGGAAATATCTTCCGTTCAAAACTGGAAAGAAGCTTTCTGAGAAACTGCTCTGTGTTCTGTTAATTCATCTCACAGAGTTACATCTTTCCCTTCAAGAAGCCTTTCGCTAAGGCTGTTCTTGTGGAATTGGCAAAGGGATATTTGGAAGCCCTTAGAGGGCTATGGTGAAAAAGGAAATATCTTCCGTTCAAAACTGGAAAGAAGCTTTCTGAGAAACTGCTCTGTGTTCTGTTAATTCATCTCACAGAGTTACATCTTTCCCTTCAAGAAGCCTTTCGCTAAGGCTGTTCTTGTGGAATTGGCAAAGGGATATTTGGAAGCCCATAGAGGGCTATGGTGAAAAAGGAAATATCTTCCGTTCAAAACTGGAAAGAAGCTTTCTGAGAAACTGCTCTGTGTTCTGTTAATTCATCTCACAGAGTTAAATCTGTCCCTTCAGGAAGCCTTTCGCTAAGGCTGCTCTTGCGGAATTGGCAAAGGGATATTTGGAAGCCCATATAGGGCTATGGTGAAAAAGGAAATATCTTCCGTTCAAAACTGGAAAGATGCTTTCTGAGAAACTGCTCTGTGTTCTGTTAATTCATCTCACAGAGTTACATCTTTCCCTTCAAGAAGCCTTTCGCTAAGGCTGTTCTTGTGGAATTGGCAAAGGGATATTTGGAAGCCCATAGAGGGCTATGTTGAAAAAGGAAATATCTTCCGTTCAAAACTGGAAAGAAGCTTTCTGAGAAACTGCTCTGTGTTCTGTTAATTCATCTCACAGAGTTACATCTTTCCCTTCAAGAAGACTTTCGCTAAGGCTGTTCTTGTGGAATTGGCAAAGGGATATTTGGAAGCCCATAGAGGGCTATGGTGAAAAAGGAAATATCTTCCGTTCAAAACTGGAAAGAAGCTTTCTGAGATATTGCTCTGTGTTCTGTTAATTCATCTCACAGAATTACATCTTTCCCTTCAAGAAGACTTTCCCTAAGGCTGTTCTTGTGGAATTGGCAAAGGGATATTTGGAAGCCCATAGAGGGCTATGGTGAAAAAGGAAATATCTTCCGTACAAAACTGGAAAGAGGCTTTCTGAGAAACTGCTCTGTGTTCTGTTAATTCATCTCACAGAGTTACATCTTTCCCTTCAAGAAGCCTTTCGCTAAGGCTGTTCTTGTGGATTTGGCAAAGGGATATTTGGAAGCCCATAGAGGGCTATGGTGAAAAAGGAAATATCTTCCGTTCAAAACTGGAAAGAAGCTTTCTGAGAAACTGCTCTGTGTTCTGTTAATTCATCTCACAGAGTTACATCTTTCCCTTCAAGAATCCTTTCGCTAAGGCTGTTCTTGTGGAATTGGCAAAGGGATATTTGGAAGCCCATAGAGGGCTATGGTGAAAAAGGAAATATCTTCCATTCAAAACTGGAAAGAAGCTTTCTGAGAATCTGCTCTGTGTTCTGTTAATTCACCTCACAGAGTTACATCTTTCCCTTCTAGAAGCCTTTCGCTAAGGCTGTTCTTGTGGAATTGGCAAAGGGATATTTGGAAGCCCATAGAGGGCTATGGTGAAAAATTAAATATCTTCCGTTCAAAACTGGAAACAAGCTTTCTGAGAAACTGCTCTGTGTTCTGTTAATTCATCTCACAGAGTTACATCTTTCACTTCAAGAAGCCTTTCGCTAAGGCTGTTCTTGTGGAATTGGCAAAGGGATATTTGGAAGCCCTTAGAGGGCTATGGTGAAAAAGGAAATATCTTCCGTTCAATACTGGAAAGAAGCTTTCTGAGAAACTGCTCTGTGTTCTGTTAATTCATCTCACAGAGTTACATCTTTCCCTTCAAGAAGCCTTTCGCTAAGGCTGTTCTTGTGGAATTGGCAAAGGCATATTTGGAAGCCCATAGAGGGCTATGGTGAAAAAGGAAATATCTTCCTTTCAAAACTGGAAAGAAGCTTTCTGAGAAACTGCTCTGTGTTCTGTTAATTCATCTCACAGAGTTACATCTTTTCCTTCAGGAAGCCTTTCGATAAGGCTGTTCTTGTGGAATTGGAAAAGGGATATTTGGAAGCCCATAGAGGGCTATGGTGAAAAAGGAAATATCTTCCGTTCAAAACTGGAAAGAAGCTTTCTGAGAATCTGCTCTGTGTTCTGTTAATTCATCTCACAGAGTTACATCTTTCCCTTCAAGAAGCCTTTCGCTAAGGCTGTTCTTGTGGAATTGGCAAAGGGATATTTGGAAGCCCATAGAGGGCTATGGTGAAAAAGGAAATATCTTCCGTTCAAAACTGGAAAGAAGCTTTCTGAGAAACTGCTCTGTGTTCTGTTAATTCATCTCACAGAGTTACATCTTTCCCTTCAGGAAGCCTTTCGCTAACGCTGTTCTTGTGGAATTGGCAAAGGGATATTTGGAAACCCATAGAGGGCTATGGTGAAAAAGGAAATATCTTCCGTTCAAAACTGGAAAGAAGCTTTCTGAGAAACTGCTCTGTGTTCTGTGAATTCATCTCACAGAGTTACATCTTTCCCTTCAAGAAGCCTTTCGCTAAGGCTGTTCTTGTGGAATTGGCAAAGGGATATTTGGAAGCCCATAGAGGGCTATGGTGAAAAAGGAAATATCTTCCGTTCAAAACTGGAAAGAAGCTTTCTGAGAAACTGCTCTGTGTTCTGTTAATTCATCTCACAGAGTTACATCTTTCCCTTCAAGAAGCCTTTCGCTAAGGCTGTTCTTGTGGAATTGGCAAAGGGATATTTGGAACCCCTAGAGGGCTATGGTGAAAAAGGAAATATCTTCCTTTCAAAACTGGAAAGAAGCTTTCTGAAAAACTGCTCTGTGTTCTGTTAATTCATCTCACAGAGTTACATCTTTCCCTTCAAGAAGCCTTTCGCTAAGGCTGTTCTTGTGGAATTGGCAAAGGGATATTTGGAAGCCCATAGAGGGCTATGGTGAAAGAGGAAATATCTTCCGTTCAAAACTGGAAAGAAGCTTTCTGAGAAACTGCTCTGTGTTCTGTTAATTCATCTCACAGAGTTACATCTTTCCCTTCAAGAAGCCTTTCGCTAAGGCTGTTCTTGTGGAATTGGCAAAGGGATATTTGGAAGCCCATAGAGGGCTATGGTGAAAAAGGAAATATCTTCCGTTCAAAACTGGAAATAAGCTTTCTGAGAAACTGCTCTGTGTTCTGTTAATTCATCTCACAGAGTTACATCTTTCCCTTCAAGAAGCCTTTCGCTAAGGCTGTTCTTGTGGAATTGGCAAAGGGATATTTGGAACCCCTAGAGGGCTATGGTGAAAAAGGCAATATCTTCCTTTCAAAACTGGAAAGAAGCTTTCTGAAAAACTGCTCTGTGTTCTGTTAATTCATCTCACAGAGTTACATCTTTCCCTTCAAGAAGCCTTTCGCTAAGGCTGTTCTTGTGGAATTGGCAAAGGGATATTTGGAAGCCCAGAGAGGGCTATGGTGAAAAAGGAAATATCTTCCGTTCAAAACTGGAAAGAAGCTTTCTGAGAAACTGCTCTGTGTTCTGTTAATTCATCTCACAGAGTTACATCTTTCCCTTCAGGAAGCCTTTCGCTAAGGCTGTTCTTGTGGATTTGGCAAAGGGATATTTGGAAGCCCATAGAGGGCTATGGTGAAAAAGGAAATATCTTCCGTTCCAAACTGGAAAGAAACTTTCTGAGAAACTGCTCTGTGTTCTGTTAATTCATCTCACAGAGTTACATTTTTCCCTTCAAGAAGCCTTTCGCTAAGGCTGTTCTTGTGGAATTGGCAAAGGGATATTTGGAATCCCATAGAGGGCTATGGTGAAAAAGGAAATATCTTCCGTTCAAAACTGGAAAGAAGCTTTCTGAGAAACTGCTCTGTGTTCTGTTAATTCATCTCACTGAGTTACATCTTTCCCTTCAAGAAGCCTTTCGCTAAGGCTGTACTTGTGCAATTGGCAAAGGGATATTTGCAAGCCCATAGAGCGCTATGGTGAAAAAGGAAATATCTTCCGTTCAAAACTGGAAAGAAGCTTTCTGAGAAACTGCTCTGTGTTCTGCTAATTCTTCTCACAGTGTTACATCTTTCCCTTCAAGAAGCCTTTCGCTAAGGCTGTTCTTGTGGAATTGGCAAAGGGATATTTGGAAGCCCATAGAGGGCTATGGTGAAAAAGGAAATATCTTCCGTTCAAAACTATAAAGAAGCTTTCTGAGAAACTGCTCTGTGTTCTGTTAATTCATCTCACAGAGTTACATCTTTCCCTTCAAGAAGCCTTTCGCTAAGGCTGTTCTTGTGGAATTGGCAAAGGGATATTTGGAAGCCCTTAGAGGGCTATGGTGAAAAAGGAAATATCTTCCGTTCAAAGTTGGAAAGAAGCTTTCTGAGAAACTGCTCTGTGTTCTGCTAATTCTTCTCACAGAGTTACATCTTTCCCTTCAAGAAGCCTTTCGCTAAGGCTGTTCTTGTGGAATTGGCAAAGGGATATTTGGAAGCCCATAGAGGGCTATGTTGAAAAAGGAAATATCTTCCGTTCAAAACTGGAAAGAAGCTTTCTGAGAAACAGCTCTGTGTTCTGTTAATTCATCTCACAGAGTTACATCTTTCCCTTCAAGAAGCCTTTCGCTAAGGCTGTTCTTGTGGAATTGGCAAAGGGATATTTGGAAGCCCTTAGAGGGCTATGGTGAAAAAGGAAATATCTTCCGTTCAAAACTGGAAAGAAGCTTTCTGAGAAACTGCTCTGTGTTTTGTTAATTCATCTCACAGAGTTACATCTTTCCCTTCAAGAAGCCTTTCGCTAAGGCTGTTCTTGTGGAATTGGCAAAGGGATATTTGGAAGCCCATAGAGGGCTATGGTGAAAAAGGAAATATCTTCCGTTCAAAACTGGAGAGAAGCTTTCTGAGAAACTGCTCTGTGTTCTGTTAATTCATCTCACAGAGTTACATCTTTCCCTTCAAGAAGCCTTTCGCTAAGGCTGTTCTTGTGGAATTGGCAAAGGGATATTTGGAAGCCCTTAGAGGGCTATGGTGAAAAAGGAAATATCTTCCGTTCAAAACTGGAAAGAAGCTTTCTGAGAAACTGCTCTGTGTTCTGTTAATTCATCTCACAGAGTTACATCTTTCCCTTCAAGAAGCCTTTCGCTAAGGCTGTTCTTGTGGAATTGGCAAAGGGATATCTGGAAGCCCATAGAGGGCTATGGTGAAAAAGGAAATATCTTCCGTTCAAAACTGGAAAGAAGCTTCCTGAGAAACTGCTCTGTGTTCTGTTAATTCATCTCACAGAGTTACATCTTTCCCTTCAAGAAGCCTTTCGCTAAGGCTGTTCTTGTGGATTTGGCAAAGGTATATTTGGAAGCCCAAAGAGGGCTATGGTGAAAAAGGAAATATCTTCCGTTCAAAACTGGAAAGAAGCTTTCTGAGAAACTGCTCTGTGTTCTGCTAATTCATCTCACAGAGTTACATCTTTCCCTTCAAGAAGCCTTTCGCTAAGGCTGTTCTTGTGGAATTGGCAAAGGGATATTTGGAAGCCCATAGAGGGCTATGGTGAAAAAGGAAATATCTTCCGTTCAAAACTGGAAAGAAGCTTTCTGAGAAACGGCTCTGTGTTCTGTTAATTCATCTCACAGAGTTAAATGTTTCCCTTCAAGAAGCGTTTCGCTAAGGCTGTTCTTGTGGAATTGGCAAAGATATATTTGGAAGCCCTTAGAGGGCTATGGTGAAAAAGGAAATATCTTCCGTTCAAAACTGGAAAGAAGCTTTCTGAGAAACTGCTCTGTGTTCTGTTAATTCATCTCACAGAGTTACATCTTTCCCTTCAGGAAGCCTTTCGCTAAGGCTGTTCTTGTGGAATTGGCAAAGGGATATTTGGAAGCCCTTAGAGGGCTATGGTGAAAAAGGAAATATCTTCCGTTCAAAACTGGAAAGAACCTTTCTGGGAAACTGCTCTGTGTTCTGTTAATTCATCTCACAGAGTTACATCTTTCCCTTCAGCGAGCCTTTCGCTAAGGCTGTTCTTGTGGAATTGGCAAAGGGATATTTGGAAGACCATAGAGGGTTATGGTGAAAAAGGAAATATCTTCCGTTCAAAAGTGGAAAGAAGCTTTCTGAGAAATTGCTCTGTGTTCTGTTAATTCATCTCACAGAGTTACATCTTTCCCTTCAAGAAGCCTTTCGCTAATGCTGCTCTTGTGGAATTGGCAAAGGGATATTTGGAAGCCCATAGAGGGCTATGGTGAAAAAGGAAATATCTTCCGTTCAAAACTGGAAAGAAGCTTTCTGAGAAACTGCTCTGTGTTCTGTTAATACATCTCACAGAGTTACATCTTTCCCTTCAAGAAGCCTTTCGCTAAGGCTGTTCTTGTGGAATTGGCAATGGGGTATTTGGAAGCCCATAGAGGGCTATGGTGAAAAAGGAAATATCTTCCGTTCAAAACTGGAAAGAAGCTTTCTGAGAAACTGCTCTGTGTTCTGTTAATTCATCTCACAGAGTTACATCTTTCCCTTCAAGAAGCCTTTCGCTAATGCTGCTCTTGTGGAATTGGCAAAGGGATATTTGGAAGCCCATAGAGGGCTATGGTGAAAAAGGAAATATCTTCCGTTCAAAACTGGAAAGAAGCTTTCTGAGAAACTGCTCTGTGTTCTGTTAATTCATCTCACAGAGTTACATCTTTCACTTCAAGAAGCCTTTCGCTAAGGCTGTTCTTGTGGAATTGGCAAAGGGATATTTGGAAGCCCATAGAGGGCTATGGTGAAAAAGAAAATATCTTCCGTTCAAAACTGGAAAGAAGCTTTCTGAGAAACTGCTCTGTGTTCTGTTAATTCATCTCACAGAGTTACATCTTTCCCTTCAAGAAGCCTTTCGCTAAGGCTGTTCTTGTGGAATTGGCAAAGGGATATTTGGAAGCCCATAGAGGGCTATGCTGAAAAAGGAAATATCTTCCGTTCAAAACTGGAAAGAAGCTTTCTGAGAAACTGCTCTGTGTTCTGTTAATTCATCTCACAGAGTTACATCTTTCCCTTCAAGAAGCCTTTCGCTAAGGCTGTTCTTGTGGAATTGGCAAAGGGATATTTGGAATCCCATAGAGGGCTATGGTGAAAAAGGAAATATCTTCCGTTCAAAACTGGAAAGAAGCTTTCTGAGAAACTGCTCTGTGTTCTGTTAATTCATCTCACAGAGTTACATCTTTCCCTTCAAGAAGCCTTTCGCTAAGGCTGTTCTTGTGGAATTGGCAAAGGGATATTTGGAAGCCCATAGAGGGCTATGGTGAAAAAGGAAATACCTTCCGTTCAAAACTGGAAAGAAGCTTTCTGAGAAACTGCTCTGTGTTCTGTTAATTCATCTCACAGAGTTACATCTTTCCCTTCAAGAAGCCTTTCGCTAAGGCTGTTCTTGTGGAATTGGCAAAGGGATATTTGGAAGCCCTTAGAGGGCTATGGTGAAAAAGGAAATATCTTCCGTTCAAAACTGGAAAGAAGCTTTCTGAGAAACTGCTCTGTGTTCTGTTAATTCATCTCACAGAGTTACATCATTCCCTTCAAGAAGCCTTTCGCTAAGGCTGTTCTTGTGGAATTGGCAAAGGGATATTTGGAACCCCAAGAGGGCTATGGTGAAAAAGGCAATATCTTCCTTTCAAAACTGGAAAGAAGCTTTCTGAAAAACTGCTCTGTGTTCTGTTAATTCATCTCACAGAGTTACATCTTTCCCTTCAAGAAGCCTTTCGCTAAGGCTGTTCTTGTGGAATTGGCAAAGGGATATTTGGAAGCCCACAGAGGGCTATGGTGAAAAAGGAAATATCTTCCGTTCAAAACTGGAAAGAAGCTTTCTGAGAAACTGCTCTGTGTTCTGTTAATTCATCTCACAGAGTTACATCTTTCCCTTCAAGAAGCCTTTCGCTAAGGCTGTTCTTGTGCAATTGGCAAAGGCATATTTGGAAGCCCATAGAGGGCTATGGTGAAAAAGGAAATATCTTCCGTTCAAAACTGGAAAGAAGCTTTCTGAGAAACTGCTCTGTGTTCTGTTAATTCATCTCACAGAGTTACATCTTTCCCTTCAAGAATCCTTTCGCTAAGGCTGTTCTTGTGGAATTGGCAAAGGGATATTTGGAAGCCCTTAGAGGGCTATGGTGAAAAAGGAAATATCTTCCGTTCAAAACTGGAAAGAAGCTTTCTGAGAAACTGCTCTGTGTTCTGTTAATTCATCTCACAGAGTTACATCTTTCCCTTCAAGAAGCCTTTCGCTAATGCTGCTCTTGTGGAATTGGCAAAGGGATATTTGGAATCCCATAGAGGGCTATGGTGAAAAAGGAAATATCTTCCGTTCAAAACTGGAAAGAAGCTTTCTGAGAAACTGCTCTGTGTTCTGTTAATTCATCTCACAGAGTTACATCTTTCCCTTCAAGAAGCCTTTCGCTAAGGCTGTTCTTGTGGAATTGGCAAAGGGATATTTGGAAGCCCATAGAGGGCTATGGTGAAAAAGAAAATATCTTCCGTTCAAAACTGGAAAGAAGCTTTCTGAGAAACTGCTCTGTGTTCTGTTAATTCATCTCACAGAGTTACATCTTTCCCTTCAAGAAGCCTTTCGCTAAGGCTGTTCTTGTGGAATTGGCAAAGGGATATTTGGAAGCCCATAGAGGGCTATGCTGAAAAAGGAAATATCTTCCGTTCAAAACTGGAAAGAAGCTTTCTGAGAAACTGCTCTGTGTTCTGTTAATTCATCTCACAGAGTTACATCTTTCCCTTCAAGAAGCCTTTCGCTAAGGCTGTTCTTGTGGAATTGGCAAAGGGATATTTGGAAGCCCATAGAGGGCTATGGTGAAAAAGGAAATATCTTCCGTACAAAACTGGAAAGAAGCTTTCTGAGAAACTGCTCTGTGTTCTGTTAATTCATCTCACAGAGTTACATCTTTCCCTTCAAGAAGCCTTTCGCTAAGGCTGTTCTTGTGGATTTGGTAAAGGGATATTTGGAAGCCCATAGAGGGCTATGGTGAAAAAGGAAATATCTTCCGTTCAAAACTGGAAAGAAGCTTTCTGAGAAACTGCTCTGTGTTCTGTTAATTCATCTCACAGAGTTACATCTTTCCCTTCAAGAAACCTTTCGCTAAGGCTGTTCTTGTGGAATTGGCAAAGGGATATTTGGAAGCCCATAGAGGGCTATGGTGAAAAAGGAAATATCTTAAGTTCAAAACTGGAAAGAAGCTTTCTGACAAACTGCTCTGTGTTCTGTTAATTCATCTCACAGAGTTACATCTTTCCCTTCAAGAAGCCTTTCGCTAAGGCTGTTCTTGTGGAATTGGCAAAGGGATATTTGGAAGCCCATAGAGGGCTATGGTGAAAAAGGAAATATCTTCCGTTCAAAACTGGAAAGAAGCTTTCTGAGAAACTGCTCTGTGTTCTGTTAATTCATCTCACAGAGTTACATCTTTCCCTTCAAGAATCCTTTCGCTAAGGCTGTTCTTGTGGAATTGGCAAAGGGATATTTGGAAGCCTATAGAGGGCTATGGTGAAAAAGGAAATATCTTCCATTCAAAACTGGAAAGAAGCTTTCTGAGAATCTGCTCTGTGTTCTGTTAATTCACCTCACAGAGTTACATCTTTCCCTTCAAGAAGCCTTTCGTTAAGGCTTTTCTTGTGGAATTGGCAAAGGGATATTTGGAAGCCCATAGAGCCCTATGGTGAAAAAGTAAATATCTTCCGTTCAAAACTGGAAAGAAGCTTTCTGAGAAACTGCTCTGTGTTCTGTTAATTCATCTCACAGAGTTACATCTTTCACTTCAAGAAGCCTTTCGCTAAGGCTGTTCTTGTGGAATTGGCAAAGGGATATTTGGAAGCCCTTAGAGGGCTATGGTGAAAAAGGAAATATCTTCCGTTCAATACTGGAAAGAAGCTTTCTGAGAAACTGCTCTGTGTTCTGTTAATTCATCTCACAGAGTTACATCTTTCCCTTCAAGAAGCCTTTCGCTAAGGCTGTTCTTGTGGAATTGGCAAAGGCATATTTGGAAGCCCATAGAGGGCTATGGTGAAAAAGGAAATATCTTACTTTCAAAACTGGAAAGAAGCTTTCTGAGAAACTGCTCTGTGTTCTGTTAATTCATCTCACAGAGTTACATCTTTTCCTTCAGGAAGCCTTTCGCTAAGGCTGTTCTTGTGGAATTGGAAAAGGGATATTTGGAAGCCCATAGAGGGCTATGGTGAAAAAGGAAATATCTTCCGTTCAAAACTGGAAAGAAGCTTTCTGAGAAACTGCTCTGTGTTCTGTTAATTCATCTCACAGAGTTACATCTTTCCCTTCAAGAAGCCTTTCGCTAAGGCTGTTCTTGTGGAATTGGCAAAGGGATATTTGGAAGCCCATAGAGGGCTATGGTGAAAAAGGAAATATCTTCCGTTCAAAACTGGAAAGAAGCTTTCTGAGAAACTGCTCTGTGTTCTGTTAATTCATCTCACAGAGTTACATCTTTCCCTTCAGGAAGCCTTTCGCTAACGCTGTTCTTGTGGAATTGGCAAAGGGATATTTGGAAACCCATAGAGGGCTATGGTGAAAAAGGAAATATCTTCCGTTCAAAACTGGAAAGAAGCTTTCTGAGAAACTGCTCTGTGTTCTGTGAATTCATCTCACAGAGTTACATCTTTCCCTTCAAGAAGCCTTTCGCTAAGGCTGTTCTTGTGTAATTGGCAAAGGGATATTTGGAAGCCCATAGAGGGCTATGGTGAAAAAGGAAATATCTTCCGTTCAAAACTGGAAAGAAGCTTTCTGAGAAACTGCTCTGTGTTCTGTTAATTCATCTCACAGAGTTACATCTTTCCCTTCAAGAAGCCTTTCGCTAAGGCTGTTCTTGTGGAATTGGCAAAGGGATATTTGGAACCCCTAGAGGGCTATGGTGAAAAAGGCAATATCTTCCTTTCAAAACTGGAAAGAGGCTTTCTGAAAAACTGCTCTGTGTTCTGTTAATTCATCTCACAGAGTTACATCTTTCCCTTCAAGAAGCCTTTCGCTAAGGCTGTTCTTGTGGAATTGGCAAAGGGATATTTGGAAGCCCATAGAGGGCTATGGTGAAAAAGGAAATATCTTCCGTTCAAAACTGGAAAGAAGCTTTCTGAGAAACTGCTCTGTGTTCTGTTAATTCATCTCACAGAGTTACATCTTTCCCTTCAAGAAGCCTTTCGCTAAGGCTGTTCTTGTGGAATTGGCAAAGGGATATTTGGAAGCCCATAGAGGGCTATGGTGAAAAAGGAAATATCTTCCGTTCAAAACTGGAAAGAAGCTTTCTGAGAAACTGCTCTGTGTTCTGTTAATTCATCTCACAGAGTTACATCTTTCCCTTCAAGAAGCCTTTCGCTAAGGCTGTTCTTGTGGAATTGGCAAAGGGATATTTGGAACCCCTAGAGGGCTATGGTGAAAAAGGCAATATCTTCCTTTCAAAACTGGAAAGAAGCTTTCTGAAAAACTGCTCTGTGTTCTGTTAATTCATCTCACAGAGTTACATCTTTCCCTTCAAGAAGCCTTTCGCTAAGGCTGTTCTTGTGGAATTGGCAAAGGGATATTTGGAAGCCCAGAGAGGGCTATGTTGAAAAAGGAAATATCTTCCGTTCAAAACTGGAAAGAAGCTTTCTGAGAAACTGCTCTGTGTTCTGTTAATTCATCTCACAGAGTTACATCTTTCCCTTCAGGAAGCCTTTCCCTAAGGCTGTTCTTGTGGATTTAGCAAAGGGATATTTGGAAGCCCATAGAGGGCTATGGTGAAAAAGGAAATATCTTCCGTTCAAAACTGGAAAGAAGCTTTCTGAGAAACTGCTCTGTGTTCTGTTAATTCATCTCACAGAGTTACATTTTTCCCTTCAAGAAGCCTTTCGCTAAGGCTGTTCTTGTGGAATTGGCAAAGGGATATTTGCAAGCCCATAGAGGGCTATGGTGAAAAAGGAAATATCTTCCGTTCAATACTGGAAAGAAGCTTTCTGAGAAACTGCTCTGTGTTCTGCTAATTCTTCTCACAGTGTTACATCTTTCCCTTCAAGAAGCCTTTCGCTAAGGCTGTTCTTGTGGAATTGGCAAAGGGATATTTGGAAGCCCATAGAGGGCTATGGTGAAAAAGGAAATATCTTCCGTTCAAAACTGGAAAGAAGCTTTCTGAGAAACTGCTCTGTGTTCTGTTAATTCATCTCACAGAGTTACATCTTTCCCTTCAAGAAGCCTTTCGCTAAGGCTGTTCTTGTGGAATTGGCAAAGGGATATTCGGAAGCCCTTAGAGGGCTGTGGTGAAAAAGGAAATATCTCCCGTTCAAAGTTGGAAAGAAGCTTTCTGAGAAACTGCTCTGTGTTCTGCTAATTCTTCTCACAGAGTTACATCTTTCCCTTCAAGAAGCCTTTCGCTAAGGCTGTTCTTCTGGAATTGGCAAAGGGATATTTGGAAGCCCATAGAGGGCTATGTTGAAAAAGGAAATATCTTCCGTTCAAAACTGGAAAGAAGCTTTCTGAGAAACAGCTCTGTGTTCTGTTAATTCATCTCACAGAGTTACATCTTTCCCTTCAAGAAGCCTTTCGCTAAGGCTGTTCTTGTGGAATTGGCAAAGATATATTTGGAAGCCCTTAGAGGGCTATGGAGAAAAAGGAAATATCTTCCGTTCAAAACTGGAAAGAAGCTTTCTGAGAAACTGCTCTGTGTTCTGTTAATTCATCTCACAGAGTTACATCTTTCCCTTCAAGAAGCCTTTCGCTAAGGCTGTTCTTGTGGAATTGGCAAAGGGATATTTGGAACCCCTAGAGGGCTATGGTGAAAAAGGAAATATCTTCCGTTCCAAACTGGAAAGAAGCTTTCTGAGAAACTGCTCTGTGTTCTGTTAATTCATCTCACAGAGTTACATCTTTCCCTTCAAGAAGCCTTTCGCTAAGGCTGTTCTTGTGGAATTGGCAAAGGGATATTTGGAACCCCTAGAGGGCTATGGTGAAAAAGGCAATATCTTCCTTTCAAAACTGGAAAGAAGCTTTCTGAAAAACTGCTCTGTGTTCTGTTAATTCATCTCACAGAGTTACATCTTTCCCTTCAAGAAGCCTTTCGCTAAGGCTGTTCTTGTGGAATTGGCAAAGGGATATTTGGAAGCCCATAGAGGGCTATGGTGAAAAAGGAAATATCTTCCGTTCAAAACTGGAAAGAAGCTTTCTGAGAAACTGCTCTGTGTTCTGTTAATTCATCTCACAGAGTTACATCTTTCCCTTCAAGAAGCCTTTCGCTAAGGCTGTTCTTGTGGAATTGGCAAAGGGATATTTGGAAGCCCTTAGAGGGCTATGGTGAAAAAGGAAATATCTTCCGTTCAAAGTTGGAAAGAAGCTTTCTGAGAAACTGCTCTGTGTTCTGCTAATTCTTCTCACAGAGTTACATCTTTCCCTTCAAGAAGCCTTTCGCTAAAGCTGTTCTTGTGGAATTGGCAAAGGGATATTTGGAAGCCCATAGAGGGCTATGTTGAAAAAGGAAATATCTTCCGTTCAAAACTGGAAAGAAGCTTTCTGAGAAACAGCTCTGTGTTCTGTTAATTCATCTCACAGAGTTACATCTTTCCCTTCAAGAAGCCTTTCGCTAAGGCTGTTCTTGTGGAATTGGCAAAGGGATATTTGGAAGCCCTTAGAGGGCAATGGTGAAAAAGGAAATATCTTCCGTTCAAAACTGGAAAGAAGCTTTCTGAGAAACTGCTCTGTGTTCTGTTAATTCATCTCACAGAGTTACATCTTTCCCTTCAAGAAGCCTTTCGCTAAGGCTGTTCTTGTGGAATTGGCAAAGGGATATTTGGAAGCCCATAGAGGGCTATGGTGAAAAAGGAAATATCTTCCGTTCAAAACTGGAGAGAAGCTTTCTGAGAAACTGCTCTGTGTTCTGTTAATTCATCTCACAGAGTTACATCTTTCCCTTCATGAAGCCTTTCGCTAAGGCTGTTCTTGTGGAATTGGCAAAGGGATATTTGGAAGCCCTTAGAGGGCTATGGTGAAAAAGGAAATATCTTCCGTTCCAAACTGGAAAGAAGCTTTCTGAGAAACTGCTCTGTGTTCTGTTAATTCATCTCACAGAGTTACATCTTTCCCTTCAAGAAGCCTTTCGCTAAGGCTGTTCTTGTGGAATTGGAAAAGGGATATTTGGAAGCCCTTAGAGGGCTATGGTGAAAAAGGAAATATCTTCCGTTCAAAGTTGGAAAGAAGCTTTCTGAGAAACTGCTCTGTGTTCTGCTAATTCTTCTCACAGAGTTACATCTTTCCCTTCAAGAAGCCTTTCGCTAAGGCTGTTCTTGTGGAATTGGCAAAGGGATATTTGGAAGCCCATAGAGGGCTATGTTGAAAAAGGAAATATCTTCCGTTCAAAACTGGAAAGAAGCTTTCTGAGAAACAGCTCTGTGTTCTGTTAATTCATCTCACAGAGTTACATCTTTCCCTTCAAGAAGCCTTTCGCTAAGGCTGTTCTTGTGGAATTGGCAAAGGGATATTTGGAACCCCTAGAGGGCTATGGTGAAAAAGGCAATATCTTCCTTTCAAAACTGGAAAGAAGCTTTCTGAAAAACTGCTCTGTGTTCTGTTAATTCATCTCACAGAGTTACATCTTTCCCTTCAAGAAGCCTTTCGCTAAGGCTGTTCTTGTGGAATTGGCAAAGGGATATTTGGAAGCCCATAGAGGGCTATGGTGAAAAAGGAAATATCTTCCGTTCAAAACTGGAAAGAAGCTTTCTGAGAAACTGCTCTGTGTTCTGTTAATTCATCTCACAGAGTTGCATCTGTCCCTTCAAGAAGCCTTTCGCTAAGGCTGTTCTTGTGGAATTGGCAAAGGGATATTTGGAAGCCCATAGAGGGCTATGGTGAAAAAGGAAATATCTTCCGTTCAAAATTGGAAAGAAGCTTTCTGAGAAACTGCTCTGTGTTCTGCTAATTCTTCTCACAGAGTTACATCTTTCCCTTCAAGAAGCCTTTCGCTAAGGCTGTTCTTGTGGAATTGGCAAAGGGATATTTGGAAGCCCATAGAGGGCTATGGTGAAAAAGGAAATATCTTCCGTTCAAAACTGGAAAGAATCTTTCTGAGAAACTGCTCTGTGTTCTGTTAATTCATCTCACAGAGTTACATCTTTTCCTTCAGGAAGCCTTCCGCTAAGGCTGTTCTTGTGGAATTGGAAAAGGGATATTTAGAAGCCCATAGAGGGCTATGGTGAAAAAGGAAATATCTTCCGTTCAAAACTGGAAAGAAGCTTTCTGAGAAACTGCTCTGTGTTCTGTTAATTCATCTCACAGAGTTACATCTTTCACTTCAAGAAGCCTTTCGCTAAGGCTGTTCTTGTGGAATTGGCAAAGGGATATTTGGAAGCCCATAGAGGGCTATGGTGAAAAAGAAAATATCTTCCGTTCAAAACTGGAAAGAAGCTTTCTGAGAAACTGCTCTGTGTTCTGTTAATTCATCTCACAGAGTTACATCTTTCCCTTCAAGAAGCCTTTCGCTAAGGCTGTTCTTGTGGAATTGGCAAAGGGATATTTGGAAGCCCATAGAGGGCTATGCTGAAAAAGGAAATATCTTCCGTTCAAAACTGGAAAGAAGCTTTCTGAGAAACTGCTCTGTGTTCTGTTAATTCATCTCACAGAGTTACATCTTTCCCTTCAAGAAGCCTTTCGCTAAGTCTGTTCTTGTGGAATTGGCAAAGGGATATTTGGAATCCCATCGAGGGCTATGGTGAAAAAGGAAATATCTTCCGTTCAAAACTGGAAAGAAGCTTTCTGAGAAACTGCTCTGTGTTCTGTTAATTCATCTCACAGAGTTACATCTTTCCCTTCAAGAAGCCTTTCGCTAAGGCAGTTCTTGTGGAATTGGCAAAGGGATATTTGGAAGCCCATAGAGGGCTATGGTGAAAAAGGAAATATCTTCCGTTCAAAATTGGAAAGAAGCTTTCTGAGAAACTGCTCTGTGTTCTGCTAATTCTTCTCACAGAGTTACATCTTTCCCTTCAAGAAGCCTTTCGCTAAGGCTGTTCTTGTGGAATTGGCAAAGGGATATTTGGAAGCCCATAGAGGGCTATGGTGAAAAAGGAAATATCTTCCGTTTAAAACTGGAAAGAAGCTTTCTGAGAAACTGCTCTGTGTTCTGTTAATTCATCTCACAGAGTTACATCTTTCCCTTCAAGAAGCCTTTCGCTAAGGCTGTTCTTGTGGAATTGGCAAAGGGATATTTGGAAGCCCTTAGAGGGCTATGGTGAAAAAGGAAATATCTTCCGTTCAAAACTGGAAAGAAGCTTTCTGAGAAACTGCTCTGTGTTCTGTTAATTCATCTCACAGAGTTACATCTTTCCCTTCAAGAAGCCTTTCGCTAAGGCTGTTCTTGTGGAATTGGCAAAGGGATATTTGGAAGCCCATAGAGGGCTATGGTGAAAAAGGAAATATCTTCCGTTCAAAACTGGAAAGAAGCTTTCTGAGAAACTGCTCTGTGTTCTGTTAATTCATCTCACAGAGTTACATCTTTCCCTTCAGGAAGCCTTTCGCTAAGGCTGTTCTTGCGGAATTGGCAAAGGGATATTTGGAAGCCCATAGAGGGCTATGGTGAAAAAGGAAATATCTTCCGTTCAAAACTGGAAAGATGCTTTCTGAGAAACTGCTCTGTGTTCTGTTAATTCATCTCACAGAGTTACATCTTTCCCTTCAAGAAGCCTTTCGCTAAGGCTGTTCTTGTGGAATTGGCAAAGGGATATTTGGAAGCCCATAGAGGGCTATGTTGAAAAAGGAAATATCTTCCGTTCAAAACTGGAAAGAAGCTTTCTGAGAAACTGCTCTGTGTTCTGTTAATTCATCTCACAGAGTTACATCTTTCCCTTCAAGAAGACTTTCGCTAAGGCTGTTCTTGTGGAATTGGCAAAGGGATATTTGGAAGCCCATAGAGGGCTATGGTGAAAAAGGAAATATCTTCCGTTCAAAACTGGAAAGAAGCTTTCTGAGAAATTGCTCTGTGTTCTGTTAATTCATCTCACAGAATTACATCTTTCCCTTCAAGAAGACTTTCCCTAAGGCTGTTCTTGTGGAATTGGCAAAGGGATATTTGGAAGCCCATAGAGGGCTATGGTGAAAAAGGAAATATCTTCCGTACAAAACTGGAAAGAGGCTTTCTGAGAAACTGCTCTGTGTTCGGTTAATTCATCTCACAGAGTTACATCTTTCCCTTCAAGAAGCCTTTCGCTAAGGCTGTTCTTGTGGATTTGGCAAAGGGATATTTGGAAGCCCATAGAGGGCTATGGTGAAAAAGGAAATATCTTCCGTTCAAAACTGGAAAGAAGCTTTCTGAGAAACTGCTCTGTGTTCTGTTAATTCATCTCACAGAGTTACATCTTTCCCTTCAAGAATCCTTTCGCTAAGGCTGTTCTTGTGGAATTGGCAAAGGGATATTTGGAAGCCCATAGAGGGCTATGGTGAAAAAGGAAATATCTTCCATTCAAAACTGGAAAGAAGCTTTCTGAGAATCTGCTCTGTGTTCTGTTAATTCACCTCACAGAGTTACATCTTTCCCTTCTAGAAGCCTTTCGCTAAGGCTGTTCTTGTGGAATTGGCAAAGGGATATTTGGAAGCCCATAGAGGGCTATGGTGAAAAATTAAATATCTTCCGTTCAAAACTGGAAACAAGCTTTCTGAGAAACTGCTCTGTGTTCTGTTAATTCATCTCACAGTGTTACATCTTTCACTTCAAGAAGCCTTTCGCTAAGGCTGTTCTTGTGGAATTGGCAAAGGGATATTTGGAAGCCCTTAGAGGGCTATGGTGAAAAAGGAAATATCTTCCGTTCAATACTGGAAAGAAGCTTTCTGAGAAACTGCTCTGTGTTCTGTTAATTCATCTCACAGAGTTACATCTTTCCCTTCAAGAAGCCTTTCGCTAAGGCTGTTCTTGTGGAATTGGCAAAGGCATATTTGGAAGCCCATAGAGGGCTATGGTGAAAAAGGAAATATCTTCCTTTCAAAACTGGAAAGAAGCTTTCTGAGAAACTGCTCTGTGTTCTGTTAATTCATCTCACAGAGTTACATCTTTTCCTTCAGGAAGCCTTTCGCTAAGGCTGTTCTTGTGGAATTGGAAAAGGGATATTTGGAAGCCCATAGAGGGCTATGGTGAAAAAGGAAATATCTTCCGTTCAAAACTGGAAAGAAGCTTTCTGAGAATCTGCTCTGTGTTCTGTTAATTCATCTCACAGAGTTACATCTTTCCCTTCAAGAAGCCTTTCGCTAAGGCTGTTCTTGTGGAATTGGCAAAGGGATATTTGGAAGCCCATAGAGGGCTATGGTGAAAAAGGAAATATCTTCCGTTCAAAACTGGAAAGAAGCTTTCTGAGAAACTGCTCTGTGTTCTGTTAATTCATCTCACAGAGTTACATCTTTCCCTTCAGGAAGCCTTTCGCTAACGCTGTTCTTGTGGAATTGGCAAAGGGATATTTGGAAACCCATAGAGGGCTATGGTGAAAAAGGAAATATCTTCCGTTCAAAACTGGAAAGAAGCTTTCTGAGAAACTGCTCTGTGTTCTGTGAATTCATCTCACAGAGTTACATCTTTCCCTTCAAGAAGCCTTTCGCTAAGGCTGTTCTTGTGGAATTGGCAAAGGGATATTTGGAAGCCCATAGAGGGCTATGGTGAAAAAGGAAATATCTTCCGTTCAAAACTGGAAAGAAGCTTTCTGAGAAACTGCTCTGTGTTCTGTTAATTCATCTCACAGAGTTACATCTTTCCCTTCAAGAAGCCTTTCGCTAAGGCTGTTCTTGTGGAATTGGCAAAGGGATATTTGGAACCCCTAGAGGGCTATGGTGAAAAAGGAAATATCTTCCTTTCAAAACTGGAAAGAAGCTTTCTGAAAAACTGCTCTGTGTTCTGTTAATTCATCTCACAGTGTTACATCTTTCCCTTCAAGAAGCCTTTCGCTAAGGCTGTTCTTGTGGAATTGGCAAAGGGATATTTGGAAGCCCATAGAGGGCTATGGTGAAAAAGGAAATATCTTCCGTTCAAAACTGGAAAGAAGCTTTCTGAGAAACTGCTCTGTGTTCTGTTAATTCATCTCACAGAGTTACATCTTTCCCTTCAAGAAGCCTTTCGCTAAGGCTGTTCTTGTGGAATTGGCAAAGGGATATTTGGAAGCCCATAGAGGGCTATGGTGAAAAAGGAAATATCTTCCGTTCAAAACTGGAAAGAAGCTTTCTGAGAAACTGCTCTGTGTTCTGTTAATTCATCTCACAGAGTTACATCTTTCCCTTCAAGAAGCCTTTCGCTAAGGCTGTTCTTGTGGAATTGGCAAAGGGATATTTGGAACCCCTAGAGGGCTATGGTGAAAAAGGCAATATCTTCCTTTCAAAACTGGAAAGAAGCTTTCTGAAAAACTGCTCTGTGTTCTGTTAATTCATCTCACAGAGTTACATCTTTCCCTTCAAGAAGCCTTTCGCTAAGGCTGTTCTTGTGGAATTGGCAAAGGGATATTTGGAAGCCCAGAGAGGGCTATGGTGAAAAAGGAAATATCTTCCGTTCAAAACTGGAAAGAAGCTTTCTGAGAAACTGCTCTGTGTTCTGTTAATTCATCTCACAGAGTTACATCTTTCCCTTCAGGAAGCCTTTCGCTAAGGCTGTTCTTGTGGATTTGGCAAAGGGATATTTGGAAGCCCATAGAGGGCTATGGTGAAAAAGGAAATATCTTCCGTTCCAAACTGGAAAGAAGCTTTCTGAGAAACTGCTCTGTGTTCTGTTAATTCATCTCACAGAGTTACATTTTTCCCTTCAAGAAGCCTTTCGCTAAGGCTGTTCTTGTGGAATTGGCAAAGGGATATTTGGAAGCCCATAGAGGGCTATGGTGAAAAAGGAAATATCTTCCGTTCAAAACTGGAAAGAAGCTTTCTGAGAAACTGCTCTGTGTTCTGTTAATTCATCTCACAGAGTTACATCTTTCCCTTCAAGAAGCCTTTTGCTAAGGCTGTTCTTGTGGAATTGGCAAAGGGATATTTGGAAGCCCATAGAGGGCTATGGTGAAAAAGGAAATATCTTCCGTTCAAAACTGGAAAGAAGCTTTCTGAGAAACTGCTCTGTGTTCTGTTAATTCATCTCACAGAGTTACATCTTTCCCTTCAACAAGCCTTTCGCTAAGGCTGTTCTTGTGCAATTGGCAAAGGGATATTTGGAAGCCCATAGAGGGCTATGGTGAAAAAGGAAATATCTTCCGTTCAAAACTGGAAAGAAGCTTTCTGAGAAACTGCTCTGTGTTCTGTTAATTCATCTCACTGAGTTACATCTTTCCCTTCAAGAAGCCTTTCGCTAAGGCTGTTCTTGTGGAATTGGCAAAGGGATATTTGGAAGCCCATAGAGGGCTATGCTGAAAAAGGAAATATCTTCCGTTCAAAACTGGAAAGAAGCTTTCTGAGAAACTGCTCTGTGTTCTGTTAATTCATCTCACAGAGTTACATCTTTCCCTTCAAGAAGCCTTTCGCTAAGTCTGTTCTTGTGGAATTGGCAAAGGGATATTTGGAATCCCATCGAGGGCTATGGTGAAAAAGGAAATATCTTCCGTTCAAAACTGGAAAGAAGCTTTCTGAGAAACTGCTCTGTGTTCTGTTAATTCATCTCACAGAGTTACATCTTTCCCTTCAAGAAGCCTTTCGCTAAGGCAGTTCTTGTGGAATTGGCAAAGGGATATTTGGAAGCCCATAGAGGGCTATGGTGAAAAAGGAAATATCTTCCGTTCAAAATTGGAAAGAAGCTTTCTGAGAAACTGCTCTGTGTTCTGCTAATTCTTCTCACAGAGTTACATCTTTCCCTTCAAGAAGCCTTTCGCTAAGGCTGTTCTTGTGGAATTGGCAAAGGGATATTTGGAAGCCCATAGAGGGCTATGGTGAAAAAGGAAATATCTTCCGTTTAAAACTGGAAAGAAGCTTTCTGAGAAACTGCTCTGTGTTCTGTTAATTCATCTCACAGAGTTACATCTTTCCCTTCAAGAAGCCTTTCGCTAAGGCTGTTCTTGTGGAATTGGCAAAGGGATATTTGGAAGCCCTTAGAGGGCTATGGTGAAAAAGGAAATATCTTCCGTTCAAAACTGGAAAGAAGCTTTCTGAGAAACTGCTCTGTGTTCTGTTATTTCATCTCACAGAGTTACATCTTTCCCTTCAAGAAGCCTTTCGCTAAGGCTGTTCTTGTGGAATTGGCAAAGGGATATTTGGAAGCCCATAGAGGGCTATGGTGAAAAAGGAAATATCTTCCGTTCAAAACTGGAAAGAAGCTTTCTGAGAAACTGCTCTGTGTTCTGTTAATTCATCTCACAGAGTTACATCTTTCCCTTCAGGAAGCCTTTCGCTAAGGCTGTTCTTGCGGAATTGGCAAAGGGATATTTGGAAGCCCATAGAGGGCTATGGTGAAAAAGGAAATATCTTCCGTTCAAAACTGGAAAGATGCTTTCTGAGAAACTGCTCTGTGTTCTGTTAATTCATCTCACAGAGTTACATCTTTCCCTTCAAGAAGCCTTTCGCTAAGGCTGTTCTTGTGGAATTGGCAAAGGGATATTTGGAAGCCCATAGAGGGCTATGTTGAAAAAGGAAATATCTTCCGTTCAAAACTGGAAAGAAGCTTTCTGAGAAACTGCTCTGTGTTCTGTTAATTCATCTCACAGAGTTACATCTTTCCCTTCAAGAAGACTTTCGCTAAGGCTGTTCTTGTGGAATTGGCAAAGGGATATTTGGAAGCCCATAGAGGGCTATGGTGAAAAAGGAAATATCTTCCGTTCAAAACTGGAAAGAAGCTTTCTGAGAAATTGCTCTGTGTTCTGTTAATTCATCTCACAGAATTACATCTTTCCCTTCAAGAAGACTTTCCCTAAGGCTGTTCTTGTGGAATTGGCAAAGGGATATTTGGAAGCCCATAGAGGGCTATGGTGAAAAAGGAAATATCTTCCGTACAAAACTGGAAAGAGGCTTTCTGAGAAACTGCTCTGTGTTCGGTTAATTCATCTCACAGAGTTACATCTTTCCCTTCAAGAAGCCTTTCGCTAAGGCTGTTCTTGTGGATTTGGCAAAGGGATATTTGGAAGCCCATAGAGGGCTATGGTGAAAAAGGAAATATCTTCCGTTCAAAACTGGAAAGAAGCTTTCTGAGAAACTGCTCTGTGTTCTGTTAATTCATCTCACAGAGTTACATCTTTCCCTTCAAGAATCCTTTCGCTAAGGCTGTTCTTGTGGAATTGGCAAAGGGATATTTGGAAGCCCATAGAGGGCTATGGTGAAAAAGGAAATATCTTCCATTCAAAACTGGAAAGAAGCTTTCTGAGAATCTGCTCTGTGTTCTGTTAATTCACCTCACAGAGTTACATCTTTCCCTTCTAGAAGCCTTTCGCTAAGGCTGTTCTTGTGGAATTGGCAAAGGGATATTTGGAAGCCCATAGAGGGCTATGGTGAAAAATTAAATATCTTCCGTTCAAAACTGGAAACAAGCTTTCTGAGAAACTGCTCTGTGTTCTGTTAATTCATCTCACAGAGTTACATCTTTCACTTCAAGAAGCCTTTCGCTAAGGCTGTTCTTGTGGAATTGGCAAAGGGATATTTGGAAGCCCTTAGAGGGCTATGGTGAAAAAGGAAATATCTTCCGTTCAATACTGGAAAGAAGCTTTCTGAGAAACTGCTCTGTGTTCTGTTAATTCATCTCACAGAGTTACATCTTTCCCTTCAAGAAGCCTTTCGCTAAGGCTGTTCTTGTGGAATTGGCAAAGGCATATTTGGAAGCCCATAGAGGGCTATGGTGAAAAAGGAAATATCTTCCTTTCAAAACTGGAAAGAAGCTTTCTGAGAAACTGCTCTGTGTTCTGTTAATTCATCTCACAGAGTTACATCTTTTCCTTCAGGAAGCCTTTCGCTAAGGCTGTTCTTGTGGAATTGGAAAAGGGATATTTGGAAGCCCATAGAGGGCTATGGTGAAAAAGGAAATATCTTCCGTTCAAAACTGGAAAGAAGCTTTCTGAGAATCTGCTCTGTGTTCTGTTAATTCATCTCACAGAGTTACATCTTTCCCTTCAAGAAGCCTTTCGCTAAGGCTGTTCTTGTGGAATTGGCAAAGGGATATTTGGAAGCCCATAGAGGGCTATGGTGAAAAAGGAAATATCTTCCGTTCAAAACTGGAAAGAAGCTTTCTGAGAAACTGCTCTGTGTTCTGTTAATTCATCTCACAGAGTTACATCTTTCCCTTCAGGAAGCCTTTCGCTAACGCTGTTCTTGTGGAATTGGCAAAGGGATATTTGGAAACCCATAGAGGGCTATGGTGAAAAAGGAAATATCTTCCGTTCAAAACTGGAAAGAAGCTTTCTGAGAAACTGCTCTGTGTTCTGTGAATTCATCTCACAGAGTTACATCTTTCCCTTCAAGAAGCCTTTCGCTAAGGCTGTTCTTGTGGAATTGGCAAAGGGATATTTGGAAGCCCATAGAGGGCTATGGTGAAAAAGGAAATATCTTCCGTTCAAAACTGGAAAGAAGCTTTCTGAGAAACTGCTCTGTGTTCTGTTAATTCATCTCACAGAGTTACATCTTTCCCTTCAAGAAGCCTTTCGCTAAGGCTGTTCTTGTGGAATTGGCAAAGGGATATTTGGAACCCCTAGAGGGCTATGGTGAAAAAGGAAATATCTTCCTTTCAAAACTGGAAAGAAGCTTTCTGAAAAACTGCTCTGTGTTCTGTAAATTCATCTCACAGTGTTACATCTTTCCCTTCAAGAAGCCTTTCGCTAAGGCTGTTCTTGTGGAATTGGCAAAGGGATATTTGGAAGCCCATAGAGGGCTATGGTGAAAAAGGAAATATCTTCCGTTCAAAACTGGAAAGAAGCTTTCTGAGAAACTGCTCTGTGTTCTGTTAATTCATCTCACAGAGTTACATCTTTCCCTTCAAGAAGCCTTTCGCTAAGGCTGTTCTTGTGGAATTGGCAAAGGGATATTTGGAAGCCCATAGAGGGCTATGGTGAAAAAGGAAATATCTTCCGTTCAAAACTGGAAAGAAGCTTTCTGAGAAACTGCTCTGTGTTCTGTTAATTCATCTCACAGAGTTACATCTTTCCCTTCAAGAAGCCTTTCGCTAAGGCTGTTCTTGTGGAATTGGCAAAGGGATATTTGGAACCCCTAGAGGGCTATGGTGAAAAAGGCAATATCTTCCTTTCAAAACTGGAAAGAAGCTTTCTGAAAAACTGCTCTGTGTTCTGTTAATTCATCTCACAGAGTTACATCTTTCCCTTCAAGAAGCCTTTCGCTAAGGCTGTTCTTGTGGAATTGGCAAAGGGATATTTGGAAGCCCAGAGAGGGCTATGGTGAAAAAGGAAATATCTTCCGTTCAAAACTGGAAAGAAGCTTTCTGAGAAACTGCTCTGTGTTCTGTTAATTCATCTCACAGAGTTACATCTTTCCCTTCAGGAAGCCTTTCGCTAAGGCTGTTCTTGTGGATTTGGCAAAGGGATATTTGGAAGCCCATAGAGGGCTATGGTGAAAAAGGAAATATCTTCCGTTCCAAACTGGAAAGAAGCTTTCTGAGAAACTGCTCTGTGTTCTGTTAATTCATCTCACAGAGTTACATTTTTCCCTTCAAGAAGCCTTTCGCTAAGGCTGTTCTTGTGGAATTGGCAAAGGGATATTTGGAAGCCCATAGAGGGCTATGGTGAAAAAGGAAATATCTTCCGTTCAAAACTGGAAAGAAGCTTTCTGAGAAACTGCTCTGTGTTCTGTTAATTCATCTCACAGAGTTACATCTTTCCCTTCAAGAAGCCTTTCGCTAAGGCTGTTCTTGTGGAATTGGCAAAGGGATATTTGGAAGCCCATAGAGGGCTATGGTGAAAAAGGAAATATCTTCCGTTCAAAACTGGAAAGAAGCTTTCTGAGAAACTGCTCTGTGTTCTGTTAATTCATCTCACAGAGTTACATCTTTCCCTTCAACAAGCCTTTCGCTAAGGCTGTTCTTGTGCAATTGGCAAAGGGATATTTGGAAGCCCATAGAGGGCTATGGTGAAAAAGGAAATATCTTCCGTTCAAAACTGGAAAGAAGCTTTCTGAGAAACTGCTCTGTGTTCTGTTAATTCATCTCACTGAGTTACATCTTTCCCTTCAAGAAGCCTTTCGCTAAGGCTGTACTTGTGCAATTGGCAAAGGGATATTTGCAAGCCCATAGAGGGCTATGGTGAAAAAGGAAATATCTTCCGTTCAAAACTGGAAAGAAGCTTTCTGAGAAACTGCTCTGTGTTCTGCTAATTCTTCTCACAGTGTTACATCTTTCCCTTCAAGAAGCCTTTCGCTAAGGCTGTTCTTGTGGAATTGGCAAAGGGATATTTGGAAGCCCATAGAGGGCTATGGTGAAAAAGGAAATATCTTCCGTTCAAAACTGGAAAGAAGCTTTCTGAGAAACTGCTCTGTGTTCTGTTAATTCATCTCACAGAGTTACATCTTTCCCTTCAAGAAGCCTTTCGCTAAGGCTGTTCTTGTGGAATTGGCAAAGGGATATTTGGAAGCCCTTAGAGGGCTATGGTGAAAAAGGAAATATCTTCCGTTCAAAGTTGGAAAGAAGCTTTCTGAGAAACTGCTCTGTGTTCTGCTAATTCTTCTCACAGAGTTACATCTTTCCCTTCAAGAAGCCTTTCGCTAAGGATGTTCTTGTGGAATTGGCAAAGGGATAGTTGGAAGCCCATAGAGGGCCATGCTGAAAAAGGAAATATCTTCCGTTCAAAACTGGAAAGAAGCTTTCTGAGAAACAGCTCTGTGTTCTGTTAATTCATCTCACAGAGTTACATCTTTCCCTTCAAGAAGCCTTTCGCTAAGGCTGTTCTTGTGGAATTGGCAAAGGGATATTTGGAAGCCCTTAGAGGGCTATGGTGAAAAAGGAAATATCTTCCGTTCAAAACTGGAAAGAAGCTTTCTGAGAAACTGCTCTGTGTTCTGTTAATTCATCTCACAGAGTTACATCTTTCCCTTCAAGAAGCCTTTCGCTAAGGCTGTTCTTGTGGAATTGGCAAAGGGATATTTGGAAGCCCATAGAGGGCTATGGTGAAAAAGGAAATATCTTCCGTTCAAAACTGGAGAGAAGCTTTCTGAGAAACTGCTCTGTGTTCTGTTAATTCATCTCACAGAGTTACATCTTTCCCTTCAAGAAGCCTTTCGCTAAGGCTGTTCTTGTGGAATTGGCAAAGGGATATTTGGAAGCCCTTAGAGGGCTATGGTGAAAAAGGAAATATCTTCCGTTCAAAACTGGAAAGAAGCTTTCTGAGAAACTGCTCTGTGTTCTGTTAATTCATCTCACAGAGTTACATCTTTCCCTTCAAGAAGCCTTTCGCTAAGGCTGTTCTTGTGGAATTGGCAAAGGGATATCTGGAAGCCCATAGAGGGCTATGGTGAAAAAGGAAATATCTTCCGTTCAAAACTGGAAAGAAGCTTCCTGAGAAACTGCTCTGTGTTCTGTTAATTCATCTCACAGAGTTACATCTTTCCCTTCAAGAAGCCTTTCGCTAAGGCTGTTCTTGTGGATTTGGCAAAGGGATATTTGGAAGCCCAAAGAGGGCTATGGTGAAAAAGGAAATATCTTCCGTTCAAAACTGGAAAGAAGCTTTCTGAGAAACTGCTCTGTGTTCTGCTAATTCATCTCACAGAGTTACATCTTTCCCTTCAAGAAGCCTTTCGCTAAGGCTGTTCTTGTGGAATTGGCAAAGGGATATTTGGAAGCCCATAGAGGGCTATGGTGAAAAAGGAAATATCTTCCGTTCAAAACTGGAAAGAAGCTTTCTGAGAAACAGCTCTGTGTTCTGTTAATTCATCTCACAGAGTTAAATGTTTCCCTTCAAGAAGCCTTTCGCTAAGGCTGTTCTTGTGGAATTGGCAAAGATATATTTGGAAGCCCTTAGAGGGCTATGGTGAAAAAGGAAATATCTTCCGTTCAAAACTTGAAAGAAGCTTTCTGAGAAACTGCTCTGTGTTCTGTTAATTCATCTCACAGAGTTACATCTTTCCCTTCAAGAAGCCTTTCGCTAAGGCTGTTCTTGTGGAATTGGCAAAGGGATATTTGGAAGCCCATAGAGGGCTATGGTGAAAAAGGAAATAACTTCCGTTCAAAACTGGAAAGAAGCTTTCTGAGAAACTGCTCTGTGTTCTGTGAATTCATCTCACAGAGTTACATCTTTCCCTTCAAGAAGCCTTTCGCTAAGGCTGTTCTTGTGGAATTGGCAAAGGGATATTTGGAATCCCATAGAGGGCTATGGTGAAAAAGGAAATATCTTCCGTTCAAAACTGGAAAGAAGCTTTCTGAGAAACTGCTCTGTGTTCTGTTAATTCATCTCACAGAGTTACATCTTTACCTTCAAGAAGCCTTTCGCTAAACCTGTTCTTGTGGAATTGGCAAAGGGATATTTGGAAGCCCATAGAGGGCTATGGTGAAAAAGGAAATATCTTCCGTTCAAAACTGGAAAGAAGCTTTCTGAGAAACTGCTCTGTGTTCTGTTAATTCATCTCACAGAGTTACATCTTTCCCTTCAGGAAGCCTTTCGCTAAGGCTGTTCTTGTGGAATTGGCAAAGGGATATTTGGAAGCCCTTAGAGGGCTATGGTGAAAAAGGAAATATCTTCCGTTCAAAACTGGAAAGAACCTTTCTGGGAAACTGCTCTGTGTTCTGTTAATTCATCTCACAGAGTTACATCTTTCCCTTCAGCGAGCCTTTCGCTAAGGCTGTTCTTGTGGAATTGGCAAAGGGATATTTGGAAGACCATAGAGGGTTATGGTGAAAAAGGAAATATCTTCCGTTCAAAACTGGAAAGAAGCTTTCTGAGAAATTGCTCTGTGTTCTGTTAATTCATCTCACAGAGTTACATCTTTCCCTTCAAGAAGCCTTTCGCTAATGCTGCTCTTGTGGAATTGGAAAAGGGATATTTGGAAGCCCATAGAGGGCTATGGTGAAAAAGGAAATATCTTCCGTTCCAAACTGGAAAGAAGCTTTCTGAGAAACTGCTCTGTGTTCTGTTAATACATCTCACAGAGTTACATCTTTCCCTTCAAGAAGCCTTTCGCTAAGGCTGTTCTTGTGGAATTGGCAAAGGGATATTTGGAAGCCCATAGAGGGCTATGGTGAAAAAGGAAATATCTTCCGTTCAAAACTGGAAAGAAGCTTTCTGAGAAACTGCTCTGTGTTCTGTTAATTCATCTCACAGAGTTACATCTTTCCCTTCAAGAAGCCTTTCGCTAATGCTGCTCTTGTGGAATTGGCAAAGGGATATTTGGAAGCCCATAGAGGGCTATGGTGAAAAAGGAAATATCTTCCGTTCAAAACTGGAAAGAAGCTTTCTGAGAAACTGCTCTGTGTTCTGTTAATTCATCTCACAGAGTTACATCTTTCACTTCAAGAAGCCTTTCGCTAAGGCTGTTCTTGTGGAATTGGCAAAGGGATATTTGGAAGCCCATAGAGGGCTATGGTGAAAAAGAAAATATCTTCCGTTCAAAACTGGAAAGAAGCTTTCTGAGAAACTGCTCTGTGTTCTGTTAATTCATCTCACAGAGTTACATCTTTCCCTTCAGGAAGCCTTTCGCTAAGGCTGTTCTTGTGGAATTGGCAAAGGGATATTTGGAAGCCCATAGAGGGCTATGCTGAAAAAGGAAATATCTTCCGTTCAAAACTGGAAAGAAGCTTTCTGAGAAACTGCTCTGTGTTCTGTTAATTCATCTCACAGAGTTACATCTTTCCCTTCAAGAAGCCTTTCGCTAAGGCTGTTCTTGTGGAATTGGCAAAGGGATATTTGGAATCCCATAGAGGGCTATGGTGAAAAAGGAAATATCTTCCGTTCAAAACTGGAAAGAAGCTTTCTGAGAAACTGCTCTGTGTTCTGTTAATTCATCTCACAGAGTTACATCTTTCCCTTCAAGAAGCCTTTCGCTAAGGCTGTTCTTGTGGAATTGGCAAAGGGATATTTGGAAGCCCATAGAGGGCTATGGTGAAAAAGGAAATATCTTCCGTTCAAAATTGGAAAGAAGCTTTCTGAGAAACTGCTCTGTGTTCTGCTAATTCTTCTCACAGAGTTACATCTTTCCCTTCAAGAAGCCTTTCGCTAAGGCTGTTCTTGTGGAATTGGCAAAGGGATATTTGGAAGCCCATAGAGGGCTATGGTGAAAAAGGAAATACCTTCCGTTCAAAACTGGAAAGAAGCTTTCTGAGAAACTGCTCTGTGTTCTGTTAATTCATCTCACAGAGTTACATCTTTCCCTTCAAGAAGCCTTTCGCTAAGGCTGTTCTTGTGGAATTGGCAAAGGGATATTTGGAAGCCCTTAGAGGGCTATGGTGAAAAAGGAAATATCTTCCGTTCAAAACTGGAAAGAAGCTTTCTGAGAAACTGCTCTGTGTTCTGTTAATTCATCTCACAGAGTTACATCATTCCCTTCAAGAAGCCTTTCGCTAAGGCTGTTCTTGTGGAATTGGCAAAGGGATATTTGGAACCCCAAGGGGGCTATGGTGAAAAAGGCAATATCTTCCATTCAAAACTGGAAAGAAGCTTTCTGAAAAACTGCTCTGTGTTCTGTTAATTCATCTCACAGAGTTACATCTTTCCCTTCAAGAAGCCTTTCGCTAAGGCTGTTCTTGTGGAATTGGCAAAGGGATATTTGGAAGCCCAGAGAGGGCTATGGTGAAAAAGGAAATATCTTCCGTTCAAAACTGGAAAGAAGCTTTCTGAGAAACTGCTCTGTGTTCTGTTAATTCATCTCACAGAGTTACATCTTTCCCTTCAGGAAGCCTTTCGCTAAGGCTGTTCTTGTGGATTTGGCAAAGGGATATTTGGAAGCCCATAGAGGGCTATGGTGAAAAAGGAAATATCTTCCGTTCAAAACAGGAAAGAAGCTTTCTGAGAAACTGCTCTGTGTTCTGTTAATTCATCTCACAGAGTTACATTTTTCCCTTCAAGAAGCCTTTCGCTAAGGCTGTTCTTGTGGAATTGGCAAAGGGATATTTGGAAGCCCATAGAGGGCTATGGTGGAAAAGGAAATATCTTCCGTTCAAAACTGGAAAGAAGCTTTCTGAGAAACTGCTCTGTGTTCTGTTAATTCATCTCACAGAGTTACATCTTTCCCTTCAAGAAGCCTTTTGCTAAGGCTGTTCTTGTGGAATTGGCAAAGGGATATTTGGAAGCCCATAGAGGGCTATGGTGAAAAAGGAAATATCTTCCGTTCAAAACTGGAAAGAAGCTTTCTGAGAAACTGCTCTGTGTTCTGTTAATTCATCTCACAGAGTTACATCTTTCCCTTCAAGAAGCCTTTCGCTAAGGCTGTTCTTGTGCAATTGGCAAAGGCATATTTGGAAGCCCATAGAGGGCTATGGTGAAAAAGGAAATATCTTCCGTTCAAAACTGGAAAGAAGCTTTCTGAGAAACTGCTCTGTGTTCTGTTAATACATCTCACAGAGTTACATCTTTCCCTTCAAGAAGCCTTTCGCTAAGGCTGTACTTGTGCAATTGGCAAAGGGATATTTGCAAGCCCATAGAGGGCTATGGTGAAAAAGGAAATACCTTCCGTTCAAAACTGGAAAGAAGCTTTCTGAGAAACTGCTCTGTGTTCTGTTAATTCATCTCACAGAGTTACATCTTTCCCTTCAAGAAGCCTTTCGCTAATGCTGCTCTTGTGGAATTGGCAAAGGGATATTTGGAAGCCCATAGAGGGCTATGGTGAAAAAGGAAATATCTTCCGTTCAAAACTGGAAAGAAGCTTTCTGAGAAACTGCTCTGTGTTCTGTTAATTCATCTCACAGAGTTACATCTTTCCCTTCAAGAAGCCTTTCGCTAAGGCTGTTCTTGTGGAATTGGCAAAGGGATATTTGGAAGCCCATAGAGGGCTATGGTGAAAAAGAAAATATCTTCCGTTCAAAACTGGAAAGAAGCTTTCTGAGAAACTGCTCTGTGTTCTGTTAATTCATCTCACAGAGTTACATCTTTCCCTTCAAGAAGCCTTTCGCTAAGGCTGTTCTTGTGGAATTGGCAAAGGGATATTTGGAAGCCCATAGAGGGCTATGCTGAAAAAGGAAATATCTTCCGTTCAAAACTGGAAAGAAGCTTTCTGAGAAACTGCTCTGTGTTCTGTTAATTCATCTCACAGAGTTACATCTTTCCCTTCAAGAAGCCTTTCGCTAAGGCTGTTCTTGTGGAATTGGCAAAGGGATATTTGGAAGCCCATAGAGGGCTATGGTGAAAAAGGAAATATCTTCCGTACAAAACTGGAAAGAAGCTTTCTGAGAAACTGCTCTGTGTTCTGTTAATTCATCTCACAGAGTTACATCTTTCCCTTCAAGAAGCCTTTCGCTAAGGCTGTTCTTGTAGATTTGGCAAAGGGATATTTGGAAGCCCATAGAGGGCTATGGTGAAAAAGGAAATATCTTCCGTTCAAAACTGGAAAGAAGCTTTCTGAGAAACTGCTCTGTGTTCTGTTAATTCATCTCACAGAGTTACATCTTTCCCTTCAAGAAACCTTTCGCTAAGGCTGTTCTTGTGGAATTGGCAAAGGGATATTTGGAAGCCCTTAGAGGGCTATGGTGAAAAAGGAAATATCTTCCGTTCAAAACTGGAAAGAAGCTTTCTGAGAAACTGCTCTGTGTTCTGTTAATTCATCTCACAGAGTTATATCTTTCCCTTCAAGAAGCCTTTCGCTAAGGCTGTTCTTGTGGAATTGGCAAAGGGATATTTGGAAGCCCATAGAGGGCTATGGTGAAAAAGGAAATATCTTCCGTTCAAAACTGGAGAGAAGCTTTCTGAGAAACTGCTCTGTGTTCTGTTAATTCATCTCACAGAGTTACATCTTTCCCTTCAAGAATCCATTCGCTAAGGCTGTTCTTGTGGAATTGGCAAAGGGATATTTGGAAGCCCTTAGAGGGCTATGGTGAAAAAGGAAATATCTTCCGTTCAAAACTGGAAAGAAGCTTTCTGAGAAACTGCTCTGTGTTCTGTTAATTCATCTCACAGAGTTACATCTTTCCCTTCAAGAAGCCTTTCGCTAAGGCTGTTCTTGTGGAATTGGCAAAGGGATATCTGGAAGCCCACAGAGAGCTATGGTGAAAAAGGAAATATCTTCCGTTCAAAACTGGAAAGAACCTTTCTGGGATACTGCTCTGTGTTCTGTTAATTCATCTCACAGAGTTACATCTTTCCCTTCAGCGAGCCTTTCGCTAAGGCTGTTCTTGTGGAATTGGCAAAGGGATATTTGGAAGCCCATAGAGGGCTATGGTGAAAAAGGAAATATCTTCCGTTCAAAACTGGAAAGAAGCTTTCTGAGAAACTGCTCTGTGTTCTGTTAATTCATCTCACAGAGTTACATCTTTCCCTTCAGGAAGCCTTTCGCTAACGCTGTTCTTGTGGAATTGGCAAAGGGATATTTGGAAACCCATAGAGGGCTACGGTGAAAAAGGAAATATCTTCCGTTCAAAACTGGAAAGAAGCTTTCTGAGAAACTGCTCTGTGTTCTGTGAATTCATCTCACAGAGTTACATCTTTCCCTTCAAGAAGCCTTTCGCTAAGGCTGTTCTTGTGGAATTGGCAAAGGGATATTTGGAAGCCCATAGAGGGCTATGGTGAAAAAGGAAATATCTTCCGTTCCAAACTGGAAAGAAGCTTTCTGAGAAACTGCTCTGTGTTCTGTTAATTCATCTCACAGAGTTACATTTTTCCCTTCAAGAAGCCTTTCGCTAAGGCTGTTCTTGTGGAATTGGCAAAGAGATATTTGGAAGCCCATAGAGGGCTATGGTGAAAAAGGAAATATCTTCCGTTCAAAACTGGAAAGAAGCTTTCTGAGAAACTGCTCTGTGTTCTGTTAATTCATCTCACAGAGTTACATCTTTCCCTTCAAGAAGCCTTTTGCTAAGGCTGTTCTTGTGGAATTGGCAAAGGGATATTTGGAAGCCCATAGAGGGCTATGGTGAAAAAGGAAATATCTTCCGTTCAAAACTGGAAAGAAGCTTTCTGAGAAACTGCTCTGTGTTCTGTTAATTCATCTCACAGAGTTACATCTTTCCCTTCAACAAGCCTTTCGCTAAGGCTGTTCTTGTGGAATTGGCAAAGGGATATTTGGAAGCCCATAGAGGGCTATGGTGAAAAAGGAAATATCTTCCGTTCAAAACTGGAAAGAATCTTTCTGAGAAACTGCTCTGTGTTCTGTTAATTCATCTCACAGAGTTACATCTTTTCCTTCAGGAAGCCTTCCGCTAAGGCTGTTCTTGTGGAATTGGAAAAGGGATATTTAGAAGCCCATAGAGGGCTATGGTGAAAAAGGAAATATCTTCCGTTCAAAACTGGAAAGAAGCTTTCTGAGAAACTGCTCTGTGTTCTGTTAATTCATCTCACAGAGTTACATCTTTCACTTCAAGAAGCCTTTCGCTAAGGCTGTTCTTGTGGAATTGGCAAAGGGATATTTGGAAGCCCATAGAGGGCTATGGTGAAAAAGAAAATATCTTCCGTTCAAAACTGGAAAGAAGCTTTCTGAGAAACTGCTCTGTGTTCTGTTAATTCATCTCACAGAGTTACATCTTTCCCTTCAAGAAGCCTTTCGCTAAGGCTGTTCTTGTGGAATTGGCAAAGGGATATTTGGAAGCCCATAGAGGGCTATGCTGAAAAAGGAAATATCTTCCGTTCAAAACTGGAAAGAAGCTTTCTGAGAAACTGCTCTGTGTTCTGTTAATTCATCTCACAGAGTTACATCTTTCCCTTCAAGAAGCCTTTCGCTAAGTCTGTTCTTGTGGAATTGGCAAAGGGATATTTGGAATCCCATCGAGGGCTATGGTGAAAAAGGAAATATCTTCCGTTCAAAACTGGAAAGAAGCTTTCTGAGAAACTGCTCTGTGTTCTGTTAATTCATCTCACAGAGTTACATCTTTCCCTTCAAGAAGCCTTTCGCTAAGGCAGTTCTTGTGGAATTGGCAAAGGGATATTTGGAAGCCCATAGAGGGCTATGGTGAAAAAGGAAATATCTTCCGTTCAAAATTGGAAAGAAGCTTTCTGAGAAACTGCTCTGTGTTCTGCTAATTCTTCTCACAGAGTTACATCTTTCCCTTCAAGAAGCCTTTCGCTAAGGCTGTTCTTGTGGAATTGGCAAAGGGATATTTGGAAGCCCATAGAGGGCTATGGTGTAAAAGGAAATATCTTCCGTTTAAAACTGGAAAGAAGCTTTCTGAGAAACTGCTCTGTGTTCTGTTAATTCATCTCACAGAGTTACATCTTTCCCTTCAAGAAGCCTTTCGCTAAGGCTGTTCTTGTGGAATTGGCAAAGGGATATTTGGAAGCCCTTAGAGGGCTATGGTGAAAAAGGAAATATCTTCCGTTCAAAACTGGAAAGAAGCTTTCTGAGAAACTGCTCTGTGTTCTGTTAATTCATCTCACAGAGTTACATCTTTCCCTTCAAGAAGCCTTTCGCTAAGGCTGTTCTTGTGGAATTGGCAAAGGGATATTTGGAAGCCCATAGAGGGCTATGGTGAAAAAGGAAATATCTTCCGTTCAAAACTGGAAAGAAGCTTTCTGAGAAACTGCTCTGTGTTCTGTTAATTCATCTCACAGAGTTACATCTTTCCCTTCAGGAAGCCTTTCGCTAAGGCTGTTCTTGCGGAATTGGCAAAGGGATATTTGGAAGCCCATAGAGGGCTATGGTGAAAAAGGAAATATCTTCCGTTCAAAACTGGAAAGATGCTTTCTGAGAAACTGCTCTGTGTTCTGTTAATTCATCTCACAGAGTTACATCTTTCCCTTCAAGAAGCCTTTCGCTAAGGCTGTTCTTGTGGAATTGGCAAAGGGATATTTGGAAGCCCATAGAGGGCTATGTTGAAAAAGGAAATATCTTCCGTTCAAAACTGGAAAGAAGCTTTCTGAGAAACTGCTCTGTGTTCTGTTAATTCATCTCACAGAGTTACATCTTTCCCTTCAAGAAGACTTTCGCTAAGGCTGTTCTTGTGGAATTGGCAAAGGGATATTTGGAAGCCCATAGAGGGCTATGGTGAAAAAGGAAATATCTTCCGTTCAAAACTGGAAAGAAGCTTTCTGAGAAATTGCTCTGTGTTCTGTTAATTCATCTCACAGAATTACATCTTTCCCTTCAAGAAGACTTTCCCTAAGGCTGTTCTTGTGGAATTGGCAAAGGGATATTTGGAAGCCCATAGAGGGCTATGGTGAAAAAGGAAATATCTTCCGTACAAAACTGGAAAGAGGCTTTCTGAGAAACTGCTCTGTGTTCGGTTAATTCATCTCACAGAGTTACATCTTTCCCTTCAAGAAGCCTTTCGCTAAGGCTGTTCTTGTGGATTTGGCAAAGGGATATTTGGAAGCCCATAGAGGGCTATGGTGAAAAAGGAAATATCTTCCGTTCAAAACTGGAAAGAAGCTTTCTGAGAAACTGCTCTGTGTTCTGTTAATTCATCTCACAGAGTTACATCTTTCCCTTCAAGAATCCTTTCGCTAAGGCTGTTCTTGTGGAATTGGCAAAGGGATATTTGGAAGCCCATAGAGGGCTATGGTGAAAAAGGAAATATCTTCCATTCAAAACTGGAAAGAAGCTTTCTGAGAATCTGCTCTGTGTTCTGTTAATTCACCTCACAGAGTTACATCTTTCCCTTCTAGAAGCCTTTCGCTAAGGCTGTTCTTGTGGAATTGGCAAAGGGATATTTGGAAGCCCATAGAGGGGTATGGTGAAAAATTAAATATCTTCCGTTCAAAACTGGAAACAAGCTTTCTGAGAAACTGCTCTGTGTTCTGTTAATTCATCTCACAGAGTTACATCTTTCACTTCAAGAAGCCTTTCGCTAAGGCTGTTCTTGTGGAATTGGCAAAGGGATATTTGGAAGCCCTTAGAGGGCTATGGTGAAAAAGGAAATATCTTCCGTTCCAAACTGGAAAGAAGCTTTCTGAGAAACTGCTCTGTGTTCTGTTAATTCATCTCACAGAGTTACATTTTTCCCTTCAAGAAGCCTTTCGCTAAGGCTGTTCTTGTGGAATTGGCAAAGAGATATTTGGAAGCCCATAGAGGGCTATGGTGAAAAAGGAAATATCTTCCGTTCAAAACTGGAAAGAAGCTTTCTGAGAAACTGCTCTGTGTTCTGTTAATTCATCTCACAGAGTTACATCTTTCCCTTCAAGAAGCCTTTTGCTAAGGCTGTTCTTGTGGAATTGGCAAAGGGATATTTGGAAGCCCATAGAGGGCTATGGTGAAAAAGGAAATATCTTCCGTTCAAAACTGGAAAGAAGCTTTCTGAGAAACTGCTCTGTGTTCTGTTAATTCATCTCACAGAGTTACATCTTTCCCTTCAACAAGCCTTTCGCTAAGGCTGTTCTTGTGGAATTGGCAAAGGGATATTTGGAAGCCCATAGAGGGCTATGGTGAAAAAGGAAATATCTTCCGTTCAAAACTGGAAAGAATCTTTCTGAGAAACTGCTCTGTGTTCTGTTAATTCATCTCACAGAGTTACATCTTTTCCTTCAGGAAGCCTTCCGCTAAGGCTGTTCTTGTGGAATTGGAAAAGGGATATTTAGAAGCCCATAGAGGGCTATGGTGAAAAAGGAAATATCTTCCGTTCAAAACTGGAAAGAAGCTTTCTGAGAAACTGCTCTGTGTTCTGTTAATTCATCTCACAGAGTTACATCTTTCACTTCAAGAAGCCTTTCGCTAAGGCTGTTCTTGTGGAATTGGCAAAGGGATATTTGGAAGCCCATAGAGGGCTATGGTGAAAAAGAAAATATCTTCCGTTCAAAACTGGAAAGAAGCTTTCTGAGAAACTGCTCTGTGTTCTGTTAATTCATCTCACAGAGTTACATCTTTCCCTTCAAGAAGCCTTTCGCTAAGGCTGTTCTTGTGGAATTGGCAAAGGGATATTTGGAAGCCCATAGAGGGCTATGCTGAAAAAGGAAATATCTTCCGTTCA